>NW_021703786.1:22275573-22604599 GCF_005190385.1 Monodon monoceros
GGGATCTTCCCGGACCGGGAAGATCCCACATGCCGCGGAGCAGCTAGGCCTGTGAGCCATGGCCGCTGAGCCTGCGCATCCGGAGCCTGTGCTCCGCAACGGGAGAGGCCACAACAGTGAGAGGCCCGCGTACCGCAAAAAAAAAAAAAAAAAAAATTCTATGGAAGAATAAATGAAAATAAGTATGAAAAGGAATAATTGATTTGGGTCAGGGTATGAGTTAACAAGATATTAAAACTAGCTATAAATACTTGGTTACATAGGCACATAGGCTAGACATATGTCTAGGAAAGAGAGCAAAGAAAACCATGGCATTACTGAGGCAAGAGCATTATTGCCACTTCATTTTGTGGCGCTGTCCAACACATTGTAGGACACAAATGCCATTATGACCAAAAGATACATTCTAAATTTGGGAACAGCCAGAGGCTGCCTTTGATTTAGACTTAAACTAGGGATAGAATGGAGGTGTTAGAGCTTATGTTTTCTGGCATCATTGTATTACCTTCAATGCTTGGGGCACTGATTCTTCTGTGATGTTTTGTGACTTGTTCATGGTGGATCATTTCCGATGTGTTTTCTAAGTTTGTTTGTAAGCTCATCTCAGGCAGGAATTGTTTTCTGTGAGGATCCTGTGCTGTTAGTTATTGTAATGGTCTCTTGCTAGGCACTGCACTGGTATCATAGGCCACGGACTGATTTTTTTTAAGTTTTTTATTGTGGTAAATATATATAACATAAAGTTCACTATTTTAACCTTTTTTTTTTTTTGCGGTACGCGGGCCTCTCACCGTTGCGGCCTCTCCTGCCGCGGAGCACAGGCTCCGGACGCGCAGTCTCCGGACGCGCAGGCTCAGCGGCCATAGCCCACGGGCCCAGCCGCCCCGCAGCACGTGGGATCCTCCCGGACCGGGGCATGATCCCGTGTCCCCTGCATCAGCAGGCGGACTCCCAACCGCTGCGCCACCAGGGAAGCTCTATTTTAACCATTTTTAATTGTACAATTTATTGGCATTAATTACATTCACCATGTTATGTAACCACCACCACTATTTCCCCAAATTTTTCATTACCCCAAGCACGAACTCTGTACCCATTAGGCAGTAACTCCCCATTTCCTCTTCTCCCCAGCCCCAATAACCTCGAATCTTTCTGTCTCTGTGAATTTGCCTTTTCTAGATATTTCACATAAGTGTAATCATACTATTTTGTCCTTTTGTATGTAGCTTATTTCACCTAGCATAATGTTTTCAAGGTTCATTCCTGTTGTAGCATGTATCAGAAGTTCATTCCTTTTTATGACTAAATACTATTCCTTTGTATGTGTATGCCACATTTTGTTTATCCATTCATCTGTTGATAGACACTGGGTTATTTCCATTTGAATAATGCTGCTCTGAGCATTGTCATACAAGTATCTGTTTGAGTCTCTGTTTTCAGTTTTTTGGGGGAATATATCTAGGAGTGGAATTGCTGGTCATATGGGGAAATGTACAGGGTTTTGTGTGAACATGTGCTTTCATTTCTTTGGGGTAAATGTCCAGGGGTACAGTTGCCAGGACATATTTTAGTTTTTAAAGAAAGTGCCATCTCTTTCAGAGTGCCTGTACCATTTTACATTCACACCAGCAGTGTGTAAGTAATCCAGTTTCTCCTCATCCTTGCCAGCATTTGGTGTTGTCACTATTTTAATTATTTTGATAAGTGTGTATTGGTACCTCATTGTGGTTTAATTTTCATTTCCCTAGTGGCTAAATGATACTGATCATCTTTTTATGTGCTTATTTGCCTTCTGTATGTCTTCTTT
This sequence comes from Monodon monoceros, assembly GCF_005190385.1. NCBI lineage: Eukaryota > Metazoa > Chordata > Mammalia > Artiodactyla > Monodontidae > Monodon > Monodon monoceros. The sequence continues at coordinate 22,277,381 of NW_021703786.1, forward strand.
GGTGAAACATCTCTTCATGTCTTTTGGTTGTCTTCTAATTGGGTTGTGTGTGTGTTTGCGTGTGTGTGTGTGTGTGTGTGTGTGTGTATTAAGTTTTGAGAGCTCTTTATATATTCTAGCCTTTGTCAGATATGTTGTTTGCCAGTATTTTCTCCCAGCCTGTTGATTGTCTTTCTATCCCCTTAGCAGGGTCTTTTGTAAAGTTTTTAATATTTATGAAGTCCAGTTTATTGTTTTACTTTTATAGATCATGATTTCGTTTCTGTCAACAGATGTTTATTCATTAATCACTAAGTACTGGGTAGTGTACTGGTTGCTTGATATTTGAGTTTATTTCTCTTTAACCACTTCATGAGCAAAAATCAGTCCATCTGTGAAAATAGGGCACTTTGTTAGAAGCATTTGTTATTGGTGTTCCCTCCGCCCTCCTCACCACCACCAACTGGGCATTGAAATTAATTAAAATCTTCATTGCTGTCTGAATAGTGAATGTTCATAATAAAATGTTCAAAGAAGTGTGTACCATAGCATTCATGTAAATATATTTTGCTATAAAAATATCTTTTTCCTTCCAGGGACATTAAGTTTTATTTCATTAATAAACCATGAAATTACAGCATAAGCTTTTCAAGGGTTTTTACCTTTTCTGTACCCTGTTCTAACAAATTTGGTTAGAAAACATACTCCTGTTTAATATGAGGAAAGGATTTTACTTATTTAATTGTAGAGCTATAGCATCTTTTGTAATAAAACCCAAACCTGTCATATTTTTATTGACTGCTGTTTCCCTTTCTGTTCTCTGCCCATCTATTTGCCCAATTTGTGTTTGTCAGTTGAGATATTTACTCTTTATGAAATTCGTTTGTCCTTGCCAATTAAGATAGGCTGTCATAGAACTTGAGGGGAAAAGTCATTAGAGGAAGTGACAGAGTGTGGCTGTGTTAAAAGAAGAAGGATTCTTGTTCGGTGGTGGGCTATGAAAATGAACATGACTGGAGAGTGAAAAAAGTGGTGAGAGCCTTGAAATTGCATTTTGAAACATATCTGATTTGACTGGTTTTATTTATATTTCAGGTATTTGTAGTGGTTTAGCAATTAAACTAATAGCACTTCTCATCAGATAGATACATACACTTGCACTCATGTTTTCACCTCTATTTCCAGTTTTATTTTTATCCTATTTATTCAGAGTTGTTTGAGTTTTGCTAACTTCACAAGATGAATTGTCACGGTTTCATCTTTTACGGTGCTTCATGTATCATATAAATTATTTATTCCTTGAAAGTTTAGTGGAACTCAGACATAAAAATGGCTAGCCTGAGCTTTTTGGGGGTTTTTTAGGTAGTTTTTTGACAGTATTTTCTATTTTATTTTCATCAGTGTAATTAAGTTTCCTTTAGGCAATTTGGATAATATATTATTTTCCTAGAAAATGTCCATTTCATTGAGATTTTAGAATTTATTTGTATAAAGTTATAAATATTGTATTCATTTGAGTTTAATTCAGTTTCTCCTAATATTGAATGTTTTTATATTTTCTGTCTCTTAGCTTTGAGGCTTATCTATTTTATTAGCTTTTTCAAAAGATTCAGTTCTTGATTTTACTAATTTTATTTTTCTTCTCATTTACATTATGAATTTTCTATGATATAGCTTATGCTGTATTCCATAAATTTTGATATATAGTATTCTCAATATTAACTTTTTACATAGTATGATTTTACTGGAACATAGTCACACCCATTTGTGATAGAGACTGTATAGCCCACACTCCTGAAATACTTATGATTTGACCCTGTGAGAAAAAGTTTGCCAACTTCTGCTTTAAAACATTGAGGGTTTTGTTTTTTTGTTTTTGGGGGTTTTTTTGGCTGTGTTTTGATCAGATCTTATAACTATCTAATGGATGCTAGAAAACAAAATGTATTTTCTTTTTATAGGGCAAAGTTTGCTATATTTATTAAGTAAACTTTACTGCTTTTTTAACTACTGTATGTTAATGTTTTGCTTAGTTGAGCTTCTGATACTTTGGCTTTAAGTCTATCTAGATTTTGTATTTAAGGTGTATCTCTTGTTGTAAATATGTAGTTTTGTTGTTGAATCCAATCTCATTTTCTATTTTTAAGTGGTATATTCAGTCCATTTACATTGACTATATAACTATTGATGTGATTTGGTTTAAGTTCTTCATCTTGCTCTTTGTTTCTTTTCCATTCATGTGTTCCTCGTTCTTTTTTTCCCCCTGTTCCCTGTCATTTTTAGAATTTATGAAATATTTTAAATTCTGTTTTCTTGGCCTTTTAGCTATACCTTCTTGGATTTTTTAAAAAAGAGACTGTGCAAAGGATTACCATATGCATCTTTAACTTTTTATGGTTTAACTTCAGATTTTATTCTACTACTCTGTGAGCACTGTAAGGACTTTAGGGTATTTAATTCTATTTATATCCCACTTTTTGTTGTCTGTATTTTACTTCCACTGTAGTATTGATATATATCCCACAATACATTTGTTACTTTAAGTAGTCATTAGTCTTTAAGATGCTTTTTAAATGTCTTAAAAAAAATTAACCCATATATTTCCTTCTTCTAGTATTCTTCATTCCTTCTTATAAAATGGTGTTTTATCTGGGATACTTTTTTTTCGCCCTGCAGAACTTCCTTTGCATTTCTTGAGGTGTAGGTCACTGGCAGTGAATTATCTCAGCTTTCATTTTCTTATAATGTTTTAATTTTACCTTCATTTTTGAAGGATATTTTCCCTGGGTATAAAATCCTAGATTGGCAGTTCTTTTCTTTCAACACTTTAAAGATGTTATTCTGTTATTTTTTCTTTCTGATAAGAAGTTGGCAGTCGTTCTCATTGTTTTTGTCTTTGAATGAAATGTGATTTAATTATTTATTTAATTTAGTATGGCTGCTTAAAAAATTTCTTTATCTTGGCTGTTAGCATTTGGCTATGATACACCTAGGTGTATGCTTTTCTTTCTGTTATATTGTTTGGATTTTGGTGAGCTTCTTGAGTCTAAGTGTTGATGTCTTTCATCAGTTGTGGAAAACCTTAGTCATTATTTCTTAAGGCATTTCTTCTATCCTTTTTTCATCTGTGTTTTGGAACTTTAGTTTGTACATTAAATTGTTTGATATTACCTAATGCATCTCAAACTGTTCTTTTTCTTTGTTTCTTTGGTAATTTTCCCCCTTTGGTTAATTTATGTTGGCCTGACTTCAGGTTTATTAATATTCTTCTGCTGAGTCCAGTCAGCTTTTAAGCCCAGTCAGTTAATTCTTAATTTAGATAGTGTTTTTCAGTTATAGAATGTTCATTTGGTTCTTTTAAAGATAGTTCATTTCTCTGTTGAAATTTTTAATCTTTTCATCTGTTTTTTTCTGTTTTTAACCTCCTTTTTTTACTTTTACATAATAGCCAAAAATAATAGTTTAATAGCTGATGTGTCTGCTAAGTCCTGCATTTAGGTCAGATGTGTATCTGCTAATTCTTTTGCTGCTTCACACATCTCATTTTTCTGTTGTTTATCAGACATTGTGTTTAAAAGATCTGTAGAGGCTAGAGTAAATAATATTTTTCCCTTGATGAAATAAAATTCATATTTTAAGGCAGGGCAAGAAAAAATAAACATAAAATTCCCTCTCTGTGTGTGTTTGGTCCTTCTCCCTCCTAATAATGTGCAGTGTGCATCTGCATTACACATTAACCAGAGCTCCTCAAAGGTGGGAGTGCCTGCTCAACTGTAAAGGTAAATTTTTTTTTCTTCCTTCTGACACTAGCAATGTAATTTTTTAAAAGAATAGTGTTCTTTCCCAGCTCTGTAGGGGTCATGGTGCCTTGCTGTTCGCTTTGTACATGTTTACCTACACTGTGTATCCTTGGTGAACTTTATGTAAAATCAGTATATCATTTTGATGTATGATCCTTTGTCTCAAAAATGTATATGACTATGCCTTCAACTTCTAACAGGTGGAACAGTTCTCAGAGCTTCTGAGAATCTGCTTCCTGGGTTATAATCCTCAGTTTGGCTTGAAGAAAATTCTCTTTTTTCTTCTTAACTTGATAGTTAATTGAATTTTCGTCAACATGTAGAGAGGGAAAGCTTTTTCCTATGTAAGACAGCTATGGTGAGGGTCTGCTCTCTTGGATCTGATGGAGGGTTGAGGTGGATAAGGGCTAGGTTGCAGTTTAGTTTGTCTCAGTTCACATGTGTTTCAGATGTCTAGGTTGAGGTCTGTTCTGTGTGTATGTCAGCCCTCTCCCTCTAGCAGGACTCTGGGATCTAAGTATTATCTCATTATGAGATCTTGCTCAACATTATTGTCAAGCTTCCAGTCTCCCGGATTGTTGCTTCCCTGAATTTGGTAGAAGTCTTGTGTGGAGTATCAGTGGACAGGGAGAACTAGCTTTGAATTTGGGGCTCCTTCACTTTCTATACCAGGAGTTGACAAACCATGGCCTCCAGGCTAAATCTGGCCTACCACCTGCTTTTGTAAGTAGAATTTTGTGTGGACATAGCCATAATCATTTGTTTATGTGTTGTCTGTGTCTGCTTTCATTCTATAAAAGCAGAATTCTATAGTTGGGAGAGAGACTAAAATATTTACTATTTGGCCCATTCTGGACAAATTTGGTGGTCCCTGTTCTGTACTGTCAAGCCAGTTCACACAGTCGTTAAAAAAATTCGCTGATTTCTCTTTTTTCCCATATTTTTGTTCTTTTTATTTTTTAATTTCTTTATTTTTATTGAAGTATAGTTGATTTATAATATTGTGTTATTTCAGGTGTACTTGCCTATGGTAGACCAGTCTTCCTCTTACTGCCCATGCTTTGACTTAGTAAATGGCTTTAGTGATCTTAAATCAACTTCATCATATATCAGTCCTAATCTTAGAACCCTGCAATAGATTTCAGTAGGTTTTAGAATAAAGTTTAAAGTCTTTCACTAAGCTTATAGAGCCCTTGGGACTTCCTGGCAGTCCAGTGGTTAAGACTCTGCACTCCCAATGCAGCGGGCCTCGGTTCGATCCCTGGTCGGGGAACTCGATCCCACATGCTGCAACGAAGAGCCTGCATTCCGCAACTAAAGGATCCTGCGTGTCACAACTAAGACCCAGTGCAGCCAAATAAATAAATGTTAAAAAAAAAAAAAAAAAAAGCTTATAGAGCCCTTGATAATATAAACACTGCCTGCCTCTCCACTCTCCTTTTTTAATAGATTTTTTTTTTAGACCAGTAAGGTTCATGGCAATATTGAGGGACAGATACAGACATTTCCCATGTACCGTCTGCCCCTCACATGCATACAGCTTTCTTTTTTTAATAGTCACTGGTCTTTCTTTTCAGTCTCCTCACCAGTCTTCCTTCTCAGTCCCCACCACATTCAAACTCCATCCAGTTACCCTTTCTATCTTTTTTGCACATATCACTCTTTGAGGTATTTTACTTTGTTTGCATGGTTTTGTTTATTGTTTGCATTCCTTAATAAAAGTAAGTCTTACAGATTCATTGACTGTATTATTCCCAGAATCAGGAATAGTGCCTGGAAATTAGTAGATCAATAAATACTTGTTGAACGAATGAATAAATATACTGTTTTCTCTGACTCACCAGCACTTGCCCTGCTCTCATCCTGCTGCCATATTAATTTTATTAATTAGAAAATTCTTAGCTTGGCACCTGACCTTACCTAACTTCTCTAGCCTTATTCCCTATAACTCTTACTCAGAAACTTTCTACTTTATCCAAGTCGATCTTCTTAATGCTTTGTATTTTCTGTGACCCTTTGATCATGACATTCACCCTGTCTGGGATAAACTTGCCATTTATACTTAAGTCACCTCTTTAAATACTACCCAGTCAATCATTAAAGTCCAGCTTATATCTTATTCAGGTTCACAGTGATCACTCTTGTGTCTCATGTACTGTAGTGTTTATCCCTAATGTGAAACTTAATAATGTAATGCCTTTTATTGCATATAAACTTTCTAGAAATGCTTTCCTAATAGTTTAACTATCCTAAGGGTAAGAAATGCTCACTGCCTTTTTACCCTCCATCAGTTCATACTGTCATTATATTTACATTTATATATCTATATTTCATTGAAGGAGAACGTAAGAGGTTATTTGGTTAAATTTCTTGTCTTCGATAAAACATGTATTGAGTAACAGTTACCTTACATTTGCATGTGTTCTATGGTTCACAAAAGAAAAAGACTTTAACGTGTTATTACCTCATTTAATCTGTATAGCAAATACCACTCCATTTTACTGATGAGAGATAAAAAGACTTTCCCAAGTATCTATAGCTAGTAGACAGCCATAGGAGTAGAAGCAATTGAATTCTCACTCTTCATATGTTGCTGTCTCTGAGTAAATGAGACAATTAGTAACGGAATTAAGTCTAAATTGAGATCTGAACACTGCTAAATGTATTTTCTTTGAAGTAGCAGGTCAGTTTTTAACAGATCTTAAGTTGCTAATGGTTGTATCAAATCAGAAAGTAGCCAAGAGTTTGGTGACTTCTTTTGGTAGTTGAGAGAGATTTTATTTTAAACTGCATGCATTTTTGCTCTCTGATTTTTTTTTTGCTTTCTCATTTTTTCTGATTGTTTTTCATGAAAACATTTTAAATACGGGTACCAATTATACATTGTGAGTTGATAAGTTATAACTATGATACTAATTTTATTTCTGTAACAAATATGGTTTTACTTTCCTCACATGAATCTGTGGTATATGTACATAAAGATATAAAACTTAGAAAAATACTTTGTTCATCTCTGCATAAAGTTGATTCAGATTTAGCATGCATTTATCGAATATTACGTTTCTTGCACTATATTAAACACTTTAATCAAACACTCATATATTAGTCTACATTAATGTGAAATATGTGTAGTATGTGAAAATTGTGGGATGATTTCCATTTTGCTCACTAAAGATTTTATTTTAGGGCGCCTGTAGTTTTGATTAGGAATGGTAAATATCATTTATGGCTATTGTAAAGCATTTAGGTAATAGTCTGTGATCAGACCAAGAATGTTATTGGGAACAGAGACATCTCTTATCCATTTTTTTATCCTTGGTCATTGTTTCATAATAAATGTTTGTCACATAGCATGAATTTTCTTAAAAAGTTGTGACATTATTTTGTCTTATGTTTTGTTATTCTTTTAAAAGTCAGATAAAACTGGTTTTGAGTCATTTTAAAACAAATTAACAACCCTTTAAAATAGTGCTGTTTAATAGAACTTGATGTGATGATGGATATATTTTATAAATCTGCATCATCTAGTACTGCAATGGAGGGAACTTATGACTGCCCCCAAATGTGGTTCATTAAATCATTCCACAAAGATATTTTTAGTGTTTACTGTGTATCAGTCATTGTGATACATGTTGGAAACAGTGGCTACTCCCAGGGAACTCAAAGTCTAATAGAGGAGAGAGCTTGCTAAACCAACAGTGACAGCAGTTGGGCGAGAGGCAGGGAGGAGAAGAGAATGCAAGTTGAACTTTGAAAGATAAGTATGCGTTAGGGGTCTACATAGAGAAAGTCTCATTTGCCAGTAGACGAAGATAGGAGACTATATGGTGCATTCTAGCAACTACAAGAATTCTCGATTCCTGGAACCTAGGGTGAGTTAGAAAATTGCTTAAAAAAAAATGGATAGTTAATCACACATCAGTTAATGCAGTGTCTTGTATGCCCAGCTAAAGAGTTCAGATTATATCCTTAAAGCCTCAAGTGAGCCATTGCGGGATTTTAAACTGGTAAGTAAAGAAAGATTTTAACATCTAAACTCAGTGCCTCTGCTCCATATTTATTAAATTTGAGATTTCTAGAGGAAATAATAATTTTATGTTAAAATTTAAATTTGATTAGATTCTATAGTCATTTCCCTGGTCATTTTTATTTGCTCTTGTAACAGAGTGGTTAGAATTTTTACAATGACTGAGATATGAAGGGGATTTATTAGTTCACATAATAAAGAATTTCAGAGGTGTGGTGATTATAGATAAGTTAATTCTGAAACTCGATAGCATCCTCAAGGACCCAATTTCTTTCCAACTTTCTGCCCTGCCATTTTTAGAATTTTGGTTATTCTTCTCAGGCTTATCCTTGCATAGCTGCGCGAGGACTGCCATACTTTCAACTTGTATATCCACACACAGCATTGTTCAAAGACTGGTAGAACAGCTGCCCCTTTCTTGGGTCCATCTTTAAGATTAAGAAAAACTTTCCTGAAAGCTACCTCTCTCTCTCTCTCTCTCTCTCGCATTTGCCTCACGTCCCACTGGCCAAATTTTAGCACATAACCTTTCTTATACCAATTAATGGAATTGCAGCTGATGTTCTTAAGATTCATTTACTAATTAAAGTTTGGCTTTGAGGCTAGGGAGAGAACCAGCCTCCCTTGAAGCAAATACCAAAAATAAAATTGGGATTCTGTTAGTATGAAAGAAGGGGGTTGGGTAGGCAACCAGAGGAGTCCACCACTTTGTTTTACTCACCTAGTTATGGGTTTTGTTTATATTTAAAATTAGTGGTGTTTCCCATGCCAAGAATTAGAAGGACAAGCCCATACTTGCCTCAAAATAGGAAAGACAGGACCTTCTTACATTCGTCAATAATACTAATATTTTGCTATGAAGTTTGCAGGTGATATAGAGCTGTTATGGTGTGACTCAATCTTTGAGTTTTATCCACTTTGAAAATCTTTAAATACTTGGTTTCTGACCTGCAAGGTTGAGGACTGGGCCTTGAACCATAGGATTTTACTGTATGAGAGGCTTTGCCTGGGAAATAAACCCACCGATCATCTCAGAAGACAGATTTCTGTGATTGTTCTTGGCCAGGGGAATTCTTTTCTAGTCTAGAGTAAGAGTGGATGGGAGATTTGCTCTAAATTTTTTTCCTGAATATATATTTTTTAATGATAGGAAGGCTTTTTTAAAAAAAATTAATTTATTTGATGGCGTGGGGTTTTAGTTGCAGCAGGTGGGCTCCTTAGTTGTGGCACGCAGGCTCCTTAGTTGAGGCATGCGAACTCTTACTTGTGGCAAGCATGTGGGATCTAGTTCCCTGACCAGGGATCAAACCAAGGCCCCCTGCATTGGGAGCGCGGAGTCTTACCCACTACACCACCAGGGAAGTCCCGACTGGAAGCCTTTTTGTGTCTGTAAGGGGCCAGGTCAAATATTTGGAACAGATTTGTCTGCTTTCTTGCTGTCACCTAACCACAAAAAACTTGGCTGCTTGAGAGAGGGGATGTTTACTGGGAGAAGGACAATATTGAATAAAAAATTAATTTTTTCAAAATAATGCCTAGCTTTACTTTTTTGCTCTAAAAATTTACCTCAAGCCTCATTCCATTACCTCTGATATTTTTCATATCAGCCATTTCTTTACTCAGAGTATTGTGTTACTTTGCCATTCTTCTTTGTTCCTATCTTAGAGACTGATGGCCATACTGCTAGTAAATCTCCACTCTGTTAACCTTCCAGTCACTTCATACTCTGAGGCTACAGTACTATTAGATACTATTTAGATGCTTCTTTCCTTCCTCCCTCTCTGTGTTCTGTCTTTTCAACCCTGATTATATAGTGAGTGCCTGCTGTGGGCCAGGTAAAGTCCTGAGGGATACAGTTTGCTTAGCGCTATAAGACATCGTCCCTATTAGATTTGACTATATGGTACTAGTAATCCAGTACCATTAAAATAGTGTGAGAAGTATTAGGATAAAATTCTGCACAGGATACTATTGGGGTACAGAGGAAGGACTCCATCTCAGACTGGGAAATAGAACAATTCCTGGAGGAGGTAGTGGCTATTGTTGGACCTAATTAGTAGTTAGCCACTTTGATAAATGGAGAATAGTAAGTTTCAGGCAGAGGATACAGCAAATATAAAGGCATGAAGTTGTGAGAGAGCTTGACAATGAGCAGATGGAATGAGGATTGGTAAAGGGCAGTTTGCAGAAAGGGTGTGTGTGTGATGGTGGGCAGGCAACACGTCATCCTTAGGAGTGATTGCAACAGCAACCATGGGGGAGTGATGAGAGCCTAAAATAAGAGGGTGGCAGTGGGGATGGAGGGATGTCAAGAAAGAATCAGCTGAACTTGATAGGTTGGGTGTGGGTCCAATGAAGAAAGAGCCCTGGTCTTATTTATTCATTCACTCAACAAAAATATTGACTGAGCACTTGCTATGTGCTGGATACAGTTAGAGTTACTGGAGATACAGTAGTGCTATAGATCAAGTTACTGTCCTAGTTATGTAGTAACTCACAGAACTTATGCAAGGACGACACCCATGTTCTGGCTTAGGTGACTGGGTGAATTGTGGTTGCCATTCATTTGAGGTTTGTGGGGAAATGTAGTGAAATCAGTTTTAGAGATACTAAGTTTGAGGTGATGATGGGATAACCGGGAGAAGTTAGACACATGAGTTAGGTTCCTGGAGAAGAGGGCAGACTAAGAGATCTTAGAACCTCTGTAGTAGTGGGTAAAGTTTTAAAAACTTATCATAAGGTAAAATTTACTTTGTGTGTGTGTACCATTTAGTGAATTTTAACACGTATAGATGTGTGTAGCTGCCACTACAATTAGTATACATGATGGTACAGGTTGTATTATGATATCCTTTTCTAGTCATACCCTTACCCCACCCCGGATCCTGGAAACCAATGAGCTATTTATTCTCTTTGTTTTCTTTTTTTTTTTTTTAAAGAATGTCATTTAATGGAAAATGGAATAATATAGCCTTTTAAGACTGGCTTTGTTCATTCAGCATAATGCCTTTGAGATTCATCCAAGTTGGTCCAACAATAGTTTTTTTTTTTTTATTGCGGAGTAGAATGCCATTGTATAGATGTATCACAGTTTGTTTATTCATTCACCCACTGAAGACCATTGGGGTTGTTACCCATTTTTTGGCAGTTACGAATAGAGCCACTATAAACATTCATGGACAGGTATTGTGTGAACATAAGTTTTCATTTCTCTAGGGTCAGTGCCTAGGAGTGAGATTGTTGGATTTTATGGTAAGGTTATGTTTAACTTTATGAGAAACTGCCACGCTATTTTTTTTTTAACATCTTTATTGGAGTATAACTGCTTTACAATGTTGTGTTAGTTTCTGCTGTATAACAAAGAGAATCAGCTATACGTATCATATATCCCCAGATCCCCTCCCTCTTGTGTCTCCTTCCCACCCTCCCTATCCCACTCCTCTATGCGGTCACAAAGCACCAAGCTGATCTCCCTTTGCTATGCGGCTGCTTCCCACTAGCTATCTATTTTACATTTGGTAGTGTATATATGTCAATGCCACTCTTTCACTTCATCCCAACTTACCCTTCCCCCTCCCTGTGTCCTCAAGTCCATTCTCTACGTATCTTTATTCCTGTCCTGCCCCTAGGTTCTTCAGAACCTTTTTTATTTTTTAGATTCCATATATATGTGTTAGCATACGGTATTTGTTTTTCTCTTTCTGACTTACTTCATTCTGTATGACAGATTTCTAGGTCCATCCACCTCACTACAAATAACTCAATTTCGTTCCTCTTTATGGCTGAGTAATATTCCATTGTAAATATGTGCCACATCTTCTTTATCCATTCATCTGTCAGTGGACAATTAGGTTGCTTCCATGTCCTGGCTATTGTAAATAGTGCTGCAATGAACAGTGTGGTACATGACACTTTGAATTATGGTTTTCTCAGGGTATATGCCCAGTAGTGGGATTGCTAGGCTGTACGGTAGTTCTATTTTAAGTTTTTTAAGGAACCTCCATACTGTTTTCCATAGTGGCTGTATCAGTTTACATTCCCACCAACAGTGCAAGAGCGTTCCCTTTTCTCCACACCCTCTCCAGCATTTATTGTTTGTACATTTTTTGATGATGGCCATTCTGAGTGGTGTGAGGTGATACCTCATTGGAGTTTTAATTTGCATTTCTCTAATGGTTAGTGATGTTGAGCATCCTTTCATGTGTTTGTTGGCAATCTGTATATCTTCTTTGGAGAAATGTCTGTTTAGGTCCTCTGCCCATTTTTGATTGGGTTGTTTGTTTTTTGATATTGAGCTGCATGAGCTGTTTGTATATTTTGGAGATTAATCTTTTGTCAGTTGCTTCGTTTGCAAATATTTTCTCCCATTCTGAGGGTTGTCTTTTTGTGTTGTTTATATTTTCCTTTTCTATGCAAAAGCTTTTATGTTTCATTAGGTCCCATTTGTTTTTTGTTTTTATTTCGCTTGCTCTAGGAGGTGGGTCAAAAAGGATCTTGCTGTGATTTATGTCATAGAGTGTTCTGCCTGTTTTCCTCTAAGAGTTTGATAGTGTCTAGCCTTATATTTAGATCTTTAATCCATTTTGAGTTTATTTTTGTGTATGGTGTTAAGGAGTGTTCTAATTTCATTCTTTTACATGTAGCCGTCCAGTTTTCCCAGCACCACTTATTGAAGAGGCTGTCTTTTCTCCATTGTATGTTCTTGCCTCCTTTATCAAAGATAAGGTGACCAGATGTGTGTGTGTTTATCTCCGGGCTTTCTATCCTGTTCCATTGATCTATATTTCTGTTTTTGTGCCAGTACCATACTGTCTTGCTGACTGTAGCTTTGTAGTATAGTCTGAAGTCAGGGAGCCTGATTCCTCCAGATCTGTTTTTCTTTCTCAAGATTGCTCTGGCTCTTAGGGGTCTTTTGTGTTTCCATACAAATTGTGAAATTTTTTGTTCTAGTTCTGTGAAAAACGCCAGTAGTAGTTTGATAGGGATTGCATTGAATCTGTAGATTGCTTTGGGTAGTGTAGTCATTTTCACAATGCTGGTTCTTCCAATCCAGAACATGGACTCTCTCTCCATCTGTTTGTATCGTCTTTAATTTTTCCATCAGTGTCTTAATAGTTTTCTGCATACAGGTCTTTTGTCTCCTTAGGTAGGTTTATTCCTAAGTTTTTTATTCTTTCTACTGCAATGGTAATTGGGAGTGTTTCCTTAATTTCTCTTTCAGATTTTTCATCATTAGTGTATAGGAATGCAAGAGATTTCTGTGCATTAATTTTGTATCCTGCTACTTTACCAAATTCATTGATTAGCTCTAGTAGTTTTCTGGTAGCATCTTTGCGATTCTCTATGTATAGTATCATGTCATCTGCAAACAGTGACAGCTTTACTTCTTTTCCTATTTAGATTCCTTTTATTTCTTTTTCTTCTCTGATTGCTGTGGTTAAAACTTCTAAAACTATGTGGAATATTCAACTATGTTGAATAATAGCGGTGAGAGTGGGCAACCTTGTCTTGTTCCTGATCTTAGTGGAAATGGTTTCAGTTTTTCACCATTGAGGATGATGTTGGCTGTGGGTTTGCCATACATGGCCTTCATTATGTTGAGGTAAGTTCCCTCTATGCCTACTTTCTGGAGTGTTTTTATCATAAATGGGTGTTGAATTTTGTCAAAAGCTTTTTCTGCATCTATTGAGATTACCATATGGTTTTTATCCTTCAGTTTGTTAATATGGTGTATCACCATACACATTGATTGATTTGCATATATTGAAGAATCCTTGTATTCCTGGTATAAACCTTACTTGATCATGGTGTATTATCCTTTTAATGTGGTGTTGGATTCTGTTTGCTAATATTTTGTTGAGGATTTTTGCATCTGTGTTCATCAGTGATACTGGCTTGTAGTTTTCTTTTTTTGTGACATCTTTGTCTGGTTTTGGTATCAGGGTGATGGTGGCCTTGTAGAATGAGTTTGGGAGTGTTCCTCCCTCTGCTATATTTTGGAAGAGTTTGAGAAGGATAGGTGTTAGCTCTTCTCTATATGTTTGATAGAATTCGTCTGTGAAGCCATCTGGTCCTGGGCTTTTGTTTGTTGGAAGATTTTTTTCTTTTTTTTTTTTTTTTGCGGTACACGGGCCTCTCACTTTTGTGGCCTCTCCCGTTGCGGAGCACAGGCTCCGGATGCGCAGGCTCAGCGGCCATGGCTCACAGGCCCAGCCACTCTGCAGCACACGGGATCTTCCTGGACCGGGGCACGAACCCGTATCCCCTGCATCGGCAGGCAGACTCTCAACCACTGCGCCACCAGGGAAGCCCTGTTGGAAGATTTTTAATCACAGTTTCAATTTCAGTGCTTGTGATTGGTCTGTTTATATTTTCTACTTCTTCCTAGTTCAGTCTCAGAGGTTGTGCTTTTCTAAGAATTTGTGCATTTCTTCCAGGTTGTGCATTTTATTGACAAATAGCTGCTTGTAGTAATCTCTCATGATCCTTTGTATTTCTGCAGTGGCAGTTGTTACATCTCCTTTTTCATTTCTAATTCTATTGATTTGAGTCTTCTCCCTTTTTATCTTGATGAGTCTGGCTAATGGTTTATCAATTTTGTTTATCATCTCAAAGAACCAACTTTTAGTTTTATTGATCTTTGTTATTGTTTCCTTCATTTCTATTTCATTTATTTCTGATCTGATCTTTATGATTTCTTTCCTTCTGCTAACTTTGGGTTTTATTTGTTCTTCCTTCTCTAACTGCTTTAGGTATAAGGTTAGGTTGTTAATTTGAGCTGTTTCTTGTTTCTTGAGGTAGGAGTGTATTGCTATAGGCTTCCCTCTTAGAACTGCTTTTGCTGCATCCCATAGGTTTTGGGTCGTTGTGTTTTCGTTGTCATTTGTTTCTAGGTGTTTTTTGATTTCTTCTTTGATTTCTTCAGTGATCTCTTGATTATTTAGTACCATATTGTTTAGCCTCCATATGTTTGTATTTTTTACGGTTTTTTTCCTGTAATGTATATTCTAGTCTCATAGCATTGTGGTCAGAAAAGATACTTGATATGATTTCAGTTTTCTTAAATTTACCAAGGCTTGATTTGTGACCCAAGATATGATCTACTCTGGAGAGTGTTCCATGAGCACTTGAGAAGAAAGTGTATTCTGTTTTTTTTGGATGGAATGTCCTGTAAATATCAATTAGGTTCATCTTGTTTAATGTATCATTTAAAGCTTATGTTTCCTTATTTATTTTCACTTTCGATGATCTGTCCATTGGTTAAAGTGGGGTGTTAAAGTCCCCTACTATTATTGTGTTACTGTCAGTTCCCCCCTTTTATGGCTGTTAGCATTTGCCTTATGTATTGAGGTGCTCCTATGTTGGGTGCATAAATATTTACAATTGTTATATCTTCTTGGATTGATCCCTTGATCATTATGTAGTGTCCTTCTTTGTTGTAATAGTCTTTATTTTAAAGTCTGTTTTGTCTGATGTGAGAATTGCTACTCCAGCTTTCTTTTGATTTCCATTTCCATCCCTTCACTTTCAGTCTGTATGTGTCCCTAGGTCTGAAGTGGGTCTCTTGTATACAGCATTTGTAAGGGCCTTGTTTTTATATCCATTCAGCCAGTCTTTGGGTTGGAGCATTTAATCCATTTACATTTAAGGTAATTATCGATATGTATGTTCCTGTTACCATTTTCTTAATTGTTTTGGGTTTGTTTTTGTAGGCCTTTTCCTTCTCTTGTGTTTCCTGCCTGGAGAAGTTCCTTTAGCATTTGTTGTAAAGCTGGTTTGGTAGTGCTGAATTCTCTTAGCTTTTGCTTGTCTGTAAAGGTTTTAATTTCTCCATCAAATCTGAATGAGATCCTTGCTGGGTAGGGTAATCTTGGTTGTAGGTTTTTCCCTTTCATCACTTTAAATATGTTCTGCTACTCCCTTGTGGCTTGCAGAGTTTCTGCTGAAAGATCAGCTGTTAACCTTATGGGGATTCCCTTGTGTGTTATTTTTCCCTTGCTGCTTTTAATATGTTTTCTTTGTATTTAATTTTTGATAGTTTGATTAATATGTGTCTTGGCGTTTTTCTCCTTGGATTTATCCTGTATGGGACTCTCTGTACTTCCTGGACTTGATTAACTATTTCCTTTCCCATATTAGGGAAATTTTCAACTATAATCTCTTCAAATATTTTCTTAGTCCCTTTCTTTTTCTCTTCTTCTTCTGGGACCCGTATAATTAGAATGTTGGTGCGTTTAATGTTGTCCCAGAGGTCTCTGACACTCTCCTTAATTCTTTTCATTCTTTTTTCTTTATTCTGCTCTGCGGTAGTTATTTCCACTGTTTTATCTTCCAGGTCACTGATCTGTTCTTCTGCCTCAGTTATTCTGCTATTGATTCCTTCTAGAGAACTTTTAATTTCATTTATTGTGTTGTTCATCACTGTTTGCTCTTTAGTTCTTCGAGGTCCTTGTTAAACGTTGCTTGTATTTTCTCCATTCTGTTTCCAAGATTTTGGATCATCTTTACTATCATTACTCTGAATTGTTTTTCAGGTAGACTGCCTATTTGCTCTTCATTTGTTTGGTGTGGTGGGTTTTTAACGTTGCTCCTTTATCTGCTGTGTATTTCTCTGTCTTCTTATTTTGGTTAACTTACTGTGTTTGGGGTCTACTTTTCACAGATTGCCAGTTTGTAGTTCCCGTTGTTTTTGGTGTCTGTCCCCAGTGGCTAAAGTTGATTCAGTGGGTTGTGTAGGCTTCCTGGTGGAGGGGACTAGTGTGTGTGTTCTGGTGGATGAGGCTGGATCTTCTCTTTCTGGTGGGCAGGACTGCATCTTGTGGTATGTTTTGGGGTGTCTGTGAAGTTATTATGATTTTAGGCAGCCTCTCTGCTAATGGGTCAGGTTGTGTTCCTGTCTTGCTAGTTGTTTGGCATGGGTTGTTCAGCACTGGAGCTTGCTGGTCAATGAGTGGAGCTACGTCTTAGTGTTGAGACGGAGATCTTTGGGAGAGCTCTCACCAATTGATATTATGTGTGGCTGGGAGGTCTCTTGTGGTCCAACGTTCTGAACTCGGCTCTCCCACCTCAGAGGCTCAGGCCTGACACCCGGCCAGAGCACCAAGACCCTGTCAGCCACATGGCAGTTTTGCCATTCAACCAAGTGTTACCAAACGAGGTTGCTCTTGCCTGACATCCCACAAACCAAGATACTGAGATGTAGAGGTTTGCAGCGAAGAGAGGGTTTATTCACAAGGCAGGCAGGGGATGAAATGGGAGAACGAATGTCGAATCTGCCTCCCTGAAGGCAGGGTATTTGTGGCATAAAGAAACAGCGTGGTGTGAGGATGTCAGGAAGTGTCTTCCGAGCTATTTTTCAGAGTGGCTGTATCATGTTGATTCCCAGCAGCTATGTATGAGAGTTCCAGTTGTTCCACATGCTTGCTAGCACTTGATATTGTCAATATATAAATTTTTTATTTTAGCCACTCTATTAAATGTGTACCGGTATCTCATTGTGGTTTTAATTTGCAATTCTCTAATGGTGAATGATGTAGAACATCTTTTCCTGTGCATATTTTTCCTTTTGTATATCCCCTATGGTGAAGTGTCTGTTTAGATCTTTTGTTCAGTTTTTAATTAGGTTGTTCGTTTTCTTACTCTTGAGTTTTGAGAGTTCATTGTATATTCTAGATACAGGTCCTTTGTTGGATATGTGATTTGCTTGTTTTGTTTATTCTCGTAACAGTGATTTTTGCAGAACAAAGTTTTAAATTTTGATGTTCAATTTATCTTTTTTTTTTTTAAGTGGATCATGCTTTTGGTATATATCTAAAAATTCTAGTTAACCTGGTCATAAAGATTTCTCCTATTTTTTCCTTAAGTTTTATAGTTTTATATTTAGATTTATGATCCTTTTTGAGTTTTTTAAAAATTATTTTATTTTTGGCTGCGTTGGGTCTTCGTTGTTGTACGTGGGCTTTCTTTAGTTGCAGCAAGCGGGGGCTACTCTTTGTTGCGGTGAGTGGGCTTCTCATTGTGGTGGCTTCTGTTGTTGCAGAGCATGGGCTCTAGGCACATGAGCTTCAGTAGTTGTGGCACATGGGCTCAGTAGTTGTGGCACGCGGGCTCTAGAGCGCAGGCTCAGTAGTTCTGGTGCACGGGCTTAGTTCCGCGGCATGTGGAATCTTCCCAGACCAGGGATTGAACCCATGTCCCCTGCATTGGCAGACGGATTCTTAACCACTGCACCACCAGAGAAGTCCCTTGAGTTTTTTTTAATATCATGTCTGAGGTTAAAGTTGATGTGTATGTTTGTTTTTTTATATCTGCATATGCAGTTGTTCCCACAACATTGTTGAAGAGGCTATCCCTTCTCCTTTGAATTGCTTTTCCACCATTGTCACAAATCAGTTGACCATATTTGTCGAACAGGTCTGTTTCTTCACCGTCTGTTCTGTTCCACTGGTCTGTTTCTATCAATTTGCCAATACCACACTGTTTTGATTACTGTAGCTTTATAGTAAGTCTTAAAAACAGGGTAGTGTGATTCCTACAACTTCGTTGTTTTTCAAACGTGTTTTAGATATTTTAGGTCCTTTACCTTTCTGTATATATTTTAGAATCTTTATCTATAAAAACATCCTTTTGGGATATTGGTTAGAATTGCCTTAAGTCTGTGGACCAGTTGGAGTAGAATTGAAATCTTTCCATGTGGGATCTTCCAGTTCATGAACATATGTTTTTCATTTATTTAGGTCTTATTTGATGTCTTTCATCAGCACTTTTTAGTACTGCCATACAGATCTTGTATTTGTTTTGTTAGATTTATAACTATTTCTTTTATTTTCCTTTTTTAAGCTATTGTGTGTTTAACATGTTTGTTTCTAATTGTACATTGCTAATATATAAAAGTCTAAATAAATAACTTAATTAAAAAACGATTTTTTTTTGACTTCGTACTGTGACCTTGTTAAACTCACTTAGTTTTAAGAGGTTTTTGGAGGGGTTTGTTTGCTTTTGGTAGATTTGTTTGAATTTTTTAAGTGTAAAATAATGTCTTCTGAGAACAGGGACAGTTTTATTTTTTCTTTTCCAGTCTGTATACACTGATGCGTGCTTCTAGTATTATGGTGGCTAGGAGTGGTGAGAGTGGGTGTTCTTGCCTTGGTCCTGATCTTTGGGGTTTGTGGGTAAGCATTCAGTCTTTGACTGCTAAGTATGATGTTGGCTGTAGGTTTTTTGTAGATGTTCTTTATCAAGCTGAGGAAATTTCCCTCTCTTCCTAGTTTTCTAGTTTTTATCATGAATGGATGTTGGAATTTGTTAAATGCATTTTCTACGTCAAGTGATTTTTCTTGTTTGAATCACTAATATAATGGATTACGTTAGTGATTTCCAAATGTTGACTAGCTTAGCATTCCCAGGATAAATCCCTGTTGGTCATGGTGTATGTGGGTCTTTTAAAAATATATTACTGGGGCTTCCCTGGTGGCGCAGTGGTTGAGAGTCCGCCTGCCGATGCAGGGGACACGGGTTTGTGCCCAGGTCTGGGAGAATCCCACATGCCGTGGAGCGGCTGGGCCCGTGAGCCATGGCCGCTGAGCCTGGGCGTCCGGAGCCTGTGCTCCGCAACGGGAGAGGCCACAGCAGTGAGAGGCCCGTGTACCGCAAAAAAAAAAAAAAAAAAATACTGGATTTGATTTGCTAATATTTTGTTGAGGATTTCTGTTTCTGTGTTCATGACGGATATTGGTCTATACTTTTCTGTGATGTTTTTGTCTGCTTTGATATCAGAGTGATTTTGTCCTCATAAAATGAGTTGGGAGTGTTTCCCTCTATTCTGTTATCTGGAGGAGATTGTGTAGAATTGTTATTTCTTTAAATGTTTGGTAGAATTTACCTGTGAAGCCATCTGGGCCTGGAGATTTCTTTTTATAAAGGTTTTTTAGCCCCAAACTTTATTTAATAGTTATAGGAATATTCAGGTTACTATTTAATCTTTGGTGAGTTTCAGTAGTTATTAATTATTTATTAAAAGATGTGGGTAGAAATCCAGGTTTTGCTACTGACTGGCTGTGTGACCTTGGGAAAGGCACTTTAGCATTAACCTCTCTGGTTCTTAATTTGTTCATCTGAAAAATTA
Organism: Monodon monoceros; assembly: GCF_005190385.1. NCBI lineage: Eukaryota > Metazoa > Chordata > Mammalia > Artiodactyla > Monodontidae > Monodon > Monodon monoceros. The sequence goes on from NW_021703786.1 coordinate 22,297,311, forward strand.
AAGAGTTAGATTTATTTGTCTTCTTTAAGGTTTCTCTCAGTTTTTAAATTCTATAATCCTGGTAGAACAAAAGTGTGTATGTTTGAAGTTTATGTGAAAGGATTATGAGCTTCTGTTTTTTGTTTCATCCATCGGTGTTTGAACAATGGTTTACTTAGGTTCACTTTGCCTTTAACAGATAAGTTCTGTATTTTCTTCTTATCGATGGATTATTTGTTGTTGAAAAGATATGGTTAATGGTAGGCCTATTTATACATTTATTCATGATATACTTAAATGGTATGTGAAAAATTACTTGTAAAGCCATTCATGTAAGACGATGTAAGACACGTCACTTGTTACTTTTTAATGTTACACTTTCTTGAAAAAATTATCAATTTAGAATTTTTAAAATGTTAGAAATGTATTTCTTTTTTGGTGATTATTCCTCTGAATCTTCATAATTTGGTAATTATCCTCCTGATTTAAAAAGTCAGTCATTTTTGGCTACTTAATAGAGATAATATCAATATAAGTATTTTGTGTAAAATGCATTTTTAAAAGATGCATACTGTTGTGTATCCTGTCCATTTATTGGGTTAAAACAAAGTGAAGGTAGCATACAGATCTGCTGCTGAAGGAAACATTAAGTTACAGGCTGCAGCTGGAGGATTTTACGTAGGCACCTGTGGGTTTGAGTGCGTTCAATATACAGACTGCAGTAGGAGGCTGGCACTGCCTCTGCTGACTTCAGTACACTCCTTCACTGCTGTTCTGCCGAGTTCTCCACTGTCCAGAAGGCAAACAAAATGGTGCAGCACGTAGAGGGCATGGGAAAAAAATAACCGACAATATGATCCAAAGGTGGGTTTGCTACACTGAATAGCAGAGAAAATTGTATAACAAGATTAAAAGCTTAGCTATAGTTCAGTATGTCAGATATCCTTAGCTGTTTTAATATTTGATTATGGCCACTTAAGAATGAAAATGTATAGTTCTGAAATCTGCATGCCCTCTATATATAGAAGTTTCAGGTATATTGCATATGTAGCTTTAATAAATGCATGCATGGTAGCTTATAAACAGATTTATACTTGTACTAAATATGTGTAATGTGTACATATAAAAATAGATACACATATACATATACATGAAGGGTTTTTTTCCTATTAATAGTAGATTTTTTTTACAAGTAAGCACTTACAGGTTTTATATTTTCTTTTGCATATTTGTCGCAGCTCCTAGCAATGTCTCTTTCCTAATAGTGTTCATTTTATAATAGTAGAGAGCGTTAGTAGAGCATTCTCTGGTGAGATGGAGAATAAGTAGAATGAACACTGGAGTTGGCACTTCATATTTTATTGATGACTGTAATGCAGTGTGAGTTCGCATTGCACATAGTCATGATTTAAATGACTACCTCTTTTATGAAAGCAAAATGTTAGTAAGAACGGCCATGTTGCACACAGTGAGTATAAAATAAGGAGAGGAAATAGGACAAGTAAAATTTCTCTGTCCTTGGTTTCTTGAGCAATGCTCCGTATTGACTCAAGGCACTGTCATTTTAGAAGTACAGTAAAGAAACAATTGAACATCAAGCTTAGAAAAACATGGGGGTTTAGTTTCTCACCCTCTCCCGGGAGCACTTATGTACTCATATATTTTGGGTGTCGGTGGCTGCATGGTACTGGGGAGCTGTCCAGTTGAGACAAGATGTATTTACTTAAGCCACACCCAACAGATTCAGCTTTTTAATGCATTCAGGCACTATTTTAATCCTGTGCTGATTTGTAAGCATCAAATGTGGGATGCCTTTGAGTTGTAAAAAGAAAGAAAAGACTAGATTCACAGGTTCCAGCTGGCTTTATTCTTGAATATCTGAGTTGTTATATTAATAGCACAGAAGAGCAGTATTTAAGTTATGCAGCATTATCTCTAGCAGAGAGAGAGAGAGAACATGAATATTTGCGTGGTTCCAGTAGAAGTGTACTGCAAGTATTCTGATCATATAGGTAACAGTGCTGCTGGTATACTGTGTTTTTGGTTGGTATCGTGGGTGTTTATTTGGGCTATGACATACAGAGTTCAGATTTTCTTGTTTGAGGAAATATTTGTTTAAATATTAAATACTTAATTTTTCTGTGCTTTAAAAAAATTAGCAAAAGATTAAGCCTGAGTTTAAAATCTATTTATAATGTTTTATTCTATACTAATGACATGTTGTATGTGATAAGAATTAACAAACTACATGGCTGTTTGCTACTGTGTTGGATTACCTCACCCACTTTACTGTAGACAGAAATAAGAAGAATCAGCATTCATCTTACTAGTCTGCAGAGTGCTTATATTTTATATTTTCAAAAACTCTTTCTTTTAGACAAAGCAAATTCATTCTATCTTCTCCCCGAAAAGAAAATATAACCTTTTCATCTGTACTGTATTCCTTGATTTATCGAATGACACAGAAGAATAATAGGGATTTTCATGTGCCAAATTTAGTGACAATAGATGACTAACTATAGATCGAAATACACTGTATTATTAGAATGTTTCATGTATCTAAAATGTTATATAACCCTGATGGAATGTTGCAGATGAAACAAAGAAATCTGATTGGTTCCTCACAAGACACAGCAGCCTTGAAATCCATTCTAACCAGAGGCTTCTACAGCAGCCTGGATGGTTAGTTAACATCACAGTAAAAACAGAAGAATGCCTTGGAGGGGTTTGGAAGAGAAAATGAAGTTGTTAAAGCACTTTGATAATCCTTATTCTTGAGCATTTTATGTCCTTGTGGGTTTTTATCCCCTTCAGACTCTGTTGTTGTTCATTGTTATTTCAAGGAAGTGTTATATTCTATTAAGTTAACAAGCTTTCTAAATAGTATTATTTAATGAGCTAGAAGAGTCTCTCTAAAAGGAGTTTTATGTTAAGTGGAGTGGGTTAATGAATAATATAATTTCAGAACATTTATTAAATATGGATGAGTGGAACTTATTGGGGGAGGGGGAAGGATGGGATGGAAAGAGTTCTGAAGAACAACAGGACACTAATAGAAACTCTTTGGCCCTACCCTTTCCCATCATATTAAAATTGCATTAGATAGTTTGTCATCTAAGACTTCAGTGATGCTTGGTGAGGGCACATTGTTATTGACATTCAAACAGCAGGCTATTGCAAGTCAAAACAGGTGAAGACTTGTTTGCTGTCCGCTGGTTACTAGAAACACCCTTGAGATGTGAGAACAATATATGTTAGCTTTTAAGTATTTATTATTCTTGGCTAGGTGGCCTGCTGGAATATAGGTGTAAATTACAGTACCAAATATCCAACCCTTTTATCCTTTTACAGAACATATTTAAAATACACTTGTAGTTTATTCTATTAAAATTGGAAAAGTCTTATATTTAAACAGTAATAGGTCAACATCATTTATAGGACTTGGGGGAAGGAAAAATTACTGTGAGCAGGAATGAGCATTTATATTAAAAAATAATTATTAATTTCAATTATTATATTGAAAAGAAGTAGAGAAGCATCATTTTAAAAGCATATTTAAAGAGTATATCTATGTATTGTTATATTCTGATACAAACCAACTATATCTTTTAGTTCCATTTCTGTGCTTCTTTCGTAAATTATCCGATATGCTAATAGAGTCAGGCTGAAGGCAGCTGGCGGCTAGTGTTACAAACTGAAAACAAAATGGCTGGCAAGGATTAGTACTGTAAATTTGCAGTAGAGAGCTGGATGCAATTAAGATATCTTTTGTTGAAGGAGAATGTTGCAAAGTAAGTTGACGACTGAATGACTGTTGTATTAGGTGCTTTGACAGTAAAGAAACATCATTTTATTAAAGAAAACGTACAAATACTCTTACAGAATAAAAACAAAAGATTTTACGCTATAGAGAATAATCATTTTCGACTAAGCAATAAAAAAACTATTGCTAATATTCGTTTAACCATCTTTGTATTTATAATTCTAAGATCCAGGTAGTTTCTTAGGGTATTATTTATGATTTCACAGTAACAGTGTAGTTAAGAATAAAAGGGATAAAAAATGAAAACATTTTTAGAATGGGGTGAAATTTAGAGATAAGTTTCTGGGAGTTTTATTTATTCTGGGAGTTTATTTTAGTATTTGCTTTGTGTTACTACAAATAATGCTGCAGTGAATATCCTTACATACATATCTAGGGGCTCTACCTAGAAGTGGAATTAACCAGATGTAGATTATTTGCATTTTCAGTTTTATTAGATAATTTCTCTCCTGTGTCACTATATCAGTTTACACTCTTCTCAGAAGTGTTTGAGACTTCCTGTTTTGCCATATCCTTTCCAACATTCACACGGTCAGACTTCTCCATTTCCCCCATTCTGGTAGATGAAAGGTAATACCCTACTGCTTTAATTTCTCTTTCCCTAATTTTTAGCAAGGATGAATATCCTTTCATGTGGTTATTGGCCTTTCACATTTCCTCTTTTGTTAACAGCCTTCTCATATCCTTTATGCATTTTCTCATGGATTATTTATCTTTTTCTTATTGAATTGTGAATATTCTTTATATATTCTAGGCAGGGTTCAGCAAACTATATAGCCCATGGGTCAGATCCAGCCCACCACCTGTTTTTGTGCAGATAGTTTTTACATTTATTTTAAATGATTCAGAAAAAATTAAAATAAGAATAAAATGTCATAATGTGAAAATTTATGAAATTTAGATTTCAGTGTCCATAAATAAAGTTTTACTGGAACAGAGCTTTAGCACTACAGTGGCAGAGTTGAGTAGTTGCAACAGAGAACATGTGATCTGCAAAGCCTAGAATATTTGTTCTCTTTACAGAAGTTTGTAGACCCTTACATTGATCCTTAGTCTGTGATGTTTAGGGCAGATATAATCTCTCAGTCTCTATCTGGTCTTAAAACTTTGCTTTTGGTTATGAGACTAAAACTCGAAACCCCTGTTGAATAGAAGTTAAAATTTTTAATTTATTCATATTTGACATTCTTTTCCCCCATTTTGTTTCACAAATCTGTCCTTAAAAGATTGCCAATATATACTCCTGTATTTTCTTAAAATGGTTAAAGTTGTGTTTTTCAGTTTCAGATTTTTAGAACATTTTGGTTTTCTTTTTTTCCATTTAATATTTGGTGATGAGATTATGGTGAGAGAAGAGGATATAATTATTTTTTCTTATATGGAGAAAGACAATTTTCCCACCTTATTTGTTGTTGAGTAACCTTTCCTTACTCCAGTGTTTTATAATACTATTTTCTCATATACACAGTTTCTTTATTTTTATGCAAGTCTGTTTTCTGGTTTTTTATTCAGTTCCTTGCTTATTCTTTGATTAAATATTTCTATATTCTACTCGATCCTCATGATCTCTATTATTCAACCACTTCATCATTGTATTCACGTTTCCAAAGTTCCTTGGGAGAAAAATACAAACTGGTAATACTCTAGTCTTACCTTACCAGTGGCATGTTTAGGGAAAGGAATATTGTTTTTGAGTTTTGTATATTATGTATATCAAGGTCATATTGTTAGCTTTAATAGCATTTTTTCCTTAAAGCATTTTGATCTTTTTTTTTTAACATCTTTATTGGAGTATAATTGCTTAACAATGGTATGTTAGTTTCTGCTTTATAACAAAGTGAATCACTTATACATATACATATGTTCCCATATCTCTTCCCTCTTGCGTCTCCCTCCCACCCACCCTCCCTATCCCACCCCCCCATCCCACACCTTTAGTTGGTCACAAGAACTGAGCTGATCTCCCTGTGCTATGCAGCTGCTTCCCACTAGCTATCTATTTTACATTTGGTAGTGTATATATGTCCATGCCACTCTCTCACTTTGTCACAGCTTACCCTTTCTCCTCCCTATATCCTCAAGTCCATTCTCTAGTAGGTCTGTGCGTTTATTCCCGTCTTGCCCCTAGGTTCTTCATGACCTTTTTTTTTGCTTAGATTCCATATATATGTGTTAGCATACAGTATTTGTTTTTCTCTTTCTGACTTACTTCACTTTGTATGACAGACTCTGGGTCCATCCACCTCACTACAAATAACTCAATTTCGTTTCTTTTTATGTCTGAGTAATATTCCATTGTATATATGTGCCACATCATCTTTATCCATTCATCTGTTGATGGACACTTAGGTTGCTTCCATGTCCTGGCTATTGTAAATAGAGCTGCAGTGAACATTTTGGTACATGACTCTTTTTGTATTATGGTTTTCTCAGGGTATATGCCCAGTACTGGGATTGCTGGGTCATATGGTAGTTCTATTTTTAGTTTTTTAAGGAACCTCCATACTGTTCTCCATAGTGGCTGTATCAGTTTACATTCCCACCAACAGTGCAAGAGGGTTCCCTTTTCTCCACACCCTCTTCAGCATTTATTGTTTGTAGATTTTTTGATGATGGCCATTCTGACCGGTGTGAGATGATATCTCATTATAGTTTTGATTTGCATTTCTCTAATGATTAATGATGTTGACCATTCTTTCATGTGTTTGTTGGCAATCTGTATATCTTCTTTGAAGAAATGTCTATTTAGGTCTTCTGCCCATTTTTGGATTGGGTTGTTTGTTTTTTTGATATTGAGCTGCATGAGCTGCTTGTAAATTTTGGAGATTAATCCTTTGTCAGTTGTCTCATTTGCAAATATTTTCTCCCATTCTGAGGGTTGCCTTTTTGTCTTGTTTATGGTTTCCTTTGCTGTGCATAAGCTTTGAAGTTTCATTAGGTCCCATTTGTTTATTTTTGGTTTTTTCCCATTTCTCTAGGAGGTGGGTCAAAAAGGATCTTGTTGTGATTTATGTCATAGAGTGTTCTGCCTATGTTTTCCTCTAAGAGTTTGATAGTGTCTGACCTTACATTTAGGTCTTTAATCCATTTTGAGTTTATTTTTGTATATGGTGTTAGGGAATGTTCTAATTTCATTCTTTCACACATAGCTGTCCAGTTTTCCCAGCACCTGTTACTGAAGAGGCTGTCTTTTCTCCATTGTATATTCTTGCCTCCTTTATCAAAGATAAGGTGACCAGATGTGCGTGGGTTTATCTCTGGGCTATCTATCCTGTTCCATTGATCTATATTTCTGTTTCCGTGCCAGTTCCATACTGTCTTGATTACTGTAGCTTTGTAGTATAGTCTGAAGTCAGGGAGCCTGATTCCTCCAGCTCTGTTTTTCTTTCTCAAGATTGCCTTGGCTACTCGGGGTTTTTTGTGTTTCCATACAAATTGTGAAATTTTTTGTTCTAGTTCTGTGAAAAACGCCAGTGGTAGTTTGATAGGGATTGCATTGAATCTGTAGATTGCTTTGGGTAGTAGAGTCATTTTCACAATGTTGATTCTTCCAATCCAAGAACATGGTTTATCTCTCCATGTATTTGTATCATCTTTAATTTCTTTCATCAATTTCTTATAATTTTTTGCGTACAGTTCTTTTGTCTGCTTAGGTAGCTTTATTCCTAAATATTTTATTCTTTTTGTTGCAGTGGTAAATGGGAGTGTTTTCTTAATTTCACTTTCAGATTTTTCATCATTAGGGTATAGGAATGCAAGAGATTTTTGTGCATTAAATTTTGTATCCTGCTACTCTACCAAATTCATTGATTAGCTCTAGTAGTTTTCTGGTAGCATCTTTAGCATCCTCTATGTATAATATCATGTCATCTGCAAACAATGACAGCTTTACTTCTTCTTTTCCGATTTGGATTCCTTTTTCTTCACTGATTGCTGTGGCTAAAACTTCCAAAACTATGTTGAATAATAGTGGTGAGAGAGGGCAACCTTGTCTTGTTCCTGATCTTAGTGGAAATGGTTTCAGTTTTTCACCATTGAGGATGATGTTGGCTGTGGGTTTGTCACATACGGCCTTTATTATGTTGAGGAAAGTTCCCTCTATGCCTACTTTCTGGAGGGTTTTTATCATAAATGGGTGTTGAATTTTGTTGAAAGCTTTCTCTGCATCTATTGAGATGATCATATGGTTTTCCTCCTTCAAGTTGTTAATATGGTATATCACATTGATTGATTTGCGTATATTGAAGAATCCTTGCATCCTGGGATAAACCCCACTTGATCATGGTTTATGATCCTTTTAATTCTGTTTGCTAGTATTTTGTTGAGGATTTTTACATCTATGTTCATCAGTGATATTGGCCTGTAGTTTTCTTTCTTTGTGACATCTTTGTCTGGTTTTGGTATCAGGGTGATGGTGGCCTTGTAGAATGAGTTTGGGAATGTTCCTCCCTCTGCTATATTTTGCAAGAGTTTGAGAAGTATAGGTGTTAGCTCTTCTCTAAATGTTTGATAGAATTCGCCTATGAAGCCATCTGGTCCTGGGCTTTTGTTTGTTGGAAGATTTTTAATCACAGTTTCAATTTTAGTGCTTGTGATTGGCCTGTTCATATTTTCTATTTCTTCCTTGTTCAGTCTTGGAAGGTTGTGCATTTCTAAGAATTTGTCCATTTCTTCCAGATTGTCCATTTTATTGGCATAGAGTTGCTTGTAATAATCTCTCATGATCCTTTGTATTTCTGCAGTGTCAGTTGTTACTTCTCCTTTTTATTTTCTAATTCTATTGATTTGAGTCTTCTCCCTTTTTTTCTTGATGAGTCTGGCTAATGGTTTATCAATTTTGTTTATCTTCTCAAAGACCAGGTTTTAGTTTATTGATATTTGCTATCATTTCCTTCATTTCTTTTTCATTTATTTCTGATCTGATCTTTATGATTTCTTTCATTTGCTAACTTTGGGTTTTTTTTTTTTCTTCTTTCTGTAATTGCTTTAGGTGTAAGATTAGTTTGTTTACTTGAGCTGTTTCTTGTTTCTTGAGGTAGGATTGTATTGCTATAAACTTCCCTCTTAGAACTGCTTTTGCTGCATCCCATAGGTTTTGGGTCGTTGTGTTTTCATTGTCATTTGTTTCTAGGTTTTTTTATTTCCTCTTTGATTTCTTAGGTGATCTCCTGGTTATTAAGTAGTGTATTGTTTAGCCTCCATGTGTTTGTATTTTTTACGTTTTTTTTTCCTGTAATGGCTATCTAGTCTCATAGCATTGTGGTCAGAAAAGATACTTGATACGATTTCAGTTTTCTTAAATTTACCAAGGCTTGATTTGTGACCCAAGATATTATCTATCCTGGAGAATGTTCCATGAGCACTTGAGAAGAATGTGTATTCTGTTGTCTTTGCATGGAATGTCCTATAAATATGAAGTCCATCTTGTTTAATGTATCATTTAAAGCTTGTGTTTCCCTGTTTATTTTCATTTTGGATGATCTTTCCATTGGTGAAAGTGGAGTGTTAAAGTCCCCTAGTATTATTGTGTTACTGTCGATTTCCCCTTTTATGGCTGTTAGCATTTGCCTTATGTATTGAGGTGCTCCTATGTTGGGTGCATAAATATTTACAATTGTTATATCTTCGTCTTGGATTGATCCCTTGATCATTATGTAGTGTCCTTTGTCTCTTGTAATAGTCTTTATTTTAAAGTCTATTTTGTCTGATATGAGAATTGCTACTCCAGCTTCCTTTTGATTTCCGTTTGCATGGAATATGTTTTTCCATCCCCTCACTTTCAGTCTGTATGTGTCCTAGGTCTGAAGTGGGTCTCTTGTAGACAGCATATATATGGGTCTTGTTTTTGTATCCATTCAGCCCATCTGTGTCTTTTGATTGGAGCATTTAATTCATTTACATTTAAGGTAATTATCGATATGTATGTTCCTATTACCATTTTCTTAATTGTTTTGGGTTTGTTTTTGTAGGTCTTTTCCTTCTCTTGTGTTTCCTGCCTGGAGAAGTTCCTTTAACATTTGTTGTAAAGCTGGTTTGGTGGTGCTGAATTCTCTTAGCTTTTGCTTGTCTGTAAAGCTTTTCATTTTTCCATCAAATCTGAATGAGATCCTTGCTGGGTAGAGTAATCTTGGTTGTAGGTTTTTCCCTTTCATCACTTTAAATATGTTCTGCCACTCCCTTCTGGCTTGCAGAGTTTCTGCTGAAAGATCAGCTGTTAACCTTATGGGGATTCCCTTGTGTGTTATTTGTTGTTTTTCCCTTGCTGCTTTTAATATGTTTTCTTTGTATTTAATTTTTGATAGTTCGATTAGTATGTGTCTTGGAGTGTTTCACCTTGGATTTGTCCTGTATGGGACTCTCTGTGCTTCCTGGACTTGATTAACTATTTCCTTTCCCATATTAGGGAAGTTTTGAACTATAATCTCTTCAAATATTTTCTCAGTCCCTTTCTTTTTCTCTTCTTCTTCTGGGACCCCTATAATTCCAATGTTGGTGTGTTTAATGTTGTCCCAGAGGTCTCTGAGACTGTCCTCAGTTCTTTTCATTCTTTTTTCTTTATTTTGCTCTGCAGTAGTTATGTCCACTGTTTTATCTTCCAGGTCACTGATCCGTTCTTCTGCCTCAGTTATTCTGCTATTGATCCCTTCTAGAGGTTTTTAAATTTCATTTATTGTGTTGTTCATCACTGTTTGTTTGCTCTTTAGTTCTTCTAGGTCCTTGTTAAACCTTTCTTGTATTTTCTCCATTCTATTTCCAAGATTTTGGATCATCTTTACTATCATTAATCTGAATTCATCTTCAGGTAGACTGCCTATTTCTTTTGTTTGATCTGCTGGGTTTTTACTTTGCTCCTTCATCTGCTGTGTGTTTCTCTGTCTTCTCATTTTGCTGAACTTACTGTATTTGGGGTCTCCTTTTCACAGGCTGCCGGTTCGTAGTTCCCGTTGTTTTTGGTGTCTGTCCCTAGTGGCTAAGGTTGGTTTAGTGGGTTGTGTAGGCTTCCTGGTGGAGGGGACTAGTGCGTGTGTTCTGGTGGATGAGGCTGGATCTTGTCTTTCTGGTGGGCAGGTCCACATCTGGTGGCGTGTTTTGGGGTGTCTGTTACCTTATTATGATTTTAGGCAGCCTCTGTGCTAATGGATGGTGTTGTGTTCCTGTCTTGCTAGTTGTTTGGCATAGGGTGTCCAGCACTGTACCTTGCTGGTCGTTGAGTGAAGCTGGCTCTTGGCATTGAGATGGAGTTCTCTGGGAGATTTTTGCCATTTGATATTACGTGGAGCTGGGAGGTCTTTGTGGACCAGTGCCCTGAACTTGGTTCTCCCACCTCCGAGGCACAGCCCTGATGCCTGGCTGGAGCACCAAGAGTCTTTCATCAACATGGCTCAGAATAAAAGGGAGAAAGAATAGAAAGAAAGAAGATAAAATAAAATGAAATAAAGTATTAAAAATAAAAAATAATTATTAGGAAATAATTTTTAAAAAGTAAAACAAAACAAAACACACAAAAAACGGACAGACAGAACCCTAGGACAAATGATAAAAGCAAAGCTGTACAGACAAAATCACACACAGAAGCATACACATACACACTCACAAAAAGAGAAAAAGGTAAAAAAATATACATATCTTTGCTCCCAAAGTCCACCTCCTCAATTTGGGATGATTCGTTGTCTATTCAGGCATTCCACAGATGCAGGGTACATCAGGTTGATTGTGGAGATTTAATCCACTGCTCCTGAGGCTGCTGGGAGAGATTTCCCTTTCTCTTCTTTGTTTGCACAGCTCCTGGGGTTCAGCTTTGGATTTGGACCCACGCTGCCTGTAGGTCGCCTGATGGCATCTGTTCTTCGCTCAGACAGGACGGGGTAAAAGGAACAGCTGATTCGGTGGCTCTGGCTCACTCAGGCGGGGGGTGGCGGGGGAGTGATATGAATGCGGGGCAAGCCTGCGGCGGCAGAGGCCAGCATGACGTTGCAACAGTGTGAGGCGCGCCGTGTGTTCTCCCGGGGAAGTTGTCCCTGGATCACAGGTTCCTGGCAGTGGTGGGCTGCACAGGCTCCTGGGAGGGGAGGTGTGGAGAGTGACCTGTGCTTGCATGCAGGCTTCTTGGTGGCTGCAGCAGCAGCCTTAGCGTCCCATGCCCGTCTCTGGAGCTCCTTTAAGCGGTGCTGTTAATCTCTTCTCCTCGTGCACCAGGAAACAAAGAGGCAAGAAAAACTCTCTTGCCTCTCGGCAGCTCCGGACTTCAACATTTTGATCTTGAATTTTTATTTTCATTGCCATCACTATCAAAATCGAATAATATAATAAAGATTAGGTACTGACAAGGGCATGGTATTGTGCTGAGTACTTGAAAAAAAGTATGTATATATAAATATAAACCAGTAGCAACAAAGTATTATTTACGGATATAGGATAAATAAAGAATAATTTATTTGAAAAAGAATTGAAGAATATTTAGATAATATATGATTTGGGGGCTTTTTAATTACTTTGGGTTTTCAGTGTGAATACATTTTTTTTTTCATTTTGCAATTTTATTTATACTGGGCTTTTACTTAAATCATCTCTAGCTGATAACCATGGCTCCCTGTATCTATAATCCCCTTGTATGCATGCACTACTTTTAAATTTATGTTGCTGTTTGCAACCCACAGATGACGAAGAGAAGTGGGTGGTACTCAGTGAGTTAGGGAATTTGTTCATAGGAAGTTCCTGCTGAGGAGTAACAGGCTGGGGTGAAGCCAGGCCTTTGTGCACTCCCCCAGTTGATTCCCTATCTGCTCCTGTAGTAGTACTGATGTTCTACACTCATCGACCGAGGTTGCATTGCAGCTGGGCTAACGTGGCCATGTCAGTGTCAATACATTTAAACATACTTATCAGTCAAAACAGAAAGATGCTGCGCCTTGGGGATGAAGTGGGGAAGGGGAGATTTGAGTTTTAGTCTGTCAGTAGCTATCTTTCTTTTTAGGGAGTAAGAGGAATAAATATAAAGGTTTATTTTATTGTGAGCTATATGACATAAAATTCTCTATTACTAGTGCATTTGAAACTTATCCCCATATATGAAGGCAGGAATTTTGGATGAAGACCATTTTATCCTGACTCCACAAGTATATAGTAGTTGTTTCTTAGGTTTCTGCTCTAGGTATCCTGAGAGTAGAGATCAGAAAATGAAAGAAAGCCAGTATTAGGGAAACAAAGGAAGAACTAATTAGAAATGAAGCTGGAAAAGTAGAACCTTATAGATCATGTTAAGAATTTTTATCTGTTCTGATGGGAGATCGTTTAAACATTTTAAACATTAAATGGGATAACTACTAGATTTGCATTTCTAAATGATTACTCAGATGCTTTGTGGATAAACATTTAGAAGAGAATCAATATAGGAATGGATACAGGTTGGATATGGAGTCGGGAGGATGGATTCAAGAGACATTTAAGAAGGAAAATCAATAGTATTTGGTGATGAATTCATTGAGATGGGGAACTCTGATAGAGAGTATCAGGTCTGAAGGGTGAGGGGAAGGTCAGAATTTCACATTTGGATATTTCGAGTTTGAAGTATATTTAAGACATTCAAATACACATTGCAAAAAACAGTTGTTATGTAGATGGAGCTTTCCAGTTTTCACGCAGATAGATGAATGAGGAGCTCCCTAATAGAATAATGGATTTTAAAGTAGAACATAAATATTTGGGTTGAGAATTGAGAATCAGTACAGAACTCTTATTTGAGAGTGACTAATTTGGTTTTCAAGGGATTAAATAATTTCATTTCTGGCTGTTCATGTTTTCCTCCATCTGGTTCTAGATCTAGAAGTTGATGAGGCTCTAAATAGAGGTGAAGATCGTCAGATTTTAATTGACTCCTTGGTTACAGTGGCTTATTTTTTCTCCTTCCCAATCTCCCATCTTCTATTCTCTGTCTTGGTTAATGACATTATAATCAGTGCAGTGGAATTCTCAAATCAATAATTCTAAGGCATCCTTAGAATTTTTTCCTTTTACTCATTTCACTCATGCAAATTAATTCATTCAAGAGCTATTTTTTGAGCACCTATTATGTGTCAGATACTGTTATAGGCATGAGGGATAGAACAGTGAATACAAAATTATTTACCCTCATGGAACTTAAATTCTAGTGGAGAACATGGCCAAAATTAAGATAAATAAGCAAAATGTAGAATACGTTAGTGATAACTACTAAGAAAAATTAAGCAGGGAAGGGAGAAAAAAGTCTATCTGTGTAAATATGGTGTGTGTGTGGGGGTACAGTTTTAGATAGGGGTGGTGAGGGAAGGCATTACTGAGGGGAGGTTTAGGTGTCTCCCTGAAGGAGAAGAAGCAACAAGCCATACTGATATCTGAGAGAAAAGTATTCCAGGCAGAGGTCTTGATATGGGTATATTCTTGGAGTGTTTAAAGCACGGTGAGGGGAACCAGTATGCTTCCAGAAGCAAGAGAGAAGCCAGAGAGGCAAGAGTAGTAGGAGGTGAAGTCAGAGAGGGGATGGGGGGCAGATCATATAACACCTTGACCTAAGGACTTTGACTTTTACTCTTATTAAGGTGGGAAATCTTTGACGGGTTTTCAGGAGAGGAATGTCATGGTCTGATTTGTGTTTTCACAGAACCATTCTGCTTGCTCTGTTGAGACTAGATTGAAGCCAGGCTGGGGCAGAAGCTGAGAAACCAGGTTGTAGATGAAGGTGGCTTGGACCAGTAGCAAAGGGTGAGAGATAGTTTTGATATGTTATGAATGTATGGCTGACAGGTTTTACTGTTGGTTTGTCTGTGCAGTGTGAGAGGAAAAGGTGGGTTAAGGATGACTCCAAGGTTTTTGACTTGAGCAGCAACTGAAAGAGTGGAGTTGCTGTTTACAGAGATGAAGAAGATTGTGAGAGGAGCAGGTTTATGGAGGAATATTAAGACATTAAATCTTGAGATGTTTATTTGATATTCAAAGTAGAGAGGTAGGGTAGGTAACTCTATAAATACGGAATTAGTTCATGGATGAGGTCCAGATAGAGATATAAATTTGGAAATCATCAGCATATAGATGAAACATAAAACCCTGGATCTGTTCGAGATAACCAAGGGAATGTACGCAGCAAAGAGTACAGATTAGAAAACTGAGCCCTGGGGCAGTACAACATTTAGAGATGGGGGAGATGAAAAAGAACAAGCCAGGGAGACTGAGAAGGAGGAGGCACAGAGGTAGGAAAGTGTGGTGTCTTGGAATTTAAGTGAAGACAAAGCTTCAGGGAAAAAAGAATGATTAACTGCATCAAATGTTGTTGATAAGTCAAAAAATAAGAAAACTGAGAAATGACCATTGGATTTAGCAATGGACTTTATAGGCGATCCTGGTAAGTGTGAATATTCTGGAGTGGTGTGGGCAAATGCCCGATGGGAGTGGATTCAAGGAAGAAAAGGGAAAGAAAATTGATGATAGTTATTAGAAACAGCTCTTTTAACCGGCTACAAAGTCTTTATACTTCTAAGTCCCAAATAGTCCATGAACCTACCTTTTCCTCTTTATTCTTAATGTTAATGCATTTACTCAGGCTTTCCTTTCCTGCGGACTTACTTCAGCGATCTCTTTCCCTTTAGCCTGTGACCCCATAGAGCCAACTTGTATACACATGCCAAGTTTATCTTCTCAGAACACTAGTCAGATCATGCTCCTTCCCTGCTTAACGCCCTTCATTTTCTTCCCCACACTTAACAGGATAAAGGTCAAATTGATCATCGTAATTATGCCGTTTGTGATTTTGCCTCTGCCAACTTTTCTACTTTTATGTTCTGCCTCTTCCCCATACTTTTCTGTTCTCTAGCCATACCAAACTCTTTGAATTTCCCTAAATGCACTATGTTCTTTTACTCCTGTCTTTGCAAATAAAATATGGTACTGTTTTGGAACAACCCTTCTCATACTTTAGAAGCTGTGGCTTCCCTGAGACTCAGGTTAATAGGAAGAAGCAGAGGCTATTCTAGATTTTAGAATCTTAGGAAACTTTACATTTAGATGAAATAATCATCTCAGTAATGTAACTTATCAAGCCCAGTACAGAGATGTACATTCAGACTAGTTAACTGTAGGTTAAACTCTTCTCCACTTTACTATCCCAGTTTAATCTACAACCCCCTGCGCAAGTCACCAAAGTAAATTATAATAAAAAATAAACAGAGGAGATCAGAGAGTGAACTTGTGAATATAATCTTTGTCCTCAATTGAGAGATCATATCCTTCTCTGTAGTTAGTATCTTTGACCTACAGCATCTGTCTGTTAGCACTGGAAAATTTCAGGTGGATTCAATTCATCACTGTATCACAGCACCACTTAATCTCTACTAACGTTTCCCAACTTCGGCTGCAATTTGTAATCATCCAGGGAGCTCTAAAGAAATATTCATGCCTGGGTCTCCCTCTCAGTGATTCTTGATTAATTGATCTGGGGGAGTAGCTTGAGCATTGAGGATTTTTCACAATCCCTGGATTCCTAGATCATTCTGATATGCAGCCAAGATTGAGACCCATATGTATGCTCTTCAGCATCCAGTTTCAACAGATAAGAACACTAAATATGAATAAAGTATGTGTGTGTATATATACAGTTATTGTTGACATTCAGTTATATTTTTAACTATTATAAATTGCTCTGCTGGACTTTTTTTTAAAGCTTCAACTTCACAGAATGTTAAAAAAATAATAAATTGACAAAAACAAACCCCAGATTCCTTCTGGCTCTGTCATTCTATGAATCTAAGAAGTACTTATGTGTAGAGATATCTGTCTTACTAGGAAACTCCATGTGGAGAAAACTGTTAGATCAAGCTCAAGAATTTAAGTGAGCTATACTGAGCACCCAGTTTGAGGGGAAGAAGTTTGAAATCAGAGATTATTTCAAATTCACCTTGGAATTTTTTCATCTTTTTTTTTATATCCTACAACCATATTGTTAGAGCTCCTTAACATGTCATGGTATGTTTGTATATAGATGTGAATAAACTGTATTCCCTTTTGCAAGGAGGTGACCTAGAATGGAGAAGAGAACAGGCCTTAGAATCAGGCCATTTCAGATCCTGGGTCCTGCACTTACTAACTCTACAGTTGTGACCATTTTTGCTTAAAGTCTCGACTCCTGTTTCCTGATGTAGTAAAAAGAAAACTAATATTTATCTCATAAGGTTTTTTTTGTTTTAATTTTTGGCTGCATTGGGTCTTCATTGCTACATGCTTTCTCTGTTGCGGCGAATGGGGTCTACTCTTCGTTGCGGTGCGTGAGCTTCACATTGTGGTGGCTTCTCTTGTTGCGGAGCACGGGCTCTAGGTGCATGGGCTTCAGTAGTTGTGGCTCGTGGGCTCTAGAGGGCAGGCTCAGTAGTTGTAGCGCATGGGCTTAGTTGCTCCACGGCATGTGGGATCTTCGCAGACCAGGGATCAAACCCCTGTCCCCTGCATTGGCAGGCAGATTCTTAACCACTGTGCCACCAGGGAAGTCCCGTCTCATAAGGTTTTACTGAGAATTGAACTACATAAATTCGTAAAACACTTATCATAGTGCCTGACATAGTAAAGACCAAGTAGGTAATGACTTTTTTCATTAATGTTGGCACAGTCTAAGAAGCTTGAGCTTCACTTTTTCCTTTTCAGTTACGTAGGATATTTATTTAACTAGTTTCATGCTATTAATTGTATGTATTCTTGAAATGATATGGTGAGGATGGCAATTTGGCTGTGTCTTCCTCCCCGAAACCTATAATCTCAGTCTAATCCCAATCTAATCATGAGAAAAACATTAAACAAACCCAGCTGAGGGACATTCTACAAAATTCCTGACCATTACTCCTCCAAACTGTCAAGGTCACCCAAAACAAGGAAAGTCTGATAAACTGTTATAGTCTGAGGAGACTTAGGAGACAGGATGACTAAATGTAATATGGTATCATGGAATGGAAAAAACATTAGATAAAAACTGAGGAAATCTAAATAAGTATGGACTTTAAAATAATAATGTCAATATTGATTGATTAGTTTGGACAAATGACTAGACTAATCTAAGATGGGAAACCAGGTTTAGGGTTTATAAGATATCCCTGTACTATCTTAGCAACTTTTCTGTAAATCTAAAACTATTCTAAGATAAAAAGTTTACTTTTAAAAACAAAAAATATATAATTGTAGACACCTTTGTTTTTAACAGAGTTACTCTATTAATTTAACTCAGTGTTAGGCTTGGTATGTTGTATATTCATTGTGCACCTTGAAAGCATAGTAATCAACTTTTAAACTACTGACATTATTACTGGTGATTGCTCCATTTACAATTAGCAAGTCTACCTTGTTTCCCTGTTATTAGTCATCATCATTGATGTATTAGCTACATCATGAGAATCAGAACATTCTGTGTTTAGCAGAACTTTTCTTGAGCTACAGATCAGACTTTCTAGGACATTTTGGATGCCTTAGGCAAATATAAATTAATAACTTATCATAGAGAAGTTATTATTTTTTAATTTAGAGTATACAAGCTAGGTCTATGAAAACCTGTGAACTTGGCAGTTTTATATTCTGGCAAACTTTGAAAATATTTTATAGTATACTTTTGAAAAGTGTTAGCTGTAGTACTGATGGCATGTTAATCAGTATATTTTATTTGGTGTAGAATGCTTCCTTTTCTCTTTAAAGAAACTCTGTATATGTTTTCTTAAGAACTAAATAAACTTTTAGGTGGGTCTGGGATTCCCTATGAAAATTTTTATTGATAAATAAACATCATGGAGATAGATATGGTGGATAAGGTCATAGTGCTTTCGAATGATGCCGCTCATCTTTTCTTTTCATAGAAATAGTTTGGATAAGAAAAGAGGAACACTGAACTCCTAAAACTGTATCTCAAACCATATCAATACCACTTTTTGGTTTTTTCCTTGAACTTAATTTGATGAATACATTAATTTTAGAGCTGGCTCTTGACAAAGTTAATTCAACTGTTGTTTTTTCTTTTCAAGGAATACCTTTTGACTCCCAAGTTGGCACTGAAAATACCAATATGAAAAAGGCTTTCAAAGGCACACTTAGAACATTTTACAGTCCAGAGATAGTCATATAAATAATTATTATACAGTGTGGCAGTGCTATAAAACAGATATGTATAACATGCCTTGGAAGCACAGAAGAGGGAACATTTAATTGTTTCTGATAGGCCTCCAGAAAGTCTTTACAGAGAAAATTGGAAATGACATTTAAGCCATCTTTTGGTGAAAGGATGTTGTTGATCATGATGATGATAGATAAAGAGTACAGTTATCATTTAGTAAGTGTTTACTTAGTGCCAGATGGCATGCTGTGTTTTATATTACTACATTTGTTTCTCACCACAACTCAATAGGGTATTACTGTATCAATTTCACAGAAGTATGTAGATGAGTGATCATGACTGTGTTCTAATAAAACTTTATTTATGGGCACTAAAATTTCAATTTTATACAGTTTTTATTTGTCACAGAATACTATTTTTTAAACTGTTTTTCAGTTATTTAAAAATGTAAAAACCATTCTTAGCTCACTGGCTGTCCAAAAAAAGGCAGCAGGGTAGATTTGGCTTATGGACTAGTTTACTGACCTCTGGTTTATATGATGAAGGGGATTTATTGGATTATATAACTGTAGTCCAGAGATAGAGTAGTTTTCGTCAGTAATTCAGTGTCAACAAGGATCTTAGTGTCTTCTGTCTCTCTGCCATAATTTTCATAGTGTTAGCTTTATCCCATAGTTTATTCCCCTTGTGTTTACAAGATGGCCGTCAGAATATCCAGGGTCTCCATGTGTTATCTTCCATGTCTAGGGAGAGACAAGACCTTTTTCAGAAGCTCTTTCTAATCTCTCTTGAACTTAATCCCATCAGGTTTTACCCCTACCACTCCACAGGAACCATACTAAATCATCTACATTGACAAATTCAGTGATCAATTCTCACTATTCATATTACTTGACCTGGCAACATCTGATCTTTTCCCTTCCATGAAACTCTTTAGTTGACTTCTCTACTCTTCTAGTTTTGTTCCTATTCTCTGGCCACTACTTCTTATTGTCTGCTGGTCTCTCCTCATACCTGCAGCCTCGACATGTTGAATTCAGCCCCAAGGCTTACACCTCTGACCTCTTTTCTCTCTCTCTGTCTCTCTACTATCTATACTCCCTTCCTTGGGAATGTCATACACTTTATTTATTTATTTATTTATTTAATAGTCAGGCTATAGTTTATTACAGCAAAGGGATAAAAAGCAGGATCAATAAAGGAAAAAGGTACATCAGGCAGAAGCTGAAGGATACCAGGTATAAGCTTCCAAGAATCCTCTCCCAGTGGAGTCACACAGGACATACTAAATCCCCCAGCAATGAACTGGAGAAACACATGCAAAATGTTTTCTGCCAGGGAAGTTTGCTTGAGCCTTTTTAGGCTCAAGGGTTTTTATTGGGGTAACTTCAGTGCTGATTGCAGTTACTGAAACTTCATACCCCCCAGAAGGAAAGCAAGTGTTCATCATAAATCACATTTTTTACACACACTGTCCACACAAGCTGGTATAATGTGGTTCAAGACCTCAAGCATGCACAGTGCCCTAATCAGTTAGTAGCATAGGGAACATTCTAAGACCTCAGTTCCTAGGAGCCAGCCAAAGGCTAGTTATACAAGTAAGCCCTTCTGAGAATGTACAAGATTTGAGTAACTCAAGGCTGCTGGGTTAATTCTTTACTTCACAGATAGGTATCAAATTATCATGAACTTAATGTACTATATATACATACCTGATAAAGCAGTACATTATAAAATACATATATCAAATTATTAAATTATAATTAAATGTAAATAAATATATCATAAATGTTTTATGACATATCATATATATGATAAGCAGCACATTAAATGCAAGGTATTATTATTATTACAAATGAGTAATGAGGGCTAGAGCTGTCCTAGGGTGTGACTGAGCAGAGTAATAATGGACATTTGCAAGGCAACTCCTCAGAGCAGTGAATGGGAGGCTGTGAAAAAATCCCACTGAAGAGTTTTTCTCTCTGATAGAGATAATTTTGTCACTAGAACCATTTTGTCCCTCTCCAGTTTGTGGGAATGTCATACACTTTAAATGTAATTTATGTAATGATGGCATATGTATGTCCATCTCTGCTTATTTGTCTGTTAGGCATCTCAGACTTAGTATGTCCAAAACTGAGCTCCATATACTCTTCTCATCCCCAAACCTATTCTCTCTCAGTCTTTCCTATCTCATAAGTTGCAGATCCATTGTTTGGGCCCCAAATAGCAGAGTTACCCCTGACTTCTTTCTGTATCTTTCTCTTCTGACAGCAGATTCTCTCCACTGTTCCTTCAGAATATATCCAGAATCTGACCTCTCCTCACAACCTCTACTACTCACTTAGTCCAGGTGTTTATCCTTGTCCGGTTTTTTCAGCAGCCTCTTAATTGGTCTCTACTTCTGTCCTCTTCTGTTCACTTCAGTTCCAAACCACTACCACCACCATCTTAATGATTTGTTTGTTATAGTAAAAAGACAGTGGAGGGTCTGGAAATGAAGACAGATTTTTGAAACCAGACACTTTAAATTTTAGGATTGCTACTTACTAGCAGTGTGATTTTGGGAAAGTCACTTTTCTTCTCTGAATGTGTCTTACATTTAAATGGGCATAGGGCTTCCCTGGTGGCGCAGTGGTTGAGAATCCGCCTGCCAAGGCAGGGGACACGGGTTCAATCCCTGGTCTGGGAAGATCCCACATGCCGCGGAGCAACTAAGCCCGTGCGCCACAACTACTGAGCGTGTGCTCTGGAGCCTGTGAGCGACAACTACTGAGTCCGCCTGCGGCAACTACTGAAGACCGCGTGCCTAGAGCCTGTGCTCCGCAACGAGAGAAGCCACCGCAATGAGAAGCCCACACACCGCAACGAAGAGTAGCCCCTGCTCGCCGCAACTAGAGAAAGCCTGCACGCAGCAACGAAGACCCAACACAGCCAAAAATAAACAAACAAAATAAATAAATTTATTTTAAAAAACGGGCATACTACTTGTTTCATTGAATTATTATTAGTATTAAATGAGATAATGTTGTAAAGACCTTACTGACCCCATAGCCAGCAGAGAATAGATACTGAACAAATTGTAGTTCTTTTCTCTTTTCTACACCAAACAGATGAGCTGCTTTTCATCTTTTCTGGTTATCATCGTGCATATGTAGCCAAGGAACATCTTCTGTATGTACCTCTTCATAAGTGGACCTTGGCTAATAAACAAATCTAGCTTATGTTCTTGGTCCATACTTTTGCATTTTCATTACATTCCATATATGTCCTCCAATTCATGTCTCCCTTTGTTGGCATTAAGTGTATACAGTTCTTACAGATTCATACCTGAATAGTAAAAGAGACCAGAGTTCATATCTGAATAGTAAAACTTTAATCTATATGTATAATAGATTATATGTATATAGTTTTAATACTTCCCACTCCTTCTATTAAGGTCATATATTTACACTTCTAAAGGAGGATTGAAGACAGTCAACTTCAAAATCTTAATTCATAAAATCTAATATTTATTCTGGCACATTATTTAACTGAGAATACTAAAGATGGGCTGGGGCTACCAAATTCAAGGTCACTTAAGTTGTTTATTTTTCAACTGTAATATTTTGATCCTGGACTGAGGAGAATAATCACTTGAAGTAGCTTCTACTTGCAGGAAAGAAAACATTTGTCTTGGAATTAGGCACTTTCTTATAAGCCTTTCTCTAACTTAAGTTTCTTCATAGGAAAACACTAAATATGGAATATCCCTATGTAGTTGGTATTTTTTTTACTTAGACTATTTTAGTGCATTTATGACCTGAGTTGAAAGCTGTTCACACTATGAAGTAAATATTCCTATGACATTTTTCCCTTTTAAATAATGGGACGAGGAAGTCTATTAAAGGTGTATTGTTTTATATTATTTGCTGGATTTAATTTAGTATGCTGATAAAAAACAAATGTTCTCTGATGAGAACAAATCTAGGAAACCTAAGCTCTAATTTTAAAAGCTAGCACTTAAATTGGACAGTCAGGTCTTTTTAAATTTTGTACCCATTACATTGAAGAAAGTCTTTTAACTCAAGCTTGATGAGTAAATTCTAACTTCACAGACACAGCCCCTTTCTCCCCTCTGCACTTCAGGGTGAGGTAATGAGTCTTATGCAAGTAACTTGACTTGCTTGATGACTGAAGGTCTTCTGTTTTGTCCATAAATGTAGATGTATGTATTATGTGTGGGAGGTCTTATCTGTACTGAAGGAATTGTGTTTTAAGCAAAGCAAAAATAGGCAAAGTACTGTACATCATTGCAGTCTTGCTGTTTTGGATAATGGAGCCATTGATTGCATAGCATACCACAAGACACTTTTAAAGAGCTTGAACTTCTTTTCTATACCATCTTGGGTCAATGGTGAGTTTATTATTTAAAAAAAAATCTTTAGCTGTTTACTTTTACCTGAGAGTTAATCTCAACTCTTATGACTAACCTCCACTAGAGTAAGACATGGTTAAGATTTCAGTCGTAGAGGAGTGAATTGCTCAAATTTACTGCAGTGTATTTCTAATTTAATTTTTTAAATTCAGGCAGTTAAAACATTTTACATTATGATGGTATCAAAATTGGTGACTTTTTGTCTTGCCATTGGCTGGCTGACTCAAAACTGTCTTAAACCATTTCTTGTCTGTAGTTTTCCTGTAGGTTGTTTTATTGATATGCTGACATACTGCAGATCGTGCAAATTTAATTTGTTTGAAGCCTTGTTTTTTTATTTCTTTTTCTCCTTTTATTATTTAGAAAGACATCCTGGTGAGGGGAAATGTCTGTATTTTATTCATATTACTTCTCACATGCTTCAAGGGCATGTTTTGATGTTAAAACAGAGAATGTGATGCATGTATGTAATTTTATCCATGTGGAAAATGAAATTTTAAGATAGGCCTGAATACAAGTGTTGCTCATTGTAATTTATTCCCAAGTAAAAGAGAAGAAAGAAATTTGCATTAAAAAATTAGATGATCAGTAGGAAGGGAAATTGACTAGGACTGTATTTACACATCCTGATCCCTGATATAAGATGCCACAGATTTCTGGTATAGTTTTATCTTTTCATAAAATGAATTTTTGTTTCACAATAATTTAGGACCTCATAATACTTTATTTTTTTTCTTTACCTGTTGAGAGACCTGGATTGTTTGACCTGTAGAATTTCCCACAATCAGTATTTTGTTGATTATACACTCAGGAACAATTCAGCATTTTCTTCTGTTCTTTGTTTTTCCTGGAAACTGACAGCTAGTTTCAGAGGTTTGACTAGACTCAGGTTTGATTGCTTTGGCAAAACTGTAGTTGTGTTCCTGTCATTAGGAGGCATATAACGTCCAGTTTTTTCTCTTTTTTGATGTTATTAGCCATTGATGCTCGATGGCTGCAGAGATACTAATTACTTGCAGTTTGTGAAATGGTGATATTTTATCTTTTGTTTCCCATTTATTTGGAATAATTTTATAGAGAGAGCTCTCATATACTTTTTGGCTACTAGTACAGTTTATATAGGGAATGTAGGATGAATTGCTGATTCTTTCTTTTCCACAGTTTTCAAGATAATGAACTGGGCCCCTCTCAACCTCAGAAGGTGACCAGTTAGTGTGGTAGTGCTGTGGTTTGTTTGTTTTGTTTTGTTTTTTTTAAAAACATTATGATCTATAGTCAATTGTACATTTAGTTAGTTAGTTCTCTGGTAGAGCTAGGAAGAGGCCCATGGGACAATATTCTCTGAGTTCTTGAATGTTGATGAGCTTCTTCACTGTGTTTTTTTTTGACATGACCTCAATTTTACATTGTCTTTAATAGCTTCTTTACTGTTGCATATGTCAGGGTGTTCCAAGTTCATCTAGTACTTTTCCTTTGCTAAACCAGCTGGTTCTTTAAGAAGTTCTGCTTTCTTTTAATGGAGAATGGCATTTCAGGATAACAGTCTGGGCCCTAGGAGTGGTTAGTACTACTTGATTAGTCAAGGTGTTAGGTGTTTTAAGTGGACAGAGCTAGGATATACATGTGACTTGTAAGACTGTACTGATGTTTCCAATATAGATTCAATACTAAAGAGTTTCTACTTAACTTCTTCTGTATTCTTATATCTATAGTTCCTTTCTTCCACCCAGAGAATTCTGTTTCTCAAGGAGATGATACCATTAGAGTATCCCATAATTATTCATTTGCTTTATCCCTCTTTTTAAGTACAGTGGTCTCACAACATTACAATTACCAATTTTGATTTCTGAAATCAGTTACTTTTTGTCTATTCTTTCTTCGTTTGTTTTGGCTGTACTGTATCTTCATTGTCAGATCTTATAGCCATTACATATTATAATCTCTCCGTTTAAAACTCTCATTTAGTCTTTTTTTTTTGAACTTTTATTTTTTTTACACAGCAGATTCTTGTTAGTTATCTATTTTATACATATTAGTGTATATATGTCAATCCCAATCTCCCAATTCATCCCCCCCTGCCCCCACTTTCCCCCCTTGGTGTCCATACATTTGTTCTCTACATCTCATTTAGTCTTAATTCTACAGTCAGTTGTATATGTATGCTCACCACCAGTCCTTATTTAATGTCTCTCTAGTCACTTTGGTTGCCTAAAGTTAGTTTTCTGGTAGAGCTAGGAAGAGGCCCATGGGAACAATATTCCTTGAGTTCTTGCATGTTAGTAATAGTTTTTCTTTACTCTTTATACTTAAAGGTAAGTTTTACTGGTTGTAAAGCCTTTGGTTCAATTTTTTTTTCCTTGTGTGTTTTAAGTATATTATTTTGTTTTCTTCTGTTGTTTTCCCTTATTAATCTTGTGATGTATTTGCCTAAATGCCCAAAGGATTCTTTTTCCGTTTAAAGTCCATTAGTTTTAGTAGAAAATGTCTTGGTGCATTGATCTGAGTTGATTAAGTAGGACACAGGATGCTCTTGAAATATGTAGTTTCAAATATAGATGTATATATATATATGTGTGTGTGTGTGTACATGTATAAATGTATTTATACACACATATAACTATATATATTACACATACATAGCCGCTTCTTTTCCCTCTGGAAAGCTTTCTTGAATTATTGTCTTTCAGTATTTGTTCTATTCTCTCACTTTGGTTTTCTTCTTCAGGGACTCCTATGTTTATCCTTATGCTGGATCTTCTTTGCCTATCTCCAATATTTATCCCCTTCTTACAGATCCTTTTTAATCTATTTCTTCTTTTTAAAAAATTTGTTAAAGATTTTCTTCCATCTTACCTTCTATTTCTTTTAAGACCTTTTGTGTTTGTTTGCTCTTGTATTTCTTATAGTTTTCATTACTGAAATGATTTTTGTTTGATTTCTCATTATTTCTTGGTTTCTGCCTCCTCATTTCTGAGTTTTTCTGATTCTGATTTATATTGCTTTTTCATGTATTATGTAATTTTCCCATTATCTCTCATAAAACATGTAAATGTAAATTTTATTAGAGTAAAATATATAGCCCTAAGGATTATTTGACATACTTTAGATTAAATAAGCAGCTGTAATTAATTTAGACATTGCTTTAAATCAAGGCTTTTAAATTGAAATTCTGTGAATGAACTTCAGAGTAGATAACATTGCTTTATTATATGCAAAGTAGGGTGTATATGTATGGGGGTAGGGAAAGAACACCTTCACTTTCTTTAGACTTTCAGAGAGGAGTGTAAACCATCCCCACAAAAATAAGGGTAAGGACCTTTGCTTTGTGTATGAAAAATCCTCAAATATTTTAATGATTGAGCTTATAAGAAATGAAAACAAATGATAGATATAGTAGTGTTAAGATATAGATGTCGCCAGGGATGATATTACATCAATTTCATTATCTATTCGCTTATGATCGCTCTAATTTTATGCAGATGGAGGGAACGAGGAAGCACCGGATCGAAGACAGTCAAGTGTAGACTCTCGCCAAAGCCGCTCTGGGCAAGGTAAATTTTCCTCAAATTTATTATTAAATTAAAAAGAATAGATACCAGCTATTCCTTTCCAGTACTTAATCTGAGGACTGGGGTTTTCACTGGGTCAAGTTTAGATATTCTCATTTCTCATTTAGGAGTTCAGATGTTACAATCTAATTAGTTCCATATGATAATCATCTATTCAGGATAAAAGAAAATGAGAAATGGTCTCTTTTTTAACGATATTAAGGTTTTAAGTAATTTTGGAGCATTGTGGTATATGTCTGGATATCACTTTTGGAATATAACCAAAAGTAAATTTTTAGCAGTAACGTTTGTTGCAAGTATCATCACACTGGCTTTTAAAAGTTCATCAATGCAATATTTGTTGTCTTAGCTGTCTCAGAAGAAATGGGTTTTGTTTATAATTATTACCTAAAATTAAGATCTTCTTACTTATTTTCCTTTTCTATTTAAAATTTATTACCATAGGCTTTTGACTGGTTTTTTTGAAGTGACCACTTCAAAACTAGGTTAAAGTATTCTCCACCAGTGGATTTTCAGATAGGCCTTCCCTAAGGAACATTTAAATTTGCAGGACTAGCACCTCCACATTTTTCTTTATAGTACTTATCACCTTTATATTTGTTTTCTCTATCCAAAACTAGAATGAATGTTTCATGATTGCAGAGATTTTTGGTTTTCTTTGTTCACTGCTGCATTTCCAGTGCCAAGAATAAGTACCTGGTATATACAATAATAGTTACTGAATAAATACTGTTGGATGAATGAAGTCATCTCTAAGAGAGTGAGAGTTAGGAACCCAGACTGATTAAAATACTGCAAAATTTCAAGCAGTCATTACTGAGTTTAGTTTTTTGAGAGTATTTACAAATAAAATAAAGCCTTAGATATACAAATGTGTGATGTTTTAATCCTGTAGAAGCTCCTGGTTCATTTATTCTATAATTCTGTTCCCTTTTTTCTCCAACTTTGCTCTTCCCAAGTTTTAGAGTTGTACTATTTTTAATACAGTTGTTTGTTGCAGAATAAAAAGTAGAATAATATATGCAGGTTGATTTGGAAATTTAAACTTACACTAGTACTTTTAATCATTTTTAAATAATATGCATGTATTATAAGTGTCAGAAATTTGTATAAGTTTTCACTTTTTCATGTTTTACATGTATTTTGATATAAAAAAGAAATTAAGAGAAAAACTGAATTGTAATATATAACTATATCAAATCAACACATTGTACACCTTAAACTTATATAATGTTTTATGTCAGTTATATCTCAGTAAACCTTGGTGGCGAGGAAAGAAAGAAAATGAGTTTACGTGTTTAAAATCCTTGTTGGGCTACACCCCGCAAGCCTGCATGCCCTGTACTTGCCCATCCTCAAGACAGAAGAAAGAGCCCAGAGTCAGCAACAGAGACATCAGTGGTTTAATGGATATGAGAATCTTACATGTCTGAAGCAAGGTCCTGTGTGCAGCAGACAGTGGGCAGGATATGGCAGCAGTCTTCACTCCTGGGAGAGGGGATGGGTGGAGGTGTTTACCAGTTATAGGGGGAATTGATGTCAGGTTGGCTCATCGGTTACCAGGGAAACCAGTAGAGGAGCACACCCCTCACTGCCCCTTTGATAAGTTATCGTGGTGGAGATGTTCTGATCTGAAGATTAGACCAGGCATTTACTGATTAGGCTCTATGATTAAGAGGGAAGGTCAGTCATGTGAGTAGGGTGTAGGTGAAGCAGGGGCTGGTGAACAGGGCATGTAGAGAGAGCAAGAGAACAGCCACCTTGGGTGCCCTCATCATATAACCCTAAAAACAAAATTAGTACAAATTAATAGAAAAATAATTATACTAATTTTTATTAAAGTTTAATTTTATTTAGTGTCACAGATATAGATGTGGGAGATTATTAATTTACCTTGTGCCCTCTGAATTATGTCAGTTGAAATATTTTTCAAATCAATGAGTATGATTGAATTTTAGTAACAAAAGCTGAACTTAACAGCAAAATCAGTGATTTTCATGATCTGAGCACAGCTGCCTGATCTCAGAACTCATCAGGACTGATCTCAATTAGAAGTCATCAGGAACTGTATCATTATGAGAGTTAACTGATATAAAAGCATGTTTCTCACCTTCTTAGAGAGTTTATTTGTAATACAGTAAGTCCCCTACATACGAATAACTTCAAGTTGCAAACTTTCAAAGATGCGAACATGTGTTCGCATGTCCACTCACGTAAGTTTGTTCACATCTGACGTATATTGTCACGTACGTGCATCCTCTACAAGTGGTTGTGCTTTTGTGTACTTTACTGTATAGAGTACAGTAGTACAGTATCTTTATTTCTTTATTTCAAGCCCAGGATGTCTGGAAGCAAGCATAAAAGCAGCAGTGTATAGCCAACTGTGTTGGTTGTGTTGGACTTTCGAACAAATTGGACTTCCGAACACGCTCTTGTAACAGAACTCGTTCGTATGTAGGGGACTTACTGTATCTTTTTATTCAAAAGACAGAAATAAAAATACAAAGCCATCTGTAATGAGTTGGAATGAATGAGAATCCATATTATCAGGAATAAAGAGATAGGATGAATACATACTTCTACTTTTTCTCCTTTCAGAAACCTGCTAAAAGATCAGTAAAGGGGAATTAGAGAGGAGACAAAATCAACACAATTTTAGAAACTAGGAAGTATATGAATAATTGTAGACTGGATGCTAAACTCAGTAGCAGAGAAAATCAAGAAAATAATCTGATTTACCCTCCAAAAGACTAAAAAAACTCAAGAATGGCAGCATGTGGAAGTGGAAGTGAAAGGAGGATTGGTTGAAAGTCAGTCGAAGAAGCCCTTGGTTCCTGGGACCTCCTTCTCAAAATTAGCTAACCAGTTAGCTTGACAAGTGCCCAGCTCTTCACCCCTAACTTTGGCAAAGGCCAGAAATTTATTCTTTGGAGAGAGCAAAAGTAGAGACTCTCTCTAGAGCAGAAGACACCAGGCATAGTTTAGGGCAGGAGTCCCATACTGAAAATAACCTTTTAGTCCTTTCTCCTAACTATGAGCAGCTGACCAAGGATTACTGGATATTTGAGGAAGCCCTGTAATGTATGAAAGGTAGAGATTAAAATAAACAGGATAGAGCAACTGAGAACAGATCTTTTGCAGAGGAAAATAACAACCATTATAAACAACTTCAGGGAAATAAGAGAAAATAATATAGCCATGAAATAAGGAGTTACTGTAAAAGAGTTATAATTCTGATTTTTAAAAGAGGCTCTTAGACATTAAAATTCTGATAGCAGAGATCAAAAAAGCTTTGTAGAATTACTTAGAAAATTAATGTTGAAGAAATCTGTGAAAAAGTCGAGCAAAAGAACAGATGTTACAGAAGAGAAGTGAGGAGTATTAAGAAACTTACAGGGGCAGTCCAGGAATTTCAGTATTCAAATAATAGTAGTTGGGACTTCCCTGGTGGCGCAGTGGTTAAGAATCTGCCTGCCAGTGCAGGGGACACGGGTTCGAGCCCTGGTCTGGGAGGATCCCACATGCTGTGGAGCAGCTGAGCCCGTGCACCACAGCTACTAAGCCTGCACTCTAGAGCCTGTGTGCCACAGCTACTGAAGCCTGCGTGCCTAGATCCCGTGCTCCGCAACAAGAGAAACCACACAATGAGAAGCTCACGCTCTGCAACGAAGAGTAGTCCCCGCTCACTACAACTAGAGAAAGCCCGCATGCAGCAACAAAGACCCAACGCAGCCAAAAATAAATTAATTAATTAATTAAAAAAAGAAAAACAACACCAGTAGTTCCCAGAAGAAACAGAGAAAATGGGGAAGAAACCATCAACAAAATGATTCAAGAAAACTTTCTTGGACTAAAGAACATGAGTTTCTGGTTCAAAAGGCTTACTGAGTACTCATTACAATGGATGAATATAAACACAAACTAAGACACATCGTGGTGAAATTTCAAATCACTGGGTGAAACAGAAGGTCTTTTCATGCTTTCAGAGAGGGAAAAAAATGTGTCAAAGTAACAGGAATCAGTTGGCTTTGGACTTCTTAATGGTAGCGTTAGATACTAAATGAGAAATGGAGCATCACCTTCAAAATTCTGAGGGAAAATAATTTCAACCCCTTTGTATTTCATATGCATTGAAACTATTAATCAGGTATAAGAGTTAAATTAAGATGTTTTAAGACATGTAAGGTTTTTTGTTTGTTTTTTTGATTTGTTTATTTGTTTGTTTGCCTACCTTGTACCCTTTCTTAGAAATCTGTTGGAGAATGTGATCCATCAAAATGAGAAAGTCAGCCAAATAAAAAAGGGAAATGTTACAAGAAATAGGAAATTTAACAAAAGAGAAGGGTAAAGAAATCTTCAGCATACAATGAAAAGACAGGGTTGGAGGGTAAACAGACCAGATTGGAGTAGGTTAGAAGCTTCCAGAAGAGCCATTCTCAGGAAAATGAAATTGGTAGAAATCTGATGCATTTAATTATCTTTAGAAAAGTTTTAAGTAATTGATGAAAGGCTTAGGGTTGAATTGGTGATAACTACATAAAGTAGTAAGTGAAAAAAGATCTAAACTCAAATAAAAGCAAGTACTGTGTGAAAGGAGATGTTAGAATAAGTTCTCAGTCCTTGGGGTAGTGTCTGGAGTAGCTGAAGTTCATGTCAGTCACCTCCAGTGGTAAACCATATCAGTTTTCTCCAGTGTGGTACAAATATTTTTATTATTTGATTTGGACCATTATGCTTGAGCAGTAGTGCTCTAAAGCGGGGTGAGCAAATCTGGCCTGTGTGGCCTGCTTTTGTACAGTTGATAGATTTGATTTGCTAGGACAGTTTTAATTATTTTTGTATCTGTGTTCATGTGGGATATTGGCCTTTAATTTTCCTGTCTTAGGATGTCTTTGTCTGATTTTTGTATCAGGGTACTCCTGGTCTCATAGAATCAGTTGAAAGTTGAGAGATATTTCTCCCTCTTCAATTTCCTGGAGTATTTTTTATAGAATTGGTATTATTTCATTCATAAATGTTTGATAGAATTTCCCAGGGAGGCATCTGGGCCTGGAATTTTCATTGTGGGAAAGTTTTAAAATATAAATTAAATTTCTTTACTAAATATAGGACTATTCAAATTAACTCCTCCTTCTTGGACTATTCAAATTAACTCCTCAAAAAAACCCATTTTTTTTTGTTTTTGTTTTTTTGCGGTATGTGCGCCTCTCACTGTTGTGGCCTCTCCCGTTGCGGAGCACAGGCTCCGGACGCGCAGGCTCAGCAGCCGTGGCTCACGGACCTACCCGCTCCGCAGCATGTGGGATCTTCCCGGACCGGGGCATGAACCCATGTCCCCTGCATCAGCAGGTGGACTCTAAACCACTGTGCCACCAGGGAAGCCTGAGTAACCTTTTTAAATCTATAGAATCTGTAATGGTGTCACCTCTCCTCATTCCTAATATGGTTAATTTGAGTATTCTTTCTCCTTGTCTTGATCATTCTGGATAGAGATATATCAATTTTATTGATCTTAAAGAATCAGTTTCAGTTTTCATTTATTTTCTGTATTGCTTTCCTGTTTTCTATTTTATCAGTTTCTTCTTTGCTCTTTATTATTTCCTTACCTCTGCCTGCTTTGGGTTGAATTTTCTCTTCTATTTCTAGCTTCTTAAGGTAGAAGCTAAGATCACTGATATTGGAACTTTCTTTTCTAATACAGGAATTTTAGTGCTATAAATTTCCCTCTATGTACTGACTTAGCTGCATTTCACAGACTTCGATGAGTAATGCTTTTCATTTATTTCAAAATACTGCCTAATTCCCCTTTTGGTTTCTTCTTTAACCCATGTGTTATTTAGAAGTGTGTTGATGTAGTTTTCAAACATTTGAGAATTTTCCAGATACCTCCTCATATTAATTTCTAGTGTAATTTTGCTGTGGCCAAAGAACACATATTCTGAGTTAGATCACGTTTTATTGAGATATGTTTTATGGCCCAGGAAATTATCTATCTTAAATGTTCTGTGTGCACTTAAAATATGTGTATTAGGCTCTTTGGGGGTGGAAGGCTCTACGAATATTAGTCTGGTTGAGTTAATTGATAGTGTTGTTCAAGTCTTCTATATCTTTGCTGATTTTATGTCTGTTCATTCTGTCAGTTATTAAAAGAGGAATATTGAAATCTCAGACCGTAAGTGTGGATTTATCTATTTCCCCTTGCAGTTCTACCACATTGCTCATACCACTGATCCTCTGGTCAGAAAGGATTCCCCTTCCTCAGAGATTTAAGTATCCCCTACAGCTGCCATTACTGAAATAGTCTTACCTATAGGCGGGGCTGGAAGAGGAAGGTAAAAAGAGAAAAAAGCCAGATCTTCCCACTCTCACAGTCCTATATGGACTGTCCCCCCCCCACTGCCCCATTTATACTCTCTAATCAGAAAGAGAAGACTTGTATCTGTTTGACTCTGGTGTGCCAATCCAGGATTTGGATTTCCTTTGAGTTCAGGCTGGGAGTTCGGTGACATTAAAAAACAACAGGAAATGCATCACTGAATTGGTTGTCTTTCAAGTTCTGGTTTCCTTCCACAATTTGCCTGCTGCTGTTTAGTTTTCAGAGTCCTCAGATTGCTGCTCCATCATTCTTTCCAGGGTTTTCAGTTACATTCATGGGTTTTAGTTATATTCAGTTAACACAGAGTGTGCTTACTCCATTTTAAACCAGAACCAGAGCCCTTCCATTTTTTTAAAAAATAGATTGATTTATTTTGGCCACGTTGGGTCTTCGTTGCTGCACGTGGGCTTTCTCTAGTTGCGGCAAGCAGGGGCTACCCTTCGTGGTGGTGTGCAGGCTTCTCATTGTGGTGGCTTCTCTTGTTGCAGAGCAGGGGCTCTAGGCGCGTGGGCTTCAGTAGTTGCAGCACGTGGGCTCGGTGGTTGTGGCTTGTGGGCTGTAGAGTGCAGGCTCAGTAGTTGTGGCTGGCTTAGTTGCTCCATGGCATGTGGGATCTTCCCAGACCAGGGATCGAACCCATGTCCCCTGCACTGGCAGGCAGATCCTTTTTTTTTTTTTTTTTTTTTTTTTTTTTGGCGGTATGTGGGCCTCTCACTGCTGTGGCCTCTCCCGTTGCGGAGCACAGGCTCCAGACCTGCAGGCTCAGCGGCCATGGCTCACGGGCCTAGCCGCTCCGCGGCATGTGGGATCCTCCTGGACCAGGGCATGAACCTGTGTACCCTGCATCGGCAGGCAGACTCTCAACCACTGCGCCACCAGGGAAGCCCCTGGCAGGTGGATTCTTAACCACTGTGCCACCAGGGAAGTCCCTTTCCATTTTATTATATTTTGTGTTGGCCTGTCTGGAGGGTAACATTCAAAATATTTAATAATTAATATGCCAGAAATATCAACCAACCAGAACAGATGCCAGCCTGTTCAGAACAAACATTATCTTTAAACAACTGATATGCCTGTAGAGGGCCATAATGCTTGACAATCTGCCCTGCCTGACTGTGGATATAGTTGCTATTTAATGTCCCTTCTCAGTAATAATGGCAGACACGTAAGGTAAGGTGTCTGGTGAGGTGTGTTAATCTTTGGGCATGAGGGCTCTCTCCTGTGTGTTAACTAACTAGTTTGGCCTCTGATCTGTCTTTCAGATGCAGTGGATTCTGACTCACACATACCCACACTCATTACTTTGGTTTAGGGGCAAAGACCTCTGATGTCATCTGCTTATCAAATGTAGGAGATGGGAGATGGCCTGACTGCTTGGACTGAAACAGATCCCATGCCACTCATTAAGATTGCTGCCCCTGAGAACTTCCTGTTCCTTGCATCTCTTGCTTCTGTGGTTAAAACAGACCTGGAAACACTCTCATCTTTTACAGTTATCCTCCTACACATGCTGTGGGCTATAATTTCCTCCCTCCAGTTGCATCTAGTTTCTGTCTTCCATGGATTTCTTAACATTCCTCCTCCATTATTGGCTTTTTGTTCTGTTTTATAATGCTTTAAGAATTTGTTCTTTTTAAGATATATTTTCTATCATTTCGCCACCACCTATATTGTTGTCATTTTAGTCTGAACTACCATCGTTTCTTTCCTTTACTACTATTATAGTGTCCTAACTTATTATTTCCATTCTTGCCAATATATAATCTATTGTCCATTTGATAGCTATACTGCTCTAGTTAAAACAAATCAAATCGTATATTTCCCCAAACTTGAAAAAAACATTCTCCAGTGGCTTCCTATCACATTCAGAATAAATTCCAAAGTCTTTATCATTCCCTATATGACCCTGCCTAAGCTACCCTTTTCCTAATACTTTATGTCCTCCCACTCCCTTCATTATCCACTTCGTTTCATCTGTGCTGGCCTTTTTGCTTAAACATGTTAAAGAGTGTTTTCTTTGAAGGGCTTGTACATTTGTTCTTTCTTGACTAAAGGACTGTAGATTTCTTCTTAAGTGAGAGAGGCCGCCTCTCTGACCACCTAAACACCCAGCTCTAACCTTCATAATTGCCACTACTTTACTTGTTCATTGTTGTCTCAACTACCAGAAAACTGGTTTCATTTGAGTGGAGACTTCGTCTTATTCACCACTCTAGCCTTAGAACACTTGCATATAAAATTTTTTCAGTATTTGTTGAATGAAGGAATGAACAAATATCTAGCACTTAGTGTGCATGGGAAAGTATGTGGATGTGCCCAGGTCACATATTGATCCAATATTCACTTATGTTATTTACGTAACTGAAAAAGTAAAGCCGCAGTGTGAGGAATTTGTTGGATGTATGTAGTTTGTCAGACTATCAACTATCTATTGATTTGTGAATTGAGGCTCTTGAAATAAGACTGTAAAACTGATTGTGACAGTTTAACCTAGTATAGCCTTTTAAGGTTGGGTGGTTATTTTCTGCTTTCCAGCGTAGCAT
This sequence comes from Monodon monoceros, assembly GCF_005190385.1. Lineage (NCBI taxonomy): Eukaryota > Metazoa > Chordata > Mammalia > Artiodactyla > Monodontidae > Monodon > Monodon monoceros. Next base: position 22,333,127 of record NW_021703786.1, read on the forward strand.
TTTGTATATTATTGGGTTATATTATATACTACATTTGGTCTTATTTGTCTGTTGGATCTCTATTTTTCTTAGTAATCTAGGAGTTCATTAATGGTAGGATCTTAGCATCTAGCACAGTACCAATGTCTTGCATTTAGGCCATCGAATTGATGAAGGAAGCTTATCAATTCTAGGAATTCTGGTTCTGTGTTTCAGGAATCATGGGGTACTTCATCAGAATTGTTTTTTTTATTGTACTAGCTTCATTTTCTGAATCAAATGATTTTTCATTAGAGGTCATCTGTACATAAGCCGACTTACTGCTTCTAGATGCTAAATAGGTGCATGAGCTAATGTAATATGGCTGAAACCCAGTTTTGATTTACTCCTGCAAAGATAGCGTTATGCAGGCATTAGACTCTGATATATAAGATGTGTATTGGTATAATAATGCCTATGATCAGTTCATGCTGGAAGACTGGGAAATTGTACAGTATTTGACTTTGTGTGATTCCCATTATTTGTATCTGGTTTCATTTGATTATGGCATGCTGGTGTATCTATAGTAATAATGTACTAAATTTTCAAATATGCTATCTCCTGGTTCTTTTTCTTTCCTTATAAACATATGAAATATTTCGTAGAAATGAGATGTTCATGTGCTTGAAACGTATACAAATTATCTTTAGTCTGGTGACGATGATTTCTTTATTAAACCCAGAGTGTTTTATTATATAGAATGATAAGGAAAATTATCTCAATATTCAGTATATCATTTCTTTATCTCAGTGTAAGAGTATATCTGGCATAGTGGCATCACTAATGTACAGGATTATTTTGTTGTTATAGTACTTTCTCCTTCTGATAAAAATTATTTAGCTTTCAACATAGATTGCTTTAGGAATAAAGAAAAAAATTTTAATAATACATATGTGCCAGGCTCTGAGCTAGGTGCTTTCACAAAATCCTCATTTAATTCTCAGAATAATGCTGTGAAGTATTATTTTCAGTCAGAAAATATTTCAGGCTTTACACTAATCTATGCCAAAAGTTTCAAATCAGCCTTGTTGGTAGCACATATTTAGAATCTTTCCATTCTTATATTTAAAACACAAATTTGTTGGTGGTTGGACCAACAGAGTTGAAAAGATCTGACCTTAAATGACAAATCCCTCTGAAGTGTCTTTATTTCTTGTCATATGTTTCTTCTGAGATTTAACTTCTTGTTGATAATTCTTTGTGTAACACTCTTTTTTCCAAAAAATTAAACTTGAAATTGGCCCTCTAGCCAACAATTTCTTATTATCTTAGGGTGCTAGGGGTATGTCAGAATGTGTTTATATATTTCAGTTACACTTTATATTTTTTAATGTGAGTTATAATAATTGTATTAAGTAAAAAATTACTTTTACCAAACAATGTAGACATTTAAAAAGGATATGTTAGGGCTTCTTCCTCTTCCACTCCCCTAAAGTAACTAGTATTAATTGTATTCAGTCTGTATCCTTCCATGTTTTCCGCTACACTCATACTGGCACATGCATGGATGTGTTTGTGTGTGTATTACTTTGAAGATTTTAAAAAATAAAATGCATTTTTTTGTTTTTGTTTTTTTGCGGTACGCGGGCCTATCACTGCCGTGTCCTCTCCCGTTGCGGAGCACAGGCTCCAGACGCGCAGGCTCAGCGGCCATGGCTCACGGGCCTAGCCGCTCCGCAGCATGCGGGATCTTCCCGGACCGGGGCACGAACCCGTGTCCCCTGCATCGGCAGGCGGACTCTCAACCACTGCGGCACCAGGGAAGCCCTAAAATGCAGTTTTAATTCTCTTCTCCCTCAGCTAACAGTGTAGCATGGCCATCCCTCCAGGAACATACTTAAATTCTAATTTCTTAAAATCTGTATAATCCTCCTTAGCTAAGTAATCCATAATTTATTCCACCATTTCCTCATCAATGAGTGTTCAGATTTTCAAAGTGATTCATAATAATTTACTTAGTAATATCTTAAACTCTAGGAATATGCAACCCTAATCATGTTTTGTGTCAGAACATATTAAGTATCCTACTTGGTATTATGATAATTGGACTAGTTAACACTAGAAGGCTTGTAGAAGCCACTCCTTGCTTATCCATATTTATGAATGAAACGGAATAAAAGCATGGGAACTAAAAAGGTTGGAAAAGGTATGTTGGACATTTAGAAAGATTCTGATTTAAAATATTTTTATCTGAATTCTTCTCGCAAGAGATAAAAATGACAAAAACCTCTTTGAAAAACTTCATAAGTTTTATTGAAGGGTCATAAAGAGTTGGATAACAAAGGATGAGGAAGGAACCTATTAGTGAAGCCTAGGGTAAAATTATTATCTAATAAATACATTTTGTGTTTTGTTTTGTTTGAGGACCAGGCTGGATTTAATAAATTTTATTCCTAGTGAAAGATTGAAGAGCTGCTTCCCACAAGGGGGCAGACTAAGACAGTCTGAAATCCTTGACACTATAAACAATATTTATTTTACATTCATAATTCATTTACTAAGAAGGAAGGGGAAGTCACCAGGGACTAGAAATGAATAGAGAGACAACTGACCAACCATCGCATGAATGGTACCGTATGTTGGGGGCATCCACCTGCCTCTTCCCCAGTGCATGCGCAAACTTTTGGCAGGTTGGACACTCAGCTGTGGCTGTAGTCAGGTTGGCCTCGGTGAGCAGAAGCCCAGCTGAGCCCATGTATAAATTGCATCCTGCTACCATGGCCTCTTTGTTAATGAGCCCACTGGGCAAAGATAGAATGGCTGGGTAAAGAGACGGGCTTAGTCCTCCAAACTGGTCATCTTATCTACGGGGTTATTAAGCACGTTCTCTGTAGAGTTTGCCCTTTGGTAAGCATTCACATGGGACATAAATTGCTTCATATTCTGTGCCCTTTCAAAGAGGTCTGTCCATATACCTTATCCCCAGATTTCCTTGTCACCAGCTCTCTAATTATTCCTTCCAAATCTCTGAATATCCAGTCGTACCATTAAACACTGTCCTTGAGTCAGTATAGAACAGTATCTCTGTCATCTCTCCTTCCAGGCAAAATGAACAACTAGGTACCCTGTTCATACTTCTGGCCCTGGAAGGGTTTCCCTTCACCACTGTCCTTCAGGACCCCAGAATGGGGCTCTAGTATTGGTGTCATCTGCATGTTATCATGCAGAGATATCAGTAAACAAGATTAATTTTTTTCCCCCTCAGTGAGATGGTCATAGAGAATTCTCCATGAGATAAAATATATCCAGATTGAGAGAAAAGAAGCAATATAGCAGGAATTAGGAACCTTGGGCATCTGGGCCACTTGCTTATGCAAATTATTTATACCTTCAGGACCTGCTCAAGCCTGATCTCATGTACATCCCTTCCTTCTGATGATGAAGTGCTTCAGTGCACACCCAACCATATTGCTTTGTTGGTCCAACAAAACTTAGTTCATGATGGACTGCCCAGGTCACATGGTAACATGGTGGCCCATGATCAAGCATTCATTCTAAGGCCCTGTGGTAAGCCAAAAGCTGTTTTTCGAAAAAGGGTGATAGTTATTTGTACCGGATGACATAGCTTTTTTACAGAATGCTGGAGATCTGGCCTGAGATTCACCTAAAGTTGTGCAATAACCGTTCAAGATCCCTATCTAGCACAGATACGTCAAGCAACATTGGATCTAGTGGGTTATATAATCCAAGTGGCAAAGCAGCTTTCACAGCAGCCCATGTGTTGCAGAGCCTTCATTTGTTGTGGGCCTCTCTCACATCCAGCAGTCTTGGTAAATGGTTCATAGTTGCATACCCAAATGAGGAACAGATTGCTTCAAAAATCCAAGGAGGTCTACTGGGCATTGCACTTCTTTCTCAGTATTAAGAGAGAGTAGGTGCAGCAACTTTATCACCTTGGAAGGGATATCTTGAATTGCTCAAGACCATAGGGCTCACAGAAATTTTACCAGTGTGGAAGACCTGTGAATTTGTGTGGAATTGATTTCCCACCCTCTGGAGTGCATATATTTTACCACAGTATTTAGATCAGTTGCTGCTTCTTGTTCACCAAGTCTAATCAGCATGAAATTGTTAGTGTAGTAGACCAGCATGGTGCCCTTAGAATGGAAAGGCAGTTAAGGCCCCTGTGGATTAGATTATTCCTAAGACCAGGAGAATTAATAGCAGGTAGGCCAGTGAAAATGTATAGCTAACCCTGACAGCTGAATGCTTACAGCTTACGATGATCTCATTCTCAGGTCTGTAGCTGCAGACCTGGTACCAGGGATATGTTGATTTGCTTTAGCAAGAAAACCACATCTAAAGCAGCAGCAGCAGTGGGATACACAACCTGAATAAGTTACAAAAATCCATTGGCATTCTCTAAGGTTTGTCTTTCTTCTGCTTAGGCCATATCGATGAGTTGAATGGGAATGTGGTAAGAGTCATCACTCTAGGATCTTTCCAGTATTTAGTGATTGGATCATACTTTTTGCCTTATATTCTAGAAACTAAATGAACTTGATTCTGGACATAGGTGTAAAGCTTTACTGTGCAATACAGTAGTTATTGACCACTTGAAATGTGACTGGTCCAAAAGGAGATGTGTTGTATGTGTAAACTACACACTAGATTTTGAAATTTTCTGTCTTCCCATTCATTCAATAATGTTTGCCTTTACTTATTATTATTATTTCTTTTAATTTTTTAAATTTTTTATTTTTTGCGGTACGCCGGCCTCTCACTGTTGTGGCCTCTCCCATTGAGGAGCACAGGCCCCGGACGCGCAGGCTCAGCAGCCATGGCTCACGGGCCCAGCTGCTCCGCGGCATGTGGGATCTTCCCTGACTGGGGCACAAACCCGTGTCCCCTGCATCAGCAGGCAGACTCTCAACCACTGTGCCACCAGGGAAGCCCGCCTTTACTTATTGAAGCATTGTTGTAATAGTTGCTTTAAGGTCTTTGGTGTTTAATTCTAATATCTGTATAATCTTGGGAGTAACATCTGTTGACTTTTCCTTCTCATGTTGAGATTTCCCTGTTTCTTCATATGCCATATTATTTTGGATTATATCTTGGACATTTTGAATATTATGATATGAGACCCTAGGTTTTATTTAAGTTCTAAGGAGAAGGTTGATTGTGTGTGTGTGTGTGTGTGTGTGTGTGTGTGTGTGTATGTATGTCAGTGGCTAGTCAACCAGATTATGTTCAGGAAACAGATTCCTACCTGCATTCTCGGGGCTCTAGTTCCAACGTCAGTTCGGTTTTCTGAGCATTTCTATTTAGACCATTTCCATGTGTGGGACCCAGTATCCATTCTGGGACCAGAGTGGTAGTAAGTATGTCTTGTTGCTCTGTTCTTAAAGCCTATGGTATGGATGTTTAGGGTCACATCCATGCACGCAGAGCTCAGAGGTGAGCCCTGAAGTTCATATACAACTCTATGGGATTGTTTGCTTGATATACCTCCACACCCCAATCTTACCAACATTTTCCAGCTCTCAGACTCTCCCTTGCCAGTAGTCTGGCTAAAAAACAGGGACTCTAGTTTCCCTGTTCCACTGTTCAATTCCTACAACTGTGTCTGTATCCAAGTCAAGTGATAAGAGGACAGAGAAATAAAAAGCAGTGAGGATTTGCCTCACACTCTTGGGATTGCAATTCCTGGGGTCAGAAAAAAGGGTTCACTTCTCCCAGGGTTTTAGGTACCTGCCCAGTCACCACTACCATCTCTCTGCTGCTACTGCCATAGAATTGGCTGGAGACCAGGATAGAAGAGAAGGGAAAAAGGAGGGATTTCCCCTAGTTTCCAGACTAGCAAGGGCCCCCTTCCCTGTTCCTCACTAGAAAGGGAGGGATTTTCTTGGAGCTTTTTCTTACCCGGTGTACACTTCTCAGTTTTGGGCTGCCTTTGAGTCCAGGTGAGGCAATACCTGAGAAAAAACATGGCAAACTCACCACCACTTCAATGGAACTTCACATTCTGTGCTGCTTTTCCAATCTGCCTGCTACTGTTTATTTTCATAGTCTTCAGATATGTATTCTACCCATTCTTTTTGGATGGTTTTTGGTTATAGATTTATTTGTTTTAAAAAATAGATTTTCGGGCTTCCCTGGTGGCACAGTGGTTGAGAGTCCGCCTGCCGATGCAGGGGACACGGGTTTGTGCCCCGGTCGGGGAGGATCCCATATGCCGCGGAGCAGCTGGACCCGTGAGCCGTGGCCGCTGGGCCTGTGCGTCCGGAGCCTGTGCTCCGCAACGGGAGAGGCCACAACAGTGAGAGGCCCGCGTACAGCAAAAAAAAAAAAAAAAAAAAAATAGATTTTCTATTTTAGAGTAGTTTTAGGTTCACAGCAAAATTGAGTGGAAAGTACAGAGTTTCTATATATGCCTCTTGCACCCACACACCCACAGCCTCCCCCGCTGTTAACATCCCAGCACCACAGTGGTACATTTGTTAAAATAGATGAAGCGACATTGACACATCATTATCACCCAAAGTTCACAGTTTACATTAGGGTTCACTCTTTTTCGTTAGGGTTCACTCTTTTTTTTTTTTTTTTTTAAGGAAGCCTTTCATTTTTATTTAAAAAAATATATTTTTTTAATTAATTTTATTTTTTGGCTGCGTTGGGTCTTCATTGCTGCACGCGGGCTTTCTCTAGTTGCGGCAAGGGGAGGCTACTCTTCATTGCAGTGCGCGGGCTTCTCGTGGTGGTGGCTTCTCTTGTTGTGGAGCACAGGCTCTAGACACGCGGGCTTCAATAGTTGTGGCACGTGGGCTCAGTAGTTGTGGCTTGTGGGCTCTAGAGCGCAGGCTCACTAGTTGTAGCTCACGGGCTTAGTTGTTCCGCAGCAGGTGGGATCTTCCTGGACCAGGGCTCAAACCCGTGTCCCCTGCATTGACAGGTGGATTCTTAACCACTGTGCCACCAGGGAAGTCCCTAGGGTTCACTCTTGATGTTGTACATTCTATGATTTTGACAAATGTATAATGACATATACCTACTATTATAGTATCATGTAGAATAGCTTCACTGCCCTAAAAATCCTCTATACTCTAAATGTTCATTCTTCCCTCCCTACAATCCCTGGAAACCACTGATCTTTTTACTGTTTCCATTGTTTTGCCTGTTTCAGAATGTCATATAGTTGGAATCATACAGTATGTACCCTTTTCCGATTGGCTTCTTTCACTTAGTAATACACATTTAAGGTTCCTCCATGACATCTCATGACTTGATAGCTCATTTCTTTTTAGTGCTGAATAATATTCTGTTGTTTGGATGTGCCAGTTTATCCATTCACTGAAGCACACCTTGGTTGCTTCCAGGTTTTGACAGTTGTGAATAAAGCTGCCGTTAATATCCATGTGCAGGTTTTTGTATGGATATAAGTTTTCAGCTCATTTGGGTAAATGCCAAGGAGCATGACTGCTGGATTGTAAGGTAAGAGTGTGTTTAGTTTTGTAAGAAGCTGCCAAATTGTCTTCCAAAGTGGCTGTACCATTTTTCATTCCCACCAGCAATGAACGAGCGATCCGGTTGCTCCACATCCTTACCAGCATTTGGTGGTGTCAGTGCTTTGGATTTTGGCCATTCTAATAAGTGTGCAGTGGTACCTTGAGTTGTTTTAATTTGCAGTTCTCTAATGACATATATTGAATGTCTTCTTCGTATACTTATTTGCTGCTTTAGTGAGGTGTCCAGGTCTTTTCCCATGTTTTAATTTTTTTTCTTATCATTGAGTTTGTATACTTTGGATATATCTTAAAATATTTTCTCTCAGTATGAGGCTTGTGTTCTCACATTCTTGACAGTGTCTTTCGTAGAGCAGACATTTTAAATTTTAATGAAGTCTAGATCATCAGTTATTGCTTTCGTGGATCATGCCTTCAAGGTTATCCAGATTTTCCATGTGATGTTCTAGGAGTTTTATACCTTTGCGTATTACATTTAAGTGTGTGATCCATTTTGAGTTAATTTTTTATGAAGGGTGTAAGGTCTGTGTCTAGATTTATTGTTTTGGAGGTGGATGTCCAGTTGTCTAAGGATCATTTGTTGAAAAGACTATCTTTTCTCCAGTGTACTGCGTTTGCTCCTTTGGCTATATTTATGTGGGTCTATTTCTGGGCTTTCTGTTCTGTTCCATTGATTTGTCTGTCTGTCCTTTCATCAGTACCACACTGCCTTGATTACTGTAGCTTTATAGTACATCTTGAAGTTCAGTAGTGTCAGTCCTCCATCTTTGTTCTTCCCCTTCAAATATTGAGTTGGGTATTCTGGGTGTTTTGCCTCTCCATATAAATTTTAGAATCAGTTTTTCTTTCTTATTTATTTAATTTTTATGGCTGCATCTGGTCATAGTTGTGGCACATGGGATCTTCGTCGAGGCATGCAGGATCATTCGTTGTGGCACATGGGCTCTTTGTTGCTGTGCACGGGCTTCTCTCTAGTTGTGGCACGTGGGTTTTCTGTCTCTACTTGCGGCACGCAGGCTTCAGAGCACGTGGGCTCTTTAGTTTGCAGCACGTGGGCTCTCTAGTTGAGGCGTACAAGCTCAGTAGTTGTGGCACATGGAATTAGTTGCCCCGCAGCGTCGTGTGTGGGATCTTAGTTCCCCGACCTGGGATCAAACCTGCGTCCCCTGCATTGTAAGGTGGATTCTTTACCACTGGACCACCAGGGAAGTCCCTAGAATCAGTTTTTCAATATCAACAAATATTGATTGGGTTTGCATTAAGTCTGCTAGATCAGTTTGGGGAGAATTGACATTTTGACAGTATTGATGCTTTGTATCCATGAACATGGAGTTTTTCTCCATTTATTTAGATCTTTGACTTCTTTCATCACAGTTTTGTAGTCTTCCTCATATAGATCTTCTATATATTTTGTTAGAATTATACCTAAGTATTTCATTTTTTTAATTCACAGTTTTATAATTCCAACATCTTTGCCATATCTGAGGCTGGTTCTGATGCATGCACTGTCTCTTCATACTGTTTTTTGTTTATTTGTTTGTTTTTTTAACTTTTAGTATGCCATGTAAGTTTCTGCTGAAAGGTGACTATGGTGTACTGGATAAAATGAACTGCGGCAAATAGTAATGTAATTTTAAGGTGGGAGTGGGGTGGGAAGCATTCTGTAGTCCTATGATTAGGTCTCAGTCTTTTGGTGAGCCTGTGCCCCTGGACTGTGAACTTTACCAGTGCCTCTGAGTTGTTGTGTTCCATTGATTTTGTGTCCATTCTTTTACCAATACCACATACTGTCTGGATTACAGTAACTTCACATTAGTCTTGAAATGAGGTGCTGTGAGACTCCAAACTTTGATTTTACTGTTCAAAATTATTTTATCTATCCTAGTCCCTTTGTTTTTACATGAGTTTAAAATCAGCTTTTTGATTTCTACCAAAATAATTGACTGCTGGATTTTCATTAGGATTGCTTTAAACCTATAGATCACTTTGAGACCTAGCATCCTAAAATCTTCAGATCCATGAACAGGTCAATAGTGTATCTCTCCATTTAGGTCTTTGATGTCTTTCATCAGTGTTTTGTAGTTTTCAGCACACAAATATTGTACATATATGGTTAGATTTCTTCCTAATTATTTCATGTTTTTAATGGTGCTATTTTGGTGTTACTGGTTTAAATTTTTTAAAATTTTCTGCATATTCATTGCTGGAAATTTGCTTCTTGTATACGGACTCTGTAATCTTTGAGTTTGCCTAACTCACTTGTTTTTTTCTAGTGGATTTTTTTCTAGATTACTTAAAATTTTCTGCATAGGCAGGCATGCTGTCTGATTACATGACCCTGTACTAGCTATTACACTTCTCTTGGCCTGTTTCCTGCCTGATATTATGGACACGTTATGGGACTATTACTGAGTCACAGAGTGCTGTAAGTTAAAATGATATTTGGAATAATTTCAGGCAAAACCCCTTTGTTTCTGAAATATGTAAAAGCCCTTTGACTTTAGGGACTAGTTTATCACCATGCTCTGTTTTTTTTGTTTCTCTGTGTACTTTTTAAAAATAACTTTTAGTAACATATAAACTGGAAAATTCATAAGTAATGTATACAGTTTAATGAATTATCATGCTAGAGGCTTTTGATTTATAAGTTTTATTTGTGGTTATTTATGTAAGTTGAAAAATTAGAAGGCAGTTCTGTAGAATAGGTATGGCCTTCAGCTAAAGAATTTCTTTATTAACTTGAACTTTAATATCTCGTAATCATCTGTACTAAATATAAGACTTAGGACTGAAATTTTTATTGAGTCATAATTACTCCTAACATTTCTTTAGTGTCCATATACTTGATATCCCTGTGCTATCTTTCTTTTTTTTTAAACAAATTTATTTAATTAATTTATTTATTTTTGGCTGCGTTGGGTCTTCGTTGCTGCATGCAGGCTTTCTCTAGTTTCAGGGAGCGGGGGCTACTCTTCATTGCTGTGCACAGGCTTCTCATTGCGGTGGCTTCTCTTGTTGTGGAGCGTGGGCTTTATGTGTGCGGGCTCAGCAGTTGTGGCTCTCAGGCTCTAGAGTACAGGCTTAGTAGTTGTGGCGTACGGACTTAGTTGCTCCATGGCAACTAATGGGATCTTCCTGGACCAGGGCTCAAACCCGTGTCCCCTGTATTGGCAGGCGGATTCTTAACCACTGTGCCACCACGGAAGCCCTCCCTGTGCTATCTTAATTCAACTTTTGAATATCTAATCTCCGGGTATCCAGCAAAACTGAATTTTTTCTGTCACATTAGCAGTTTATTTTATTCTGCCATATCTCTATCACATTATTTCAGTAACTTTTATTCAGTTGATTATAGCAGGAAAAGTGAGTGGTAGGAAAATGAAGATTGAGTAATTTGGAGTACCAGTAAATATCATCTTACATGCTTGGTAAATTGGATTTCTTTTTTTTTTTTTAACGTTTATTTTTTTATTTGGCTGTGCCGGGTCTTAGTTGCTACACGGGGGTCTTCATTGCTGCGTGCGGGATCTTTGTTGCGGCATGCGAACTCTATATTTGCGGCAAGTGGGATCTAGTTCCCTGACCAGGGATTGAACCCGGACCCCCTGCATTGGGAGTGTGGAGTCTTAGCCACTGGACCACCAGGGAAGTCCTGGTAAATTGGATTTCAAATTTTTTACTTCCTTCCTGTTATAAAATTATACACCCATTTCTTTTGCTATGCAGCTTTTCAGTGGTTCCCACTGAAATGCACCAGGTGTATTTCCATGCCCCATTGATGTTGTTCTTGGACTTGCTTGGGCCAGTAAAATATTAGTGAACAGAGGTCTTAAATATGCTCCTCTGATTTAACTTGGTCTCCTGCAGCCCTGTGATCTACCATGACAAGAGTGTGCCCCACGTATTCACTGCCCCTTCAGTGACTGGCCCAATATGAATGACACGTTGGAATAGTTCTGAACTTGATAACCCAACCAAGATCAGCTGACCCACAGGCAATCTACAGACTCATGAGCATAAAAGTGAATGTTGTAGACTACAGAGATTTTGAGGTTGTTAGTTACCCAAGAAAAAATGACTAATGCAGTCAAATTCTGTTCATGCATACCAGTACTTTTCTTTACTTGAAACATATATTTTTAGTTTTTTCTCTGTATTTATAGGGCAGAGAAGATAGAGGAAAATATTTTTAAGCAAAAAAGTAAACTAGGACATCCATACTGGACTAATTGCAGTATTATTCCTTAAGGAGTATTATTAGATTCTAAAATTATCAGCTAAGTTTTAACATTAGAACATTTCAAATGAAAAGAGATACTTCACTAAATCAAATGCATTCTTCTAGATATATTGTCTTTAAACAATCTAGTGCTGATTTTTCTTTAATTAGGGAATTATTACACTAATGACATACCTCTTTGTAAACCTGTAAAATACTATAATTCCATATAAATCAGTCTCATGTCTATTCATGAAAGCCCAAAGATTAGAAATCTATTAATAAAGAGACTTGTAAAATAGGTCTAGGAGATTTCATCTGATCACAGTTCCAGAGAGAAAGAGAAGAGAACGGTTGGAAGAAAATAATTGGTCAATATAGTAAAGGAAAGGACCCAGTGACTAATGAGAAATAAAAAGTTAAGACCTATTCTGGTAAAAGTTTTGAAATCCAAAGATAAGGAATAAGTCCTAGATTTCTACCAACAGAAGTTTGGGGAAAAGATAATAGTGATCTGGACTATGGTAGTGATAGGAGAAATGAAGAGAACATGGTAGATTTGAACTCTATATGAGGTTGATACTCTGCAGAATAGCTATTGCGTTTGTTGCAAAGGGATGTGATGGGAAGAGATGAATGATTACTAGTCTTCTGGTTTGAATAAATATGTGAGTAGGTGGTAAATATCTACATAATATTTTTTAATTGAGGTAGCTTACCATTTTAACCATTTTAATGTGTACAATTCACTGGTTTTAGTACATTTACAGTGTTGTGCAACCATCACTGCTATATAATCCATCACCCCAAAAGGAAACCCTGTACCTATTAAGCAGTCACTCCTCATTCCTGTAGTCATCCCTGGCAACCACTAATCTACTTTCTGTCTGGATTTGCTTATTCTGAACGTTTCATATAAATGGAATCATACAACATGTGGCATTGTTTTTGTCTGGCTTCTTTCACTTAGTAGAATGTTTTCAAAGTTTATCAGTGTTGTAGCATGAATCAAGCCTTCATTATTTTTATTGCTAAATAATATCTCATTTTATAGATATACCACATTTTGTTTATTGATTCATCAGTTAATGACATTTGAGTTGTTTCTGCTTTTTGGCTATTATGAATAATGCTTCTGTGAACATTCATGTTCAGGTTTTTGCTTGAAAACCTGTTTTCATTGCCTTTGGGTATATACATAGAAGAGGGATAGCTGGGTTGTATGGTAATTCTGTGTCTAACTTTTTGAGGAACTGCCAAACTGTTTTACACAGCAGCTGTACCATCTTATATTCCCACCAGCAATGTATGAAGGTTCTAATTTCTCCACATCCTTACCAACACTTCTTTGTTGTTGTTGTTTTAATAGCCATTCTACTGGGTGTGAAATGGTATTTCATTGTGGCTCTGATGTGCATTTCTTTAATGAATGATGATATGAGTATCTTTTTATGAGCTTATTGTCCATTTGTATTGTACATTGAGAAATGTCTGCTCAAGTTTTTTGCCTACTTTTAAATTGCATTGTGTCTCTTTTTGTGGTTGAGTTCTAGGAGTTCTTTTTATGTTCTTGATTCTAGACTCTTTTTTTTTTAAGTTTTTTATTTTAAAAACTTTTTTTGGCCGTGCCACTCTGGCATGTGGGATCTTAGTTCCCCAACCAGGGATTGAACCTGTGCCCCCTTCAGTGGAGGCACGGAGTCTTAACCACTGGGCTGCCAGGGAAGTCCCCTCAATTCTAGACTCTTATCAGATAAATGATTTGCAAATATTTTCTACCATTCTGAGGGTTGTCTTTTCACTCTCTTGATAGTGTCCTTTGATGCACAAATGTTTTATCTTCCAGTTTGCTAATTCTCTCTTCATCTGTGTCTAATCTGTTTTTTCAATCCACCTATTGAGTTTTTATTTTCATAATTCATTGCTGAAATTCTAAACTTCTACTTTCTTTAAATATTAAGCATGTTGGGCTTCCCTGGTGGCGCAGTGGTTGAGAGTCCACCTGCCGATGCAGGGGACACGGGTTCGTGCCCCGGTCCGGGAGGACCCCACGTGCCATGGAGCGGCTGGGTCCATGGGCCATGGCCACTGAGCCTGCGCGTCCAGAACCTGTGCTCCACAACGGGAGAGGCCACAGCAGTGAGAGGCCCGCGTACCGCAAAAAAAAAATATATGTATTAAGCATGTTAATTTTTTTCTTTTTACATAACATGACACACAATTTTAATACAGCATTTGGTCAGTATTTCTCAATGGAAACTCTCAGCACTTTTGACTCAGTAATTGACTGTGTCTAGGAGCCATGATGTATATTAGGTCTCCAGAACTTATTCATCTAATAACTGAAAGTTTTTACCCTTTGACCAACATCTCCTTTTGCCACCACCATTCTCCTCTCTACTACTATGATTTTGACCTTGTTTTTTAGATTCCACATATAAGTGAGATTACATAGAGATTATTTCTTTCTGTGTCTGGTGGCTTATTTCACTTAGCATAATGTCCTCCAGGTTCATCCCTGTTGTTGCAAGTGGAAGGAGTTCCTTCTTTTTTAAGGCTGAATGATATTCCTCAGAGAGAGAGGGAGCGAGAGGGAAAGAGAGAGAGAGAGAGTGTGTGTGTGTGTGTGTGTGTGTGTGTGTGTGTGTTTGTAAAATCACATTTTCTTCATCCATCCATCCGTTGACAGACACTGAAATTGTTTCTGTATTGTGGCTACTTTGAATAATGCTGCAGTGAACATGGGAGTGCAAGTATCTCTTTGAAATAGTAATTTTATTTCCTTTTGATATATACTCAGAAGTAGGTTTGCTGGTTCATATGGTAGTTCTAGTTTTAATTTTTTGAGGAATCTCCATACTGTTTTTTGTAATGGTTGTACCAATTTACATTCCCACCAACAGTGTATAGGGGTTCCTTTTTCTCTGCATCATTGCCAATACTTATTATCTTTTGACTTTTTGGTAATAGCTGTCCTAACAGGTGTGAGGTAGTATCTCATTGTGATTTTGATTTTTGTGATTGATGATTGTTGATGTTGAGTACATTTTCGTGTGCCTGTTGGCCATTCGTATGTCTTCTTTGGAAAATATTTATTCAGGTCCTTTGCCCATTTTTTAAAAAAATTTATTTATAATTATTTTTTTGGCTGTGTTGGGTCTTCGTTGCTGTGCGTGGGCTTTCTCTAGTTGCGGTGAGTGGGGGCTACTCTTTGTAGTGGGGCGTGGGCTTCTCATTGCAGTGGCTTCTCTTGTTGAGGAGCACGGGCTCTAGGCATGCAGGCTTCAGTAGTTCTGGCTCACAGGCTCTAGAGTGCAGACTCGGTAGTTGTGGCACATGGGCTTTGCTGCTCCGCGGCATGTGGGATCTTCCTGGACCAGGGCTCGAACCCATGTCCCCTGCGTTGGCAGGCAGATTCTTAACCACTGCGCCACCAGGGAAATCCTGCCCATTTTTTAATTAGGTTTTTTTGTTCGTTTGTTTTATTTTGCTATTGAGTATGAGTTCTTTACATATTTTTAGTATTAACCCCTTATCAGATACATGGTTTGCAAACATTTTCTCCCATTCTGTAGGTTACCTTTTCATTTTGTTGATGATTTCCTTTGCTGTGCAGAAACTTTTTAGTTTGATATAGTCTCACTTGCTTTACTTTTGTTTTTGTTGCTTGTGCTTTTGATGTCAAATCCAAAAAAACCATTTTCAAGATGAATTTCATGGACTTTTCCCCCTGTGTTTTCTTCTAAGAGCTTCTTAGGTTTAAGTTTTAACCCATTTTCAGTTGATTTTTGTGTATGGTGTAGGGTAAGGATCCAGTTTCATTCTTTTGCATGTGGATATTCAGTTTTTCCAATGCTAGTTACTGAAGAGACTATCCTTTCCCCATTGTATATTCTTGGTGCCATTGTCAAAGATTAGTTGACCGTATATGCATGGGTTTATTTCTAGGTTCTCTATTCTGTTCCATTGATCCATGTGTCTGTTTTTGAGCTAGTACCAAATTGTCTTCCTACTGCTTTGTAATATAACTTGAAATTAGGAAGTGTGTTATGCCACCAGTTTTGTTCTTCTTGCTCAAGATTACTTGATTACGTTAGCTATTCAGAGTCTTTTGTGGATCCATGCAAATTTTAGAGTTGCTTTTTCTATTTCTGTGAAAAAATGCCATTGGAATTTTGATAGGGATTACATTGGATCTGTAGATTACTTTGGGTAGTATGGACATTTTAACAATATTAATTCTTACAGTCCATGAATACAGGATATCTTTCCATTTATTTGTGTCTTCAGTTTCTTCATCAGTGTCTTATAGTTCTCAATGTACAGATCTTTCACCTCCTTGGTTAAATTCATTCCTAAGTATTTTAATCTTTTTGGTGTTAAGCATACTAGTTTAAATTCTGTGTCTTATTGTTCCATAGTCTGTATTCCCTCTAAGACTTTATTTTGCATGATCTTTCTGATTTGCTTTTTTCATGTTCTCTCTTTGTTATTGTTAGTTAAGGACAAGATATTGTATATGAAAAATTGTGGAAGTATTTTGAGATCTGTGATGATGTTATCTTCTTCTAAGAAGATTTATGTTTGTTTTTGGCAGGGACTAGCAATCCAAGATTGCCTTAATTAAATTTTGTGGTAGACATTTGGAGATGAGCTTCAGTCCTGTAAAGGCCAGTCTAGTTTTTTTTTTGTTGTTTTTTTTAAAAAATAAATTAATTTATTTATTTTTGGCTGCGTTGGGTCTTTCTTGCCGCATGTGGGCTTTCTCTAGTTGCAGAGAGCAGGGGGCTACTCTTTGTTGTGGTGCGCAGGCTTCTCATTGCGGTGGCTTCTCTTGTTGAGGAGCATAGGCTCTAGGGTGTGTGGGCTTCAGTAGTTGTGGCATGCAGGCTCCGTAGTTGTGGCATGTGGGCTCTAGAGCACAGACTCAGTAGTTGTGGCACATGGGCTTAGTTGCTCCGTGGCATCTGGGATCTTCCCGGACCAGGGCTCGAACCCGTGTACCCTGCATTGGCAGGCAGATTCTTAACCACTCGCCACCAGGGAAGTCCCTAGTTTTGGTTTATACACACTCCTAGAATGTAGCCCTTTGGGGTTCCAAACAAAAGTGTTGGAGTTACACCAGCTCCCCCTTCACAACTTGGTTCTCCAGCCATTCCAGTACTTGTCTTCCCAGCTCTGTAAAACTGTCAATGGCTTCTTAGCCTTTCAGATGCCACAAAGTAAAAAGTGGCCCCAAATACCAGGTCTCAGTCTTCTTGTAATTCTTCATCATGCTATTAACTCTCCAGTGCCTTCAGGAAGATTTTTTAAATGTATATAGTTGTAGTTTTCTTAGGGAAAGGTTGGTCTGAAGTATATAATCTGCCATTGCCAGAATTCTGTAGAAGTCAACAGTACGTAAGTGGAAGTAAACAGCATATCATTTACTCTTTTTTTAAATGTTTGAGCAGATTCGAAAATCACCATATAATGTTAGTCTTACCCATTTATATTTTCAGGTACATTCTTGGAGAAAGAGAATAAGAAATAGAGTTACAGTGATTCTACTAGGAATTGCACAGATTGGATTGTCAAGCAGGGGAATATCTTCTTTCATGTTTGTCTTCTCAGGGACAGTTGAAGACCATTGCTGTAATCGTAACACTTGTTGCATTGAACTGTAATTACTTTTTATATGGCTACGTTGTTCATGAGACAGTGAGCCCCTTACGAGGAGGAATCCTGTCTTATTCATGTTCAGTTTCCTAGTGCTGGACCTGAAGTTAAGTACCCAGTTAGGTAGAAATGAATCTGTGTGTTGGGAATTCCTTATTTTCTTTTCACAGTGAAAAATCAATATCAGTGTACACTGTGCTGAGTCATCCAAAAAGATAAATTTTAATAGAGAAGAAGTTTAGTAGAAGAATGTTTTCTCACCAGCTCTTTTCTCCCATTCTCTTCTATGTAACAGGTGGCATCTCCACAGAAAGCGACTGTGCTTTTGAGCCAGACTACGCCGTCCCACCACTTCCAGTGAGTGAAGGTATGCAGCACATTCGGATTATGGAGGGCATGTCTCGCTCTCTTCCATCCTCCCCCTTACTCACACATCAGTCTATCAGTGTTCGGCTCCAACCTGTGAAGAAGTTAACTGGTAAGGACTTTACCTAAATTTAGTATATTTAACAGGAAACCTAACAGTGTGGCACTCTAGGTCATATCAGATATGTTTATGTGCAGCTCTAGGTTTTTCCTCTTTGGCCTTACTAATGTCACAGGCTCTTGGAAAGTGGAGCTCCTACTGATTTTAGTTTAGGGAATTAGAATAGTGCTCCATTTGACAGATTGTTGTATTTATTTCCTAAATGATCCATCTGTTGTAGACATATTTTTCTAGGCTTTCAGGAAATTTTCAGCTTTGCCAGAATATACTGTTGTTCTGATTGCATTTATCAGCTTGTTCATGTCAGATTACCAAATGGAGATATTGTAATTTTAGAATAATAAACGCTTCATAGTTTAGCAAAGGTACATCAGTTTGAAATCCTGATTTGTATATTTCATACCCATTTTTAAAAGCTGATCTAGATATTTACCTCTCCATGGTACAGTACTCCAACTTGTTAGGATATTACTATAATTCATAAGTTGTGGATTGACTTTAATATGATCTCACAGTATGTATTGTGCAGTCAGGTCTAGTTGTTAGGTATGAAACTGTGTCTTGATTAAATGAACTTTTATCCCTTAAAGCTTTTTCAGGGAAGAAATTTTAATATATTAAATGATACTTATGTGCAAAAATATGTACACCTGGATCACTTTGTCAGGTTTCTTTTAAGATTATTAGTTTATATCAACATCAGTAAGTTGACTGGTGTTGAATGGATTATGAGTGTATGGAGGCAAGAAATGAAGTAATTCCCGAAGCCTGTATTGACTTCCTCCTATGTGTCTGGCATTGAGTTAGACAGTAGTGTTGATTATTGAATGACAATTCAAATGAAAATAAGATGATAGAGGGGGCAATGAGATTTTTCACTCTTCCATCTATTTTGAATGGAACTTTTACAATGTTTATAATTTTCTTTAAAATAATAGTATTTCTTTATTCTGTAGTTCCACAGAGCATAACTTATGCTTCTTTACAACCTGCACAAAGCATAAGTTATGCCTCTTATATTTTTTATTGTTTTTTTAGGCATCTTCAAATGACTGAGTCAAAGTCTACTTTGATTCTTGGGTCATTAGGTAAAAATCAGTAAAGTAGCTTAATAACATTTTACTAAAATACTTATTCCTTCTGTTATCTAAAAACAGGGTAAGCTTTATGTGATTGGGCTTGAATAAAAATTTCAATGCTTAGAAATCCCTGCTTTTTTTTACAGTTTAAGGTATTATTGATTACTGAAAATACAAATAATCAAATCTGATGGCTGTCAAGTGATGTGCTTCATTTTACTACACATATTGGAAGAAATAGTAAGAAAAATTCTGTTTTCCTATAGAAGTTAGCTGAATTGCCTGAGGTTTTAGAGATAGCACTTTCCTACCCCATTAGGAAGTTTGAACTTTAACTTAAATAGACAACCTTTAGATGACCTAAAAGATAAATACATATACTAACAAAGTCAACAACATGCCTGATATCACAGAGATAGTACAGGGAAGCAGTAATAGGAAGTACACTGGTTAATTACAGGTATGAGCTATTCAGTTTTAATTTTACAGTGCTCGAAGTATAAGCATCCTCTCAAATAATTTTATTTACTGAAGAGGTTGTCAGAGGCCTAAGAATTTGAAGTTTGAGAATGCATTTTTAAATATCTGAATGAAAGAAATCTCTCTCCTGAAAGAGGATGCCATGAAAATTTTTCTGTGGCCAATTTTCTGCCAAGTGAATTAGATGATAAGAATTTTCTGGTTTAACCTGGAATTAAATTACTTTGAAATTTAAATTAAAAATATTATTTAGGGGCTTCCCTGGTGGCACAGTTGTTGAGAGTCCACCTGCCGATGCAGGGGACACAGGTTCGTGCCCCGGTCCAGGAAGATCCCACATGCCGCGGAGCGGCTAGGCCTGTGAGCCATGGCCGCTGAGCCTGCACGTCCGGAGCCTGTGCTCCACAACAGGAGAGGCCACAACAGTGAGAGGCCTGTGTACCGCAAAAAAAAAAAAAAAAATTATTTAGTAGATTATTCATCAGTTATCTTTCCTTTCCTAATTATATTTTGTTATAAATAAGTAAAAAGAACTTTGTATGGGAAAAGATTAACTGACCATAAGGAAATGTCCTTCAGAGAATGGTTCTTAACAAAATACATTAATATGGCCATTAGGGCTACACTAACTAATTTATGCATTTCCATTCATTTAAACTTCCAACTACCTTATCTTTCTTGTATTCATATTACAACCAAACTGAATAAGTAGGGCCAGAATAGTTATTTTCTTCTGTTTTCTTTCTGACTTTCTAATATTTAGAAAGTCTCTGCTATGGTCAGGGTAGTTTGCTCATTATCCTTCTGTGCTTTTCACTTAATCATTAAACAAATATTTGTTTAGGACCTACTATATATGCCAGGCACTGCTCTAGATACAGTAAATAGAGTTGAGTCTCCTGCCTTCAAGGTATTTATATTCCATTTGGGAGGGAGACTGATAATAAACATATAACCAATAAATAAATAATTTTAGATAGTAACTAGTACTGTGAAGGTGATAAAGTAGGAAAAGGGATAGAGAAAGACTGGGGTAGAGGTAGGTTCTTTCTATGAAGTGATCAGGGAGAGTCAGAGAAGGAGATATTTGAACTGAGGTCTGAATAACAAAAAGAAGCCAGCCATGGGAAGATCTGGGATCAGAGCCTTCCAGGCAGAGGGAACAGTGAGAACAACAGTCCTAAAGCAGAAAACAGCGTTGGCATGTTCAAGGATTAGAAAGAAGGCAGGTGTGTTGTCAGCAAAATAAGTCATAGGGGAGGGGAGTATGAAATAATTGAAGAGGTAGGCAGAAGCCAGAGTTTTTAGAATCATGGTAAGGAATCTACTCTGTAGGATTTTAAGCAGAGCTGGAATGGGATATAATATCTGATTTAGCTTTTAATCAGATCTTGGTGACAAATGTGCTAAGAGTAGAGAGTATGGGGGTCTGGAGTATCCCATTAACCTTGGGTGTGTTTTCCTGATCTTTAATAGATCTTTAACTTCTAACAAGTTAGTAGAGGTTGAAAAGACAATCTTTTTTTTTTGTTTTATCTCGTAAAACATAATGGAGCAACTTTTCCTATTATTATATAACCTTTGTACTCTCAACGTATTTGTCTTATACACAGAGGTGTATATGAAGATCCATTTCCAAATACTTTGACTTCTCTTTAGTCTCGAGGGAGTGAGAATGGGGAAAGGTTTGCTCAAGAATAAAGACATGTAATTTGAAGCTGGAAAACTAATTATATATATATGTATATATATATATATACATATATATATATATAAAATATGTATATTTAGAATATATATAGCTCTATCCTGTACAAAAACAAGTTACCGTAAAAGTGATCAAGAGAAAAACAGGCTCTGTGGTGATACTGCTTGAATTTGTATCCCAGCTCTGAGAAAGTCACTTTACTACCGCCTGCTTCTGTTTCTTCATCTGCAAAATGGGGTTAACAATACCTCCTACCTCATGGATAGTCAGGTCTATAACCCATTGATGGTTATCACATTGCTTAATACTTGATTAAAACTGTGTTTGGCAAATAATAAATGCTCAGAATGTGTTCGCTGTTATTGTTAACAAAATTGTTAAATTTGGTGAGAAGTTTTTAAAAATTTCTTTTAGCATTAGACACCAATTTGGAACTTTAAAACTTTGCACGTTTTAAAAATTATACTTTTTAATGAGTAATAGTAATAATGATAATAATTCTCATTTGAGTGCCTGTTGTGTTGACATACACATGTAAACTCACGTATTCTTCACATGTATCTCAATTTTACACATGAATAAATTAAATCTTAGAGAGGTAAAATGTCTTGCTCAAAATGATACAACTAGGAAACGGTCAGAGCCAAGATTAATATGTAGGCCTTTAAACCCTAAATGTGTCTCATTTTACCAATGAAAAAATTGAGGTTTAGAGAACTTAACCAACTCACCCAAGGCATCTGGTATATCGCTTAAGATTTTTTTGTTAAAAAAAGTAACATAGCCAAATGGTTTAAGCCAATATAGGGAAACTAGAAGACCTAGAGGTTAGTCAAGCCTCAAGGTTCACTTGCTCAGTGGATGTTGCTCTGCACTGGGGGAGGCGTGGAAGAGAGTGTGCAGAGACACACCGTTGGCCCCAGTAACTGTGGTCATGGGATTGCCCCGTTCTCTGGATTCTTACTCAGTGACCTTTTCCAGATGCTTTTGTTCATAATATCATAAAGCCCCTCAGCATACTTCTTAAAATATAGATAATTGCGAGTGCCAGAAGTTCACTCATTCAACACTTAATGAATTTACACTGTCTGCCTACTATGTACACTGTAGGTTTAGTAAAAGCTAAATTTTGAGTATTCATACTGTTAGTAGGGCTGTAAATTGGTACACCCTTTTTTTATTAAAGTTTTTAAAATTTTATTTATTTATTTATGGCTGCATTGGGTTGCTGTGCGCGGGCTTTCTCCAGTTGTGCCAAGCGGGGGCTACGCTTCATTGCAGTGCATGGGCTTCTCATTGCGGTGGCTTCTCTTGTTGTGGAGCACGGGCTCTAGGCACGTGGACTTCAGTAGTTGTGACGTGTGGGCTTCAGTAGTTGTGGCTTGCAGGCTCTAGAGCGCAGGCTCAGTAGTTGTGGCCATGAGCTTAGTTGCTCCACGGCATGTGGGATCTTTCCGGACCAGGGATCGAACCCGTGTCCCCTGCATTGGCAGGTGGATTCTTAACCACTGCGCTTCCAGGGAAGTTCCAGTACACCCTTTTTGTAGAACAGTTTGAAATATGTATCAAAATTGTAATGCACATAATCTTTGACACAACAATTTTATTGCTAAGATTGTATTTTATAAATAAATTTGAACAAATTTGAAATGTATATGTGTGTATGTGTATGTATACATAATATTGTTTATGTAGTAAAAAAATGAAAATCTAAATATCAATAATAGTAATCCACTTGTGTTTTAAAATGATATGCAAACATACACACATCACAGGTGCGTTCATTTGGTGGTGGAGTGGAGATACGATAGCTCTAACTCAAAAGCAGGAGGAGAATGACATGAATTTTGTTGTATATCCTTCTATCATGTTTGTATTTTTATGTGTAAAACCCAGTGTATCTCATGAGGCAATATAACGAAATGGACCCTAACTGCCCTTTTCTAATTGTGTCAACTTGTGCAAAGTTGCTTGGTCTCTGTACTTCAGTTTCCTTGTTTCTAAAATAAGGATAATAATAGTATTTACCTCATAGGGCTATAAGAGAATTGGATGAGTTGGTTTGTGTAAAAGCTCATAAAACAGCATCTGGCGTAGAATAAGTAGTCCAATAAATGTTAGCAATGGTCATTATTATAATTTTAAAATAGATTTGGGTGACTTTGTGTCAGCTGTCAAATATGAATTCTGAGCCTTTGGAAGATGACCTTCAAGTACTTTATTTAATAGCCTTAAGTAAGTCCCTCTCCTGTTCTGAGGAGTAACCTTAAAATACTGATATCAAAAGGATTAGTATCTGGGAATACTAATCAGTGTTAGCCTCTGGGAAAAGATTTTTTGGCCTGATTTTTAAAGTATTTGCTACCAATAGATTGTAACGACCAAGTGGCAATCCAATTTAGATGGTAAATAAGTTACAATAACCAGTCTGATCATGCTACAGCCTAATTATTTTAGATGCTAGCTAAGGCCAAAATATTATTTTAAAATACGTTACTAATAAAATGGAATAATTGACTTCTTTCTGAGACATCCTGGGAAAATTGCTTACAGCTATTTTGACATTAAAAAGAACCTATACATAGTTAGTCTACATAGTCTGATAAATTGTAGTGTACTTATGATATGTTCTTCATATAAGAATAATTATCTTGCAATTGTTAGAAACACTGGAATTCAAGGTGTACTTTAGTAAATTTTATTAGAAAAAATACAGGGTTGCTATGAAGATTAAATAAGATTTCTTAAACATACAACCTAGCATGTAATAAACATTGATAAAATTTAATTTTTTATACAGCAGGTTCTTATTAGTTATGATAAATCTTAGTTTTCATTTTATATCATGGATAAAGTGGAAATATAGTCTTGAGAAAATTATTGAAAAGCCAGTTTGGAAATATAAAGAGCCTAGAGATCATGTTAGTCTTCACAGTTTGATTTATCTTAGTGTACTCATTCTACTGTAGGATAAGAGTAAATACAGCTAGGGATTTATAACCAGGGAGGAAGATGGCAACGGTGGCAGTGGATAGAAAATTACTAAGTGGAGACATCAAGGGTAGGGGAAGGGTTTGCTGAAGGCAAACCAGGGAATTAGATAAAGTGTGTGGGGTTCTTGCTGAACTGGCTTTGCAGGATTCTTGATAAAACTGGTCTAAGCTGGGTGTAAGATAGGCTACAAGGATGTACTGTACAACATGGGGAATAGAGCCAATATTTTGTAATTGTAAGTGGAGTGTAACTTTTAAAAATTGTGTAGATAGGTAGGTAGGTAGATAGATAGATAGACAGACAGATAGGGGGCTCAGAGCAGCCTAACTAAATTTTAGTTAAGGAGAGAGTCTTTGTCATTATGTATATTTTGAACACCTAAATGGCAACATACATTATCAAATAAAGAGTTCTTTATTTGATGTTTGCATCTGCTGAATTTGCAACATAATTAAATCTGCTCTTTTTAGATTTTTATAGGAACTCAAGAGTTTGTATAGAGCAAATAATTTTCTCTTTTACTATTTTTTTTCATATTTAAATGGAAGTCACTCATACAGAGTAAAAGCATTATTTATACCATTGTGGTATTTATAGTGGGATTATTTAAGGCAACTATAGTGTTGCTGTGTATATTCCACTGAAATACAGTAGTTCTGTCTTCCTACCTCTATTCAACCACTACTGGGTAAAGGTTGAAAAAAAATGCCAAAATGTCCCTTAACGGAGAAAGGGCCAAAATCCTCTGGTGAGGATCAACAGTGCCCAGGAGCCTCTGGAGTCAAATACTCACATTTTAGGGTCTGAGTTGACTTAGCCAAGTATACGCAAGATTGTAATAAACCATGATAGTATTTTTCAACAGAACTCTTATCAGTACCTACCTATGAGAAGTTGTTCTTTATAAACTTGTGCTCAGTTTCCCATTTCCTTGTATCTCTCTAAATGGTCATTACCTCCTACAATGTATTCTTTTTTATTTGTAGACTAATATTTTCTAGAAGAAAATAGTGTCTTTCTAGGAAAACTATAGCATATAGTACAAATGAGGGTAATTCCCAACAAGGTGTTTTTATAATTTTCCTGTGAAACTGTTATTTTTAGTCTTCATCTGTGTTTTAAAAAAAAAAAGTTCCTGAGAGGTGTTCTTTTCTTTGATGTAGAATTTAACTGGTAAGCAAATGAGCTGATCCCCTACTTTCTTTTTCTATCTTAGTAGTTGTTTGGTTAGGATATCAGTTGTAGAAAACTGAGTTGCCTTGGCTAGTCTAAACAGAAAGACATTTAGTGAAGTGTTATGATAGCTTTCAGAATCTCCAGGAAGGCCTGACTGCAGCCAGAAACTCCACCACCCTACAATCCTAAAGGAACGACACAACTGCCTCTATCACAGTTGCCCTGGAGGAACCAGATGTACCCTCACCTTAGTGTTCATCATATGCTAATTGATTTCTATTTTCCAGTGTGCATATATATGTGGTGTATGTATGTTCGAGTGCTTCTATTAGAAAACAAGAAATACCGAAAGTAAATTTACTCTTAATTTAACTCAAGGAGATAGAAGAATAAGTAAACATAAAAGAAGTAATCAAAAAATTAAAAGCAAAAATGAGTAAAACTAAAAAACAAAATAAAAATTCTTGATCAGTGAAGCCACAGACAAGTTCACTGAAAAGATTAAGGGAGTGGAACAATCTTTGACAGGTATGATTTTCCACCAAAGAGGAAAAGAGGAGAGAGAAAAGATAACATATGCGATACATAGAACAAGGAATGAAATAGCTGCTGATAATAATGTTCTTTATTGTAACAGAATATAGTATACAGGCTTATAGCAGAACAACCTAAAAACTAGATAAATGGAAGAAAACAAACTGTAAAATTGACTCAAGTAAACTTAAAAATATGACTAGCCCAGTAACCATAGAAATCAAAGAACCCTAAGACTCAGCAGGTCCAGATGATTTTACAGGCAAGTTTTATTAAACTTTTAGGTGATAATAATAGTAATAGTAATAATAGATAATGTATATTGAGCTGTTTCTCTGTTCCAGATGGTATGAAATGCTTTACGTAGTGAGCAGATTTAATTTTCATGGCAATCTAAGTGGATAGTTAGTGGCTTCTATGTGAAAAATTTCAGTGATGGCAAGCTTTCTACTTTGTACTTAGCCTATTTTGTTGAATAGTTTTAACCATCAATTTTCTCTTTACACATATGCAAATATCCTCTATTGTTCCCACCTGCTAGTTCTAGTTCTGTTTATTTATGACATAAATGAACCTCCTCTTCCACATGGCAGTCCTTTATATCCTGGAAAGCCATTTTCATATCTGCTTTCTCTAGCTTAAGAGACTTCATTAAGACCTGTCCAGTATCAAGATGGTCATAGGTCTATGTTATTTCCTTTATCTTCTAGTCTAGTAACTATATCAAAATGAACACGAGATTATTTCGGAATTACTTTTCTTTGTGACCCTTTATTGACTCTTAGTGAGCATTTTACCTTTTATGAAGGTTTTTTATAAACTATTTAAAATGCGTATTTTCCCACTTTCTAGTCCTGTAGCCCTCCTAATTTCTTACGTGGGTTTACAGAGAATGCTATTAGTAGTTTCATGTTCCTGTCTTCATGTTCTTTTAGAACTCAAGTGTAAATTGTGTGGGCCTGGATTTCAAGTACATGTTTTTAAACTCATAACTTGGACTTCAGTGACTTCTTAACAACGTTTATTCTACCCTTTTTAGTTTAAATGTAATTAATGGAAAAGACTAAAGCAAAAAAAGGGAGTAATTGTACTATGTCTCTTGCTTGGAGGCAGGTTGTTGTTAACCTTGGCAAACTTTGGAGGCAGTTATACTTGTTATGCAGGGTTCAAGCCCTTACTCTGCCACTTCTTAGCTGTATGACCTTGGTCAAGCCACTTAAGTCCTCTGAGCATGTTTTCTAATCTGTTTTATAATATTATTATTATCATTGTTCAAGGCTACTTAGTAAGATACAATCTGGTAACAATCACTAAGAGGAGGTCTAAACAGACCCTAAACATTAGGGTGATCAGCAGTATGTAACTGGTTGTGTGAACAGGAAAAGGGTGAAACCTTTTAATCCAAGAGAATCTTGGGACAGACAGCAGGCACAGTTCCAGGGGGGACAAGTGGTTAATATTAAGGAAAATGTTTAACAATGAGAACCCATCATAAAGCAGTGTTTTGTTGTCAGCAGATCTTTATGGAAGAGTGATACTGATATATCTATAATATGGCAGAGGTAAGGCTCAGAACTCTAGGCCCAAAAGAACCAATAGTGCCATACTGGTCAAGAGCCCAGCCTTTCCAGTTGGACAGAGAACCAGGTTAAAATTCTACACTCATTCATTTGTAAGCTGTATGTCTGGTCAGATGAATACTTTTTGAGCTTCTCTTTCCTCTATAATATGTATAGTAGGAAAAATAATACCTTAGGGCTGAGAGGAATACAGAAATGTTTGTATAGAGTTTCTCTATGTTCCTAGCATTTACTGTGTCAAACATTTAAGTATGATTTGACAGTTACTACCATGAAGCTCTGTTACATTCAGTACTACACCCTGGATGTAATTCTCAATATTTGAAAGAGCCTAAAAGAAAATATACATTTACTTGTTATAAAATTATACAGACTAGCTTATTTTGTTTTGGATGAAATTATATCACCTTTCTGTGATCAACTTACATTTATTTGAAACTCCATTTAATAGTGTATTATATCTCTGTTTAAATTAATAAATAAAATTTTTGACAGATAAAACCTTTTAAAATTTAAGTCTATATGGGAGGAAATAATAAAAGGAAGCCTAACAGGTGAAAAAGTTGGCAGTTACTTGGTTGATAATCTCTGATAACCTTTTGAGCTAGTGTGTGATGTTTCTAAGAGTTGAATATCACTTTTAAAGATGGCAGTGAAGTTTATAGGAAAAAAATTCTTCATTGTCGATTCTTCCTTTGTGATTTCCCCAGAAAACTCACCATGATTTTCTGGCACAGTTCCTAGGAAGTCTATTTTTAAAGTTAATTGTCCCTGTTTTCCCTACTTATCTACCCACTTGCTATGGAATATGAGCAGTTCAAAAAGTGTCAGATACTGAATGTAGGTACTAAATAACGTTGGTCATCAGTAATACTCTTCAGTCACAAAGCATCATAAAAGGCAAATAAGTAAATATCCATGATTCAAAGGAAATCCTCTTAGTGACTCTCCAAACAGGAAGTAAATTATAGTATGGGATTATTTAAAGCTTAGCATAGAATATATATTCACATTATAACAGTGCTTATTATAATGCTAAACCATGTTTTTTTTCTCATTATAGAAAATTATGTGCCCTAAATGATGTATTCAGCTTGTAAGAGTAATAAATACACGGCATGACAGAATACTCCCTCTTTGATGAACATTTTAAACACCAGGGGGCAGAGTGTTCCAAAGGACATTTTCTATTATCCCATTATCATTCATTCTTTCATGTCATTAGCTGCATTTAAAAAAAGTAAGAAATATGGCCATTTGAGAATCACCTATGTATCTGAGTGATCTGTTTTGTTTAGACAACATAATGAGCAGTGTTCTGATACATGCTAGAGTTGGTTAATCCACGTGTTCCCTCCTTTTCTAGTTAAAGTCTATATTTCTGGCTTCTGAAAGCGACTATTTTTTTAAGTCATATGTGCATCTATATCATTTAGTGAGTTTCATAAATCAAAGATTTATTTAGTGAATTAAGTAAAGTGAGAGAAAAGTGATCAATATGTATGTCTTGTAGTTCAGTATGCCCTTTTATGTTCTACTTATCCATAAAGACATTCTGAAAGAGCCACTTGCCAGCTAATGATCTTTTTCAAATATTGGGATTGTAATGTACAGATAGCATCACACACATTTGAGGAAATTTTATTCAGGGCTTAGGTAATAAAGTCAACATATCAAGTAAAAACTCTATATAATAAAAATTATCCTCTGAAATCCCTTAAGAGGATAATTCATAGCATTCATTAAACAGAAATACTGCTTTTCAATATGTCCAACCCTGCCAGTTTTTTAAACTCATTTATTGACCACCAGATGAATAGTTGGCTCATGTATAGAGGCTACATTATATGATTTTTAAGAATATATTTCTTTCTCTTCTCTGTTAGTCATCACTCTTCTCTTGGAAGTTGAAGTCCTGATCTGGAACAGTAGCCATTCCTGGGAAAGGAAGAAACCAAAATTAGAAATTTGGCCAAAGCTTGAATTGCTATAATAAGTAGGATGGATACTTTCTTACTTCTGTGCCAATAGAGATTTCATATATTCACCTCTTCATAAGTATTACCCTGCCTTTAAGCACTATAGAGTTTAACACTGATGATTACTTCTTAGAGAAAGCTTATAAAGGGGGAAGATTGGAAAAAGAATAAAAAGAATATAAAACTCTGCATAAGGTTTAGAATGACTTACCTAAATTAATCATAAGGGAGTTAAAAATTAGTAGTCAGGGGAATAGCTTAGTCTCTTAAATCTCTTTCTACCCTTACCTTAAGTTAAATCCAATTTTTAAAAAAACAGAAACAAACCTATGTACTTTGTCTTTTAAAGTATCTTAACCATATCCTCATCTCAGTCAGCTCCTACAGAGCATAAGCAACATTAAAATGAAAGCCAGTGGAAAAATGATTTGTTGTCCAAGTTTGCATTTTTTCCAAAATTATTCTGGAATCCATCTAATGCATGGATCAGCTCAACTTGATTTGGGGGAGAAGGGAACTTGCCCTCTTTTTCCTGAAGTATTGAGTTATTGGTATTCTTAAAGACACAAAGAGAATTTCCCTGAAAAATAACCATTGGGGCAAGAAAATATTTGATTAAAAAAAAAAACACTAGATAGATTAGACTATCAGGGAAACAGAACAGAGCTGTGCTGTCCATAGAATTTTCAAATCTAACGGAAATGCTCATTTTTAGGTTTGCCTTACAGTTTTCTAGTTAGGTGAGAGAAAAAGTAATTGAAGATCATTTGAAACATGTTTCTTACTTTGCATGATCTTTAGTATTACCATTCTATAGAAATTGCTTATACTTCTGTATCTCCAAGTTATCATTTTCTAAAGATGTTTGTAAGTCATGTTGGGGTAGTAAAATTACTTTTGCATGATTATCTTAAATACTTCTTTAACACTAGTCCACAGAATCTCTGTTTACTATAATTCTAAAATGAAGTGTTTCCTTGCAACAAATACGTGCAATATGTTGACACCAAATATTCAGTCAAACATAAAACTAGCTGAAAAAATATTTACTCTTTTAGGCTATTTTCCATGTCTACTGAGTTCTATTGAAATCCATTTTTCCTTTTCATCTTTGCTATTTTGCTTAATTAGGTATTTTTAAATAAGATGACATAGATTTTTAGAATTTCAAGCCTTTGCATTACATTATTTTATTTTATTTCCACAGTAGCTTTAGGAAGAAAGTAGAAAATATTTTATTATCCATACTTTACTCATGAAGAAATTGAGGGTTGGAGTTAAGTTACTTACCCAGGGTTATGTCTAGTAAGCAACTGAGCCATTATCACGCCTACAATCAAAAGTCTAGCCAAGTGCATGTCCTTCCTACTACATTGCAGTCCTTTTAATTCACGTTTTACTGAGGTTATCATCATTTAGGGAGAGTTATGCAACATAAATCTATGACTAACAAATATATAATTATACCAGAATTATTATTACAGTGGTAATGCTGCCCACATAAGAGAACAATATAGGGCTTCCCTGATGGCGCAGTGGTTGAGAGTCCGCCTGTAGATGCAGGGTACACGGGTTCGTGCCCCGGTCTGGGAGGATCCCACATGCCGCAGAGCGGCTAGGCCCGTGAGCCATGGCTGCTGAGCCTGCGCGTCTGGAGCCTGTGCTCCTCAACGGGAGAGGCCACAACAGTGAGAGGCCTGCGTACCAAAAAAAAAAAAAAGAACAATATAATTAAAAAATTACCTTTTTTGCTTTACTTTGTTTCTGAACATTTCATTAAATATGTGGTGATGGGAAAGAAACCCACACTGATTGATATAGAACAATTCCATATAGAATTGCCCTATCTAAATAGATGAATATTTCCAGTGACCCATGCTTCAGAAGCCTAGTGAAAGATTTTTTTCTCAAGTCAGTTCAGAACCATGTCTACAATACTGCAGAGAGAGTGCCGTTACCACTGCTAGATCCATGCATTGACACTTTCCCTAGCTCCCCCTTCTCCCATGGTTCTTTTTTGAAGCTATTCTGCTGTCCACTGAAAGAGAAGGGACTCTTCTGGATTCCAGGGAGGTGAGGAGAAGCTATGACAAGAGAAAAGTTCTCCAGGCCCTGAAGGAAAAGTTCATCAGAAGCATGGAGTGGGCTAGTAACCCTTTCTCACCAGTGACCGACTCGAAGAATTTCCTTGATCACCCGTGAAGGCTGTGAGCATTTTCAGGGCAGTTAGTGCCTTTTGTACCTTTCTGCATCTGTAAGGAATATAGGAGGTAGTGTACCTCTCTTTGAAATTGAAACCATTGCTACTGTGTTAGTCAGCTGATGGTTCTGCAGTTTTGGTCTATCTGATGATCCATCTGATGAATGAAAGGCATTTAATCAAGTTTTTAACATCTCTATTTAAAAATAAATTTTCTGCTGTCTCACATTTTAGACAGTTCCTTATTTCTCAGTGTCTAATTTTACCATTTAACCCAATAAACTGTGATGATATTACAGGCACATATTAGCTTGCTAAAGTATTATTAATCTTTTTAGAAACCTCAATATTGCAATTTTTTGTGTCTTATTTAGTTCCTTTTTTGATTTAGGAATTCAGAAGAGTAAAATCTTAGGAGAAATCAGTAAGAAAGGAGTTAATAGCTTTAAGGCATGAGGAGCTTACAGCTTTTTAATATAAATC
The DNA here is from genome assembly GCF_005190385.1 of Monodon monoceros. NCBI lineage: Eukaryota > Metazoa > Chordata > Mammalia > Artiodactyla > Monodontidae > Monodon > Monodon monoceros. The sequence continues at coordinate 22,365,185 of NW_021703786.1, forward strand.
GTTCCCAGAATCCATGTCACAGCTCCTTATATGGTGCTGCTTTTTTCCCTTTGGTTGCTATGACAACAGCAGCACTGCACCATTCATCAGCTCTGGACCTGGGCTGCACGGCTAGCCTTCCGTGTTACTCCTGAATGTTAAGAACATCCGTGAATCATTCACTATGTTAACGCTGCGCCATTAGAAACCTAAGAACCAGTTCTTCCAGCATTTTGCTGTAACAGAAGGGTAAACTAAACTGCGCCACAGAGGAAAATTGTACAAATATTCCTTTTTTCCTAAGGGAATCTTACAATCTATATTTGCTGCAGTATTCTGAAAGGATAAGCTCATGTCAAGCAGTCTAATGAAAAGAACTCGTCTGTGTAATCTTTCTTGAAATCATTAACTGTTCAAAACAAATACCACATTGCATCTCTGGATACAGAAAGCAGCAGGTGATGTTGTTAGGGGTTCTAAGGTCCTTTGGGAGCATCGCTTGTGCTTTGGGACCATAATCAGCATCTGCTATAAGAAGTATCACCTGTAACATACAGTAAGTTCTGAGCAGTGTGAACTGCTGGCTGGGGAAGATTAAAGTGTGGATCGTTACTGACGTGTCAGCTCTGATAACAGCACGACCGGTGAATAAAAAGAAGCCTTTCAGGTTTTCAGGAGAAAAGACCATATAGTATTGACTAATGAGGAAGAAAAACTAAAGCCTGTGAGTATGAGTAGAGTATTTGTGTATTAGATGGATTTCTGAGCTATGAGGCCTACTTTGAGCTTTGTAGAAAAGCAAACGCCACCTAAGAGAATTTTACACTTAGTTTTCAGGGAAGCCATTAAGAAATGTCATTAGGTACATTTATTTAATTTTTAATTGTGTTTGTTTACTTGTGTGTGTGTCTATATGAATCTTTTAAAGTGATATATTTTTAAAAATAATATTTCATTGTAAAGAATGCTGTTTAACTCAATGTTTTAATGAAATGTGAAGGTCAGATTGCTTTTTTTGTTAGATTGTGATTCCAGAACAGATTTCTACTTCCTATTGCAATATCCTTATAAGTAAAATACATTAAAAAAAAATAACAGTATGGAAAACTAGAATTTTGTAAGCATATTTCCTTAATACATCAAATCTTTCTTATTTCATTAACTGGAGTGCTTGCAGATGGATGTTCTTGCATAGTTTAAGACTTTTTTTTAACTTAACATTATTTGCTAGTTGTGTTGATTTATATTATCTGTTTTCCCAAGTGAGAAAGGTGAATTAGAGATTTACCATTCTTACTTGTATTTTTAGACCATTTGGTAATTATCAATTTAAGAGAAATTTAATTTATAGATTACATTTTCTCAAAAGACTCTGTCCATTTTCTGGCTTCTAATTATTTTTTCTTTTTAGTTCTTCAGCTAACCATGGTAACTTAGAAATGTACTAAAAGTAGGAACTTGATTTTTCAAAATTAGAATATTTAGACTGATCTTCAGCCACCTCACAAAAGAAAAAGGCATTTCATCTGCACTTATTCTTGTAGTTATTCACCTTCTTAAATTGTTCTTCTTAAATACATGTTGTTCAGAGTAGATAGACTTCAGGGACATAACTGGGTTCCTTTAATTTAGATTAAATTACTATCAATTTACTTGTAAATTGATAGTGTTTGCCATTACTATATTTTGATTTGTATTCCTTCTTCCGTTTTTGAGATTTTTGCCTATAGAGCTAAACATAAGCCTTTGCGCAATGTTTAAGAAACCTTTAAATAGGGAGAATTAATATATTAAAGGATAATGAAAGTACTAATCACTTATACTTACTGTCATTTCTGTCATTAGTAGTAATATTTTACTTTTATTTGAAAGCCTATAATTAATAGATTAAATAAATCGATTCACATTTTAACCATTGCCATGCAAGAAAATATGAATTTAAAAATTTATGTATATTTAATAACTGTGTACATTGTAAGTTAACACTCCTTTTTGACTAGTCTATCCAATTCAAAGGATTTTGTATTCCATTATCTCTGAAACTATAATTCTTATTAATAGTAACAAAGACTGATTTGGATTTTTATTTTGTCTGCGTTGGGTCTTCGTTGCAGGAGCTACTCTTCGTTGCGGTGCGCGGACTTCTCATTGGTGGCTTCTCTTGTTGTGGAGCACGGGTTCTAGGCGCACAGGCTTCAGTAGTTGCAGCACGTGGGTTCAGTAGTTGTGGCTCTCGGGCTCTAGAGCGCAGGCTTAGTGGTTGTGGCGCACGAGCTTAGTTGCTCCACAGCATGTGGGATCTTCCCAGACCAGGGATTGAACCCGTATCCCCTACATTGGCAGGTGGATTCTTAACCACTGCACCGCCAGGAAGTCCCTGATTTGGATATTTTAAATAAGGATAGTATTTTTAATATCAGATTTATTCATTTTAAAGTAATTTTTCTTGGCACATCCTGTGATTTTTTTTTTTTTTAATGTTTGGGTCCTTGCCTAACATATGTATTCCTAAAAGGTTGTATATAAGTATATTTTTTTGTAAATTGTCTAATTTAAAATCCACTAGTGAAGCTTCCTGTTTTGAGAGATTCCGCCGTTAAGTTGATTTGGTGAATCTGTATATCATATCCTAGGTTTTATTAAAGAGCCATCCAGTTTATTTCAGTATCTAGGGATTCAAGTTGCAGATTTAACTGGCAGCATTCTGTGAAGAAATTAAACCTCATGCTTCGGACTAAAGTTTAACCTCTCAATTTCAAATTAGTTTGACATCTTCAGGTTTACTTTCTGAAATCCTTTAGTGTCTTTACAATATTTTTCATATAACAGATAACTGGGTAAAATCTTACTTGAAAGTAGGCATTGCTTTCATTTGGGGGGAAATGTGCTAGTGAGTAAATAATATATAAAATTTATAAATGTAAAAGGCTTAGGGGGCTTCCCTGGTGGCGCAGTGGTTGAGAGTCCGCCTGCCGATGCAGGGGACACGGGTTCGTGCCCCGGTCCGGGAAGATCCCACATGCCGTGGAGCGGCTAGGCCCGTGAGCCGTGGCCGCTGAGCCTGCGCGTCCAGAGCCTGTGCTCTGCAACGGGAGAGGCCACAACAGTGAGAGGCCCGCGTACCGCAAAAAAAAAAAAAAGGCTTAGGTTTCTTCCCTAGTTTCCATTAACTAAAACTTAAATTTGTCATCCTAATACCACTTCTGAATATCTGGAAAATTGTTAGTACCACTAATAAGCTTTTACTAGGAAATAGGTGCCTAATTTCTCTCAGGATCTACATTAAGATTGAAAGTCTCATATTGGTGATAAATTATTTTAAAAGAGTGATTCCTAGTTATTGTTTTCTCATGGACATCAGTCATAATATATCTATGATAAATGTGTCTTCTTTACACTCCAACATTATATAGTAAGACATATTGGGACATGTTTACCTCTCTGAAGTTTCTCTTTTATAAAATTAATGAAATAATGCCTTTTGTAGTGTCATTGTAGGCATTAAGGAAGATAATATATGTGTGAAATATCTAGTATAGTACTTAGCACAAAGGAAACATTTTCTAAGTAATAATTCTCTACCCTTCCTCTCCATTGTCCAAAAGTTCTTGGACTTTTCCCTTGGAGTACCTTAGGACATAGGAATTTGAATGCATACCAAAAGAGTATGCGATGTAGCCTAAAGGGGCATCTAAAAGCAAATCTGGAAATTTCTTGGAAGTCTCATATTTCCCCTTTTAAAATAGTCCACGTTCTATATTTTTTTTAAATCATAAAAATGTTTCCCCCAAAAAATTTTTGAGTAAAACTCAACTTTTTAGGAAAATATGCCACATTTTCTCCTATAAATTTGTACCAACATACTACTACCTATCCTTATGAATTCCCAAGTTTAAGACATACTACGCAGATCTCTTGGTCTGGGTATCATTTTTTTTTTTAAGATTTAACTTTTATTTATTTTTGGCTGTGTTGGGTCTTCATTGCTGCGCACGGGCTTTCTGTAGTTGTGGTGAGCAGGGGCTACTCTTCATTGTGGTGCATGGGCTTCTCATTACAGTGGCTTCTCTTGTTGAGGAGCACGGGCTCTAGGCGCACGGGCTTCCATAATTGTGGCACGCAAGCTCAGTAGTTGTGGTGCGCAGGCTCTAGAGCACAGGCTCAGTAGTTTGGCACATGGGCTTAGTTGCTCCACAGCATGTGGGATCTTCCCGGACCAGGGCTCGAACCCATGTCCCCTGCACTGGCAGGTGGACTCCCAACCACTGTGGGAGTGGAAATAAAGATCCTTTATTAAAAGGATCCTTTATTAAATAAAGATCCTTTATTAAAAGACACGTGTTTCTCTGGAGATTGAGAATCAAGAGGCAGGGATGAAAAATGAACCTGGTAAAAGCTGAAAGGCTTATTACTCAGTTCAAAAGAGTGAGCAGTGGTATGGAGCTGGGTCAAGCTGTAGTGGGATGAGAAAGGAATACCTTCATGTCAGAAATGAAGAACGGTGATGGAGGAACAGTTTTAGCATTTTTAAAACTGCGAGAAGTCCTGAAATAAAGCAACCTATTTTAACTGCTTAACCTAGCATCTCTAAAACTTACATCAGGCCCCCTTACACAACTCCTGCAAACTCATGTGCAACAAGTAAGTGTTCTAAGGAGTACGTCTAAGGAAATAAGTGGCCAAAGGAAGTTATGTCATTCAGAAGGAAAGAAGAATGGATAACCGTACAGAACAAAGTATGAAAGCAATCACCTGGGCATTCCAGACAATTATGGGAAAGTTACACTTTACTCAAATTCCTCAGATAAGTTGTGCTTTAATATTTTAAAGAATAGTATGTTTTGTTTTGTTTCTTTAATGAGAGAAAAGGTTGTATTTATCATGTGGATTAGAAAGTGAAATGATAAATAAAGTGACTTGAATTAAAACTTGAAACAAGAGTGTACAGGACGCATTCAAATGGTAAATCAGTTAGTGTGCACAGAGGTTTCATAAAGGATGATGTGGAAGAGAAAACTGCGACTGGATCGAAGAGGCCTTTGGTTTGGGGCAATGGTAAACTAAGATGGTAGCAGTGGAAAAGGTACAAAGTGATGAAGATTTTGAGGAATAAGCAAACTGGTGACTGACCAGTTACAGAATCCAGGAATATGGAAGATCTGTCCAAGATGAGTCCAAGACTTTAAGAATGGGAATTGGTGGCTTCATTAATAGGAACAGAGAGATTAGGACAGCTGTTTCTGAGAGAATGAAACACATGGAGTTCAAGGTGATAGCAGAATATTAGAGTGGCAGTGCAGTTTCAACACTTAACAAGAGTAAGATTTTAGGATATAAATTTGGAATTTATATTCCAAATTTATATCTATATCCATAGAGAGTACTTAAAACACTAAGAATAGGTAAAAAAATCTCTTAATGAGAATAGAACAAATAAACAGAAAAAGGTGGGAAATGAATATTTTATGAGCATTTACCAGGCATTATCACTTTAAGTCATTTGAGCTTTTCAGTAGCAGTTTGAATTATTATGGCCATGATCTTTTAGATGAAGAAAACAAGACCTAATCAGGTTAACCATTAAGCAATTTAGGCGTAAGAGATCAGGATTCCAACTTAGGTCTTTCTCTAACTATAGTTCCTACTCTCGGGAGTCAAGAAGTAAACCTTAACACAGCAGTTTCGGATCATAATTGCTCAGTCTTTGTTAATTTCTTATTAGTATGTGTGTAGTTTATCTCTTATCTCCTTACAAGGCAGAAACAGTATTTATCCTCTTTATTATTATATCCTCAGTCTTGAGTGCAATGCCTGGTATATAGTAGATATTCACAGTAGATTTTCAATACAAATTTCTTGATCAGTAAAACATTGAGCTTACATAGTAGGGCTTCAATAATATTCTTAGCTTGAATACTTTCAGCCAAGCAGACCAAAGCAGATAACCCTCGCATAGTGTTAAGAGGTTTGCTTTGCTCACTGAGGTTTTTTTTAAGTGAAATCTTGAGAATGCTCTACTCACCATTTTGTTTATTGATCGCAGCTGTGATGGTAAACATTTTTAAACTGAGGCTAGAAGTAGGTATGACAAATGAGTGAGGCTCCTCCTCTCCTCCCTCATTGTTAGGATTCTTTGTAGACCTTGTAATGCCTAGAAAAGGAAGAAATAGCTTTCTTCATGCCAATTTTGACCTGGTTTAAGAACTTCTTACTGAAAAGTTGCCCCAACATATGAAGTCAGTTTACGAAGGCCCAAGGTTGGGAACATACTGCAGGTATGACAAAGTTTCTCATTTTTAAGTACCTAAAAAGGTCAGATTTAACTTGGCAAAACTGAAATTAAAATTTGCTTTTATTTTCTTACTCTCACCACTAGGTCTTCTCTATTGTATTTTGGAATTCTCTTCATTGTACCAGGTGCCTAGTATTTGCTACTCTCCCCCATTCTGAGGATAAATCATTGCTTTAATGAACAGTTTTTTTAGACATGTCAATATCTAATCTATTTAGCTTAGATTATTTTTCTTTTTTTGCGGTACGCGAGTCTCTCACTGTTGTTGCCTCTCCCGTCGCGGAGCACAGGCTCCGGACTCACAGACTCAGCGGCCATGGCTCACGGGCCCAGCTGCTCCGTGGCATGTGGGATCTTCCCGGACCGGGGCACGAACCCGTGTCCCCTGCATCGGCAGGCGGACTCTCAACCACCGCGCCACCACGGAAGCCCTAGCTTAGATTATTTTAAACAATATTTCATTTGTCTGTGCAATGTGACATTGAACCGTGGGCTACCTCTTCTACTTCAGACTTAATTTTAATTTAAATTCTAATTAATATTTCCTAGATTATTTATGCCTTGGATTTTGAAAAGGAATATTTTTGGTCAACACTTACCTGTCTGAAATGGCTTTGTTTTATGTTTGTAGTGTTGCTTTTGACCCTTTACTTCTCAAATAGTTTATTGGTAAGAATATAGCTAGTAGAATGTCACAAAAATAGTATAGTTTTAGAGGATGAAACATGACAAAGTGTAAACAGCTCCCTCTGGGGAAATCTATTCATGCTTTAATTTCCCACTCCCTCACTGTTTAGGTCATCACTGTCCTTTTAATTATGGACACTGGCTCTCATTAATCACCACAGGGGACTGGCAGAATTTTATACTCTGTGTTTTATTTCCAAATCTCAGTCTTGATAATTGGTGCCTTACAGGCATGGTGACATCTGAAGATGTTCAGTTAGGCATCTGAGTCCAATCTTATGTTTTCATCTGCATTCTGCATGTAATCATGCCCCAGGCAGGGTAGATTAGCTCTACCAGTTACAGGAGATGCTTTCTTAACTGACCTTCACCTAACCACTTGCAGGATTAATGCTCTCCATCCTCTTTTTGACACCTACTGATGGTTGCCAGGACAAGGTGGATTTTATAGGCCAGTAGGCTACCTTCTGATATACCCACGTACTTCTGTTATCCCTGTAGTGGCATATGCTTACTGAGAGGCAGTTAAATTAATGCCCATTTTATGTCCTATTACGATAATATAGTTAAATATATATACATCAACTAATGAAATACCAATGCAAGTAGGAGAGCATTTATAAAGTTATTGTTCTTAGAAAACTATGTTAAAAGCTTGGAAAAAATCAATTAAAATGTCAGTAAAGGTAATTTGCTAACAAAAAAAAAATGCTATAATGAATTAGTGTGAAAACACTACATGGGGGATAAGGTTGTTAGTATTTAAGGGTAAAAACTTATAATGAGTAATAAATAAGCCATAGAGATCTAATGCACAGTGTAATGAATATAGACAAAAATCCTGTACTATAATTACATAATGTGATAAATAACACTACATCAGCAGTCATATTACAATATATCAGTATATCAAAATAACATGCTGTGCACCTTAAATTTACACAGTGTTACATGTCACATTTATTCGGTTAAAAAAAAGCACTTTAAAAATCCACCTATACTTAGGTTGTCTATGTTTTTGTTTTATTTTAAATGAAATGAATAGAATACATTTTAGTGCAGTTTATGCCAGAAAGAAAAATTGGAACTGATATGCAAACAAGAAGGTCTTGGCTTTACATAAAAAGTTTGATGAGTAAATGTACTTACATATTAAGTTAAAGAACTTCATACATACATCATTTTTGTCTCTTCCTACTTCTTCCAAGATTTTTGATAGATTGATCAACTGCTAGTCCCTATCAGGGTAGGAAGAGAGAACTTCTAGTATATATATATCGCCATCATATTTTTTGATAGCCCTGATCAAGTTTGGGGGAATCATGAGACAAGCTATAGAATAGCATGGAACAGACATATGAATTCTGGTCTTACCTCATGTGAGTTAGGTCCAGGTTTAACTGTAAGTGGAGATTTGTGTTTAGTCGCATGTCACCCCCCTATCCGTTGAGCATGTATGCCCTCTAGCAAACCAGGGCTGTGTATAAAGCACTCTTGCACTGTTGGTGGGAATGTGAATTGGTACAGCCACTATGGAGAACAGTATGGAGGTACCTTAAAAAACTACAAATAGAACTACCATATGACCCAGCAATCCCACTACTGGGTATATACCCTGAGAAAACCATAAGTCAAAAAGAGTCATGTACCAAAATGTTCATTGCAGCTCTATTTACAGTAGCCAGGAGATGGAAACAACCTAAGTGTCCATCATCGGATGAATGGATAAAGAAGATGTGGCACATATATACAATGGAATATTACTCAGCCATAAAAAGAAACGAAATTGAGTTATTTATAGTGAGGTGGATGGACCTACAGTCTGTCATACAGAGTGAAGTAAGTCAGAAAGAGAAAGACAAATACCGTATGCTAACACATGTATATGGAATCTAAGAAAAAAAAAATGTCATGAAGAACCTAGGGGTAAGACAGGAATAAAGACACAGACCTACTGGAGAATGGACTTTTGAGGATATGGGGAGAGGGAAGGGTAAGCTGTGACAAAGTGAGAGAGTGGCATGGACATATATATACACTACCAAATGTAAAATAGATAGCTAGTGGGAAGCAGCCACATAGCACAGGGAGATCAGCTCGGTGCTTTGTGACCACCTGGATGGGTGCGATAGGGAGGGTGGGAGGGAGGACGCAAGAGGGAGGAGATATGGGAACATATGTATATGTATAACTGATTCACTTTGTTATAAAGCAGAAACTAACACAACATTGTAAAGAAATTATACTCCAATAAAGATGTAAAATAATAATAATTAAAAAAAAAAAAGAATCTTCTGTTCCTTTGGGTAGAAGTGCATACTTTAAGGCAGTTTATAGAAGTAGTTAAGTTCCTGGATTTTGTAGTCTGACATACAGAGTTCAGGTTCCAGCATTACCACTCACAGCTGTGTGACTTTTTACAAGTTATTTCTACTCTGTCGGTTTCAATTTCCTCATTGACGAAATGTGCATAATGAGCAACTGCCTTGCAAGAATGTTGAGGGTAAGCAAACAATGTATGTCGAGTATCTAGCAGTGCATAGCCCATAGTGAGCACTTATACCATTAGTATACTTTTAAGTGGTCTTTATTACTAACAGTGAAATCATTTTGAAAGTTGTACAGAAATATGTGATAGAACTACTAAGTCTAAAGTACACCTATGCACGGAAACACATAGCAACAACTAAGAGCAAGAGACTTGGTATCGTATCTACAGTATTCTACCTGTTGTTATAAGTCCAATTAAATTGGAAAAGTAAATTATACTCACCACTTCCTGTTTCCCTGTAGTAATCTTCTGTTATATGTCTACACAATTATAAAATAGGAAATAAAATTGGGAAAGCTATTTTTTTCCTTCAGTATTTAAATTAATTGTTTTTCTCATCTTAACCAAATTTTTTTCTCATTTAGGTAGCACAATAAAAGATTTACTGTCTGTTGTTAACTATTTGTTAATTATTTTCTTAAAAGGAGTCAGTATTGACAGTGACTTTATAAATCTGTTAATTTGCTGTCTGTTTACATTTCAGGGGATGTGGTCTAACCTAACTTGTTTATAATTGAATCTATACAGTAGTAAAATGTTTTATTATGGTTATTATTACTAGACAATTCTACGTATTCTTTATTAAGAGCAGAGTAGTTTATTTCTGCCTTGAGATTCCCCTAAGAATTTAAAGCTCTGATTTAGTACAGTTGGAATTGTATATAAAACACTAAATTCAGAAATAGCTATTGTAATATACATAACTCACTGAAGCTTACACTGATATGTAAGAACACCACTAAAATCTATGGGTAATTGATAATCAGTTTATTTTTCAGGAATCTAAAAACAAAATACATTAACTCTTTGTTCCTTCAAAGCTGTGGAAAAATGAATTTAGCAAAGTTTACAAGAGTCAGACAGCATCAATGAAGAGTAAGCTTCAGGGAGTTCAAATTGAGAAACATGGAGCAGATCAGAAACACCAAAACACTGACTAGAATTTAGAAACCCAGGAAGGGTTTTTCTAGAATTGTGACTAAATAGAATTTAATTAAAAGAAAATAGCTCTAATCACATTGCTGTGGAATATGTTGTATTATAGCTGTAGGAATATAGGCCTGATTCTCCACCCTGTTTTTTCAAGCTCATAGCACAGTTTGATAAAGTAAAATGTTTAAAAGTGAGAAGGAATACCAAATGATTTCACTCATATGTGGAATATAAAAAACAAATAAACAAACAAAATAAACGAACAAACCAAACCAAAATAAACACGTAGATACAGAGAACAGAGTGATGGTTTCCAAAGGGGAAGGGGTGGAGGGAGAGGAAAATGGGTGAAGGGGATCAACTGTATAGTGATGAATGGAAACTACATTTTTGGTGGTGAGCATGCTGTAGCATATACAGAAATAGAAATACACTGTTGTACACATGATACTTATACCATGTTATAAATCAGTTACTGGAATGAAAAATAAAAATTTCTTAATTTTAAAAATTAAAAAAGAATGCAGTTACTGCTACATCAATGTGCAGACTAAAATAAAATCATAATAGAAATCTAGACTAAAATTTTGCCCTGTAGAAAGTCTGTGGCTGTAATGGCTAAGGATATAAAAATGACTGGGGAAAGGAAAAGGTCTAGATCACTTGCTGATTAGTTGTATGTTCAAACTTTTTGGAAGTACAGATTCTTGGGCCCACCCCACCAAAACATACAACTAATCAACAAATTCTTTTCTTCCTGAACAGTCCCTTCCTCATCCCATGAACAAAAGGGAAGGAGAAGATTAAACATGTGTATCTTACCAAATGTCACATCATTATTACTTTTTCAACAAAACTTCTTTAGTTTTTCCTGGTTTGCACCAATTACATGGGTTTGTATGAAAATTCGCTTTCATCACAGGGCTGATAAAACCATCTGGTATTAATGGATGTTCAAATCAAATGGAAACAACTTAACTTTCAAGACATTTTTTATGATATTGTTTCAGAGTGTTCAGATTTTGAATGAACTTTGGAGATCACCTAGATTCGTGAGTCTTAACATGTGGTCTACGGACCAGCAACAAGGGCATCAGCATCCTCTAGAAACCTTTTAGAAGTACATATTCTTGGGCCCGCCACACCAGAACTACTGAATCAGAAACTGTGAGGGTGGGGCCCACCAATCTGTGTTTTAACAAGCTCTCTAAGTGATTCTGATGCATGCTAAAGTTTGAGATTCATTTTTCTAGACAACACAACCTCTAAGGAAGGTATTTTCGCCATAGTGCTTCAAGTAGAATTATACACTACTTGCTTTTGAGGTCAGCTGGAAAAGGAACTCTACTTCCCAGGCAATAGGTGCCTTTGTATTATATCTAGAACAAAATGGCTATCCTTTGTGTGTTAGGCTGCCTGGCTATTCTCTCTGTAGTTGAACAGACTGGATATAAAGTTTTGGGGACAGCAAACAAACTAGTCTTTGGCCAGGGTTACCCATCAAGTTGGCTGTAAGATAGGCTTGCCTTGTAGGGAAAAACTGCAGAGTTCTTAATTGCTTGAACTGCTTTACTTTAGAATTGGTGGGAAATAGCTGCGTTGCCCAGACTTCACAATGAAAAGAAAAAAATAGACATACCAGTATTCCCGTAGGAGTAGTGGAGACTTAGGTGACATTACCACCACTACTTATTAGACTCTAATAAGCACCCTAAAGCAGAAAGTTTGGCACTTTTTTCTTGGTGAATGCTTCATGATGGCCTGTTATCAGTGTAGCTGGTTCTGTTCTTTCTTATGTGAAGGAAAGAAAGAGAACATTAGAAACAAAAAAAGAAGTCAAGACTGTTGGTTGAAAGTGACATGTTTACTTTTCTTTTTCATTCTCTCTGTGCCCTACATATTTTTTTAGTTATCCAGGGATTAATAAAACTTTTAAATGGATATTTATTCCATTTTAGTATACCTAGTAATATAGATTGTGCTATGAAAACATGTCTCTAACTTGCTATATAAAGGTTCTGCTACTTTAATAAGTGAGAATGAGATAAAATTGACTTTCTAATAATATTATTATTAATAGTTACACTCAAACTAGATTGATCATTTATGAGAGAGATCAGTAGACTTTTTCTTTCTTCCAGTTTTTGTACATTACAGGTTTGGTGTACAGCATAATGATTTGACTTACGTTCATCATGAAATGATTATCACCATCAAGTTTAGTGAACACCCATCATCTCAGATACAAAATTAAAGAAATAGAAAAAAAAATTTTTTCCTTGTGATGAGAACTCAAGATTTACTCTTTTAACAGCTTTCATAGATAACAGAGCAGTGTTCATTATATTTATCGTGTTGTACATTACATCTCTAGTGCTTATTTATTTTATAACTGGAAGTTTGTACCTTTTGACTGCCCTCATCTAATCCCCCCTCTTCCCACCCCCTGCCTCTGGTAACCACAGATGGAGATCAGTAAACTTTTTCTTAAAGGAACAGATAGTAAATAATTTAGGCTTTGTTGACTAACAGGCAAAATCAAGGGTGTTATGTAGGTATTTATATAACCATTTAAAATGTAACTATTTGAAACAGTAAAATCCATTCTTAGCTTACAGGTCATAAAAAGATAGCCAGATGGCCAGATTTGGTCCTCAAGCCATAGTCTACCAATCTTTGGTTTATGATATAGAGAGGATTCTTAGATATTTACCCTTCATATTTTGAGATGGTGTAAGTCAATGATTATATTATAGATTAATTATGTATTTCCACATAATATTGTTGACACTATAAATTTGATAATTTTTCCAGAATACTTTAAAAACTACAAACATTAGTCCCTCTTCAGATAAATTAACAAGCATTCCAAATTGTAGAGTTTAATTTCATGATACCTTACATTAATGGGAAATCAGGAAGATGGGTTCTTCTTTTTTTTTTTAGAAGCCCTTCAAGATAACTTTTGAATACTGTGAAAGTATTATAGATAGAGATATGAAAATTTACATCAATTCATGAATAAGAAACCCTTAAGAAACTTATTAGTGACAGAATAGGGGGAAAATGCATGATAATAAGAGAAACTAGTCATGTTTTATGAATAAGTAGAAAAGTTCAGTGGAGTTTGGAATTGTGGACTCTTCAGAATTTCATAGCCTAAGCTACAATATCTTAATTGCGTAGGAGGAGAGAGATATGGGGGACTATTCTTGTAATATTTTGGAGAAATAATCCACCGTGACCCATTTACCAAAGCAGAACAAGATAGGGACAAAATATGCTCCAATAGGAAGCTGGAGCTAGCCTTAACCATAAGTCGTGAAAGGAAGTCTCATTACTTGAGAAGTCTCATTACTTGAGAAGGATTAGAAGATATCTCTCTTTCTGCCCATTGTGTCTTCCAGATGATCTGATAAAATCTGATGACTTTAAAATATCATCCATATACTCATATCAAGAACTCAGAACTCTGTTATTAATAGTAAGTCCGGCTGTCTTACTGACAGCTCTGTATAGATTATGTCAAGGACTGGGTATTAAGGAAGAAAAAGCAGATTTTGGTGCCTGTCATAATGTCTTGCATGTCAGAGTTACCCAATTATGTATATAAAGTACATATAAAAATGTTATATATTTATAAGCTACATATGTAAATTTGTTTGAGACATTTTATATTTTGAGAAGGTAAGAGGCATTTAACAAGGAAAAACCTTTGGCTGAATATTCAGGTTTATATTAGTGATACAGCTCTTCTCAGGCATCAATCATACTGTCTCACTTCATGTAAAATGTTGCTCAGTGAATTCACTTGCCGCTTTTAGGGTCTTAAGTATTCCTTTCAGTCATTTTTAGCTGCTTTAGTTGGCATTAATATTTTATATAAAATAAAATAATAGGAAAGGCCATATGCTCTGAAACTTTAACAGAGGTAGGATTCTGATCATTTTTAGTTGCATTATTTTTGCCTCTTATATTTTCTAGTTTTCCTATGATGAAACATGTTTATGTACTATTTTAAATTTTCATGTAGTTATATAATGTAGATACTTTAGAACTCAGAAGCTGGCCTTACAAATATATAGAATTGCTTATATCAATAAATCAGTAATCATACATAAGCCAACATACCCAAAATTTTGAAATTTGGAACTCTTTTTTTTTATACTATCAAAAACCCAGTACTTCTTAAGATGTATGGAAATGAAACCTAATACCATTAAACTAACTGGCATTTGAATATTGTATAAGCATATTTAAAAGGTTTTTCTAAACTCTGGTTATTGATTTGTATATGCAAAGATACTAAAATGGGTAATTGAAATCTATACTGCCTTATTTTATCTCAGACACCCTAAGTTTTGCCATTCACTGCTGTAAAGAGATGGCATTTACAGCAATGAGTTTGTAGGCTATAATAATTTGTCTTTTTCTTTGTAGTAATGTGTGTGGTAAACAAAGATTTAAATCTCAATTTCTTATTGAAATGAGAATTTCTATTTAATTTTATTAAAATTCCATTGAAGTAATGTCTTGTGGGAATGTCCTAAAAGTTATTGCCCTCATTTTTGGAGTAACCGTTTCTTTGGAGCACCATGTTGTCTCCATACTTATTGCTTGTATAGTCTGTCTATATATCAATTTGTCTAGCATATCCCTTTGTATAGCGCAACATAATTGCATGAAAATAGAACTTATGTGGGAGACTTACTCTTGAGTTACCTTGGATACAGCTTAGAATCACCAGTTTCTTAGGCTGTAATCACTAAATGGATGAAAGACATAAACAGATCATTTATACCTTCAAAAATATATAGGTAAACATAAATAGTTAATTCATTTAACAAATAATAGTACTTGCTCTGTGCCCTGCACTGTTGTAAGCATTATTAAGGCTGCAGTAGTATATAAAACAGGCAAAGGTTCTGCCTTTTGTCAGCCACATTATGAATACTAAACATCTGGAAAATGCAAATTAAAACACCATGAGAGACCTCTTCCCATCATGATGGATTAACCAGTACTGGACTTGCCCTTGCACTAGAGACAACTTTTTTCAGACATTGGACAGTTGACAGCATAGTAATGGGATCTCTGGGAGAAAGTGTGGTGGAGGAAACTAGGTGAATCCTGGCTTTTTGCCTAAAGGTGTTCAAGGTATTGTCCTGATGATGGAGAATTTAGAGAATGACAGTCTTGCCGAACTGAGGAAACAGATTAGAAATTGGTGTTGGTAGATGCAAACTGTTACATTTAAAACAGATAAACAGCAAGGTCCTACTGTATAGTACAGGGAACTATGTCCAATCTCCTGGGATAAACCATAATGGAAAAGAACATAAAAAAAGAATGTCTCTGTGTATAACTGAGTCACTTTGCTGTACAGCAGAGATTGCCACAACGTTGTAAGTCAACTATACTTCAATTAAAAAAAAAAAGGAAAGAAATTGGGAAAGCCAAGGCAACTGGAATTTACAGAGTACTGAAGAATGGGGAGCTAAATAGAAACATAACTACAAAATTCTGCGTAGGGGCCCTTTTGAGTCTTTAACTTAATACTGAATGGCACATAGGTGGGGTGAGACTCCATGAGGCTGAAGAAAGAATACATACCTATAAACCAAACAATTCTTAGAGTTCTCCCAGCAGTGGGAGATTTTTTTCACTCTGACCAGCCAAAGTGTAGAGTTCTTGTTAAAAACTTGGAGCATTCAGTAGAGATCCAAGAAAGGACACACTTTTGTAGTAGGGCTAAACATCTTTTGAGTAAAAGGCTACTGCAGACCTGCCTAAACAAAGCTTTTAAAATAAGGCTCAAGAAGATCAGACTGATCAGCCAGTGACTGATATGCCTTGGAGGGTCAGACAGCAGCTGCTTAGCTTTCCTGGTGAAAGTCAAGAATAAAGAGGATGTTGACTTCCTTTGTTGATGCATCCTTCAAATATCCCTGAATGTGGAAGAGCTTGGACACAGCCAAAGTTTCTTTTGTAGTGTTTCCCTTTTAACTCGATTATGTTCTCAGCATATTTTGTTGGATAATTTTTATGGAAAATAAAGCCGAAGTTAAATAATTATAGTCTAATTATAATGATGATTTATACAATGTTTGTTTTCTGGAAGTCTAAGTCTCTCAGTGAGATGATTCATTCATCCATTCATTCATTCATTCATTCATTTATTTTTGGCTGCGTTAGGTCTTCCTTGCTGCGTGCGGGCTTTTCTCTAGTTTCGGTGAACAGGGGCTACTTTTCATTGCGGTGCACGGGCTTCTCATGTGGTGGCTTCTCTTGTTTCGGAGCACGGGCTCTAGGCGTGCAGGCTCAGTAGTTGTGGCGCACAGGCTTAGTTGCTCTGCAGCATGTGGGATCTTCCTGGAGCAGGGCTCGAACCCGTGTCCCCTGCATTGACAGGAGGATTCTTAACTGCTGCGCCACCAGGGAAGCCCTCAGTGATTAACATTTATATTATCCACGAGTGCTTTTTTTTTAATGCACATGATTTACAGAATTTTATTTTATTTATTTATTTATTTTTACATCTTTATTGGAGTATAATTGCTTTACAGTGTTGTGTTAGCTTCTGCTATATAACAGAGTGAATCAGCTATATGTATACATATATCCCCATATCCCCTCCCTCTTGCATCTCCCTCCCACCCTCCCTATCCCACCCCTCTAGGTGGTCACAAAGCACCGAGCTGATCTCCCTGTGCTATGCAACTGCTTCCCACTAGCTATCTATTTTACATTTGGTAGTGTATATATGTCAGTGCAACTCTCTCACTTCATCCCAGCTTACTCTTCCCCTTCCCCGTGTCCTCAAGTCCATTCTCTACATCTGTGTCTTTATTCCTGTCCTGCCCCTAGGTTCATCAGAACCTTTTTTTTTTTAAACATCCTTATTGGAGTATAATTGCTTTACAATGGTGTGTTAGTTTCTGCTTTATAACAAAGTGAATCAGTTATACATATACATATGTTCCCATATCTCCTCCCTCTTGCGTCTCCCTCCCACTCTCCCTATCCCACCCCTCTAGGTGGTCACAAAGCACTGAGCTGATCTCCCTGTGCTATGCAGCTGCTTCCCACCAACTGTCTATTTTAGATTTGGTAGTATATAAAAGTCCTGGCACTCTCTCACTTCGTCCCAGCTTACCCTTCCCCCTCCCCGTGTCCTCAAGTCCATTCTCTACGTCTGGGTCTTTATTCCTATCCTGCCTCTAGGTTCTTCAGAACCTTTTTTTTTTTTTTTTTAAGATTCCATATATATGTGTTAGCATATGGTATTTGTTTTTCTCTTTCTGACTTACGTCACTCTGTATGACAGACTCTAGGTCCGTCTACCTCACTACAAATAACTCAGTTTCGTTTCTTTTTATGGCTGAGTAATATTCCATTGTATATATGTGCCACATCTTCTTTATCCATTCATCTGTTGATGGACACTTAGGTTGCTTCCATGTCCTGGCTATTGTAAATAGTGCTGCAATAAACATTTCCACAAGTGCTTTTTAAAGCTCACTTTTTAAGACATTCCTTTTATTAAAACTATTATTTTTAATGCCTGGCTTTGCTTTGATTTTCTACTATATACTCTTCATTAGCAAATAATCATTAACCAGGTACCACATGCGGACACCATTCTAGGCACCGTAGTCTAAAGCATTATACTTGAATAAAAATAATTGTATAGATTTAGGCTGCTCCTAATTCTTGGTGATGTGTGTTCAACCCATTTAAAAGAAAGGGGGGGTGGGATGAATTGGGAGATTGGGATTGACATGTATACACTATTGATACTATGTATAAAATAGATAACTAATGAGAACCTACTGTATAGCACAGGGAACTGTACTCAGTGCTCTGTGGTGACCTAAATGGGAAGGAAATCCCAAAAAGAGGGGATATATGTATACGTAGAGCTGATTCAGTACAGCTGATTCTGTAAAGTAGAAACTAACACAACCTTGTAAAGCCATATACTCCAATAAAAAATTAATTTAAAAAAAATAAAAGAAAGGGGCTGTTTATATAGAATTTGCTGCTTTGTTCATTAGTTCCACTAATGAACAAAGTCCCATCTAACTTGTATGAATTTCAAAGCTGCTTTGTAGAATGTGGCAAAGAATACTATGCATTCTCCAAAACCTATTCTCCTTTCCTCCTGTGCTCACAGGTAAACTATATATCCCAGCCTTCTTTGCAGATCAGTGTGTCATGTGACTGAATTTTGAATAATATGAGTGGAAATAATATATACCAATTTCAGACTGGGCTGTAAAAACTTCACATATGCAGTTCTTCCCTCTTTCCCCTGGTCTTTAGCTTGATGAATAGAATACACCAGAAAACTCTGAGACTGTAAGATAAGACGCTTCGTACTGAGCATCCATATTGAATGAGAACTCTATTCTGTTGTCTTAAGCCACTGAGATTTTAGGGTTGTTTGTTTTGGCTCTTGGTTTACCCTAATACAAAGAAGAACCATGATTGTCCTATAACTGTGGTTATATGTCTATAGGAGAGGACCATAATTTTTATGAATACATAAGTCTAAAAGTGGGCTTGAGAGACTTAAGTCTTTACCAGCCAGTTTGCATGTACACCAGTTGATTAAGATGAAAACACCTCCCTTCCTTTGGGCTCTGGTGCTGGCTCTTAGTCTGCTTGAACTATGGGAAGGGCTGCTTTAATCTACGTACTTCCCATATCCTGTCCCATTATCCCTGTCAATCTGTATCCTTCCTACTATCTCCCTGAAATAAAATACTTTTCTCTTCTCCATCTTCTCTATATTTCCTTTTTTCTTTCTTCATGACAAGAGGCAAATTTTTCAAGGGTTTTTCTTTCTGTGGCAAGTATGGTGAGTGATATGAGACCCTTTACATATTATGAAGTGTGGTAGCACAATTTTGAAACTATAGTGTTAGAACCCTCTAATCACCTGTTTACCTCTAAGAACAACCTGATGGTTTATTCTCAGTTTAATAAAGTCACTAAAGCTTTTTCTATATTGACAGACCACACTTGTCTAAGGATGCCACAATATAACCCTGTATGTAGGTTCTTCAGAGTTTGTGTATTGTATGTGCAGCTGATTCAGTCTATGCTTCCTCTTTCCCCACTTTTGACCTCTGAAGGTGCCATCAGTGGCTATTACAAGTATGTGGAATTGGATTGGCCCTCCTGAAAAGATGGCAAAAAATTTAAAGAGGCACCTGCTCTGATTATTTAATCAAATGACTAGATTGCTCAAATGACCATAAATCTATTCATGTCTTTTTTTAAGTTATTAATTTATTCTCACCATTTACAACTGTTGTCTCCTGATTCTTTTATCTTTAATGCGTAACCAATATCCCAGTCATGACTGTTATAGATTGTTCATATTACCAAAATATTTTATCAGTTCTATTCATCCCTTCATGCTGGATGCCAATTTAAATGTAGCTGCCTAAATAGTTTGCTAACAACTCAACGTAGAATGAATTGAAAACAGATCAAGAGCTACCCTGCTGAGCTACAGTTTGGTACAGTGCACTGTCTGAAGTTTCATTCACTGGCAGAGCATCTTCATGTTCTCGCCACATCTCCTCTTAACCTTTTTTAATCTAATGTTTTCTTTGAATTTCATGTTTTTATTTAAATAAATTTACTTTAAAAGAAACTATATTACTGGTCAAACTGGAAAATCAGTATCACATGCTATAACTATAAGATTAACTAGAACATTAATTCTAGCTAAATACTTTCACATGGCTCTGAAGCTAAACTCTTCTCCCTCTTTGTTAAAAAGGAGGATTAGCTAGTATTAGCACTACATTACATTTTTCTTCTTGACATATTCAGAAGGATTGAAAGATAATTGGAAAGGGAATAACATTGTAGCTATTTCATTAGTCAGAGTAGGCTAGACTATACTGTCATGACAAAGAACCTTAAAAATCTCAGTGGCTGGGCTTCCCTGGTGGCACAGTGGTTGAGAGTCCACCTGCCGATGCAGGGGACACGGGTTCGTGCCCCGGTCTGGGAGGATCCCACATGCTGCGGAGTGGCTGGGACCGTGAGCCATGGCCGCTGAGCCTGCGCGTCCGGAGCCTGTGCTCCGCAACGGGAGAGGCCACAACAGTGAGAGGCTCCGTACCGCAAAAAAATCTCAGTGGCTTGATACAACAAAGGTCTATTTCTAGTTTATCCAGCAAGCCCGGGCAACTTCCCAGGACAGCTGTCCTTTATGCAATAACACAGTAGCCCAGGCTGCTTCAATCTTATGTCTCCACCATCTCAACATGATACCTGTCTGTGATTTTTGTGCCAGAGGAAGAAACGGACTGTAAAATCATTCAGGGACTGTGTCACCTCTGCTCTTATTTCCTAAGCCAGAACTAGGCACATAGTCCTTCCTAAACGTCACAGGAGCTGGCAGTTGTAGTCATCCCTGTGCCTAGAAAGGAATGGAGGCTGCAGGATGCTGGTAGGCGCTAGTAAAGTCTACCATACTGTGTAATTCAATGTACTGCCACTTTTATAGATTGTGTAAAATCATCTCTTCCTAAAATGAGTGCCACCTTTTGAGGAACTATATTGTGAATGAAATAATATTCTGAATCAGAAGTCTGTAATCTACCACTTGAATACTGTGATCTTGGGCAAGAGATCTTTTGATTCTATTTTCCCACCTGAAAAACAAGGTTAATGTGTTCATCATGGAAAAGTATGAACGTTGAATGAGTTAGGTAAACTGTTATACAGATGTTAGCTGTTGTTCTATTGGTTGTTGCATAACCTTTTGAAAGTGAGATGTTTTGTTTTTAGAGCTATGTACCCAGCATTAGAATTAGGCTCCAGCAAGAAGTTAGTTTCACTAACAAAAGAGGCTATACAAATCTCAAACAGAATTACCCTTCCCACTGATCTTTCTAAAACAAAGTTTAAGCATATTTTTCTACTATTGGAATGCTCTTTCGACAAGATTTTTTTGTACTTAATTTTGCTTTGAACTACCAAATAAGATCAGAGCAAAATTATAATTTTTTATAAAGCTTTATAAGAAAACTATTATCAATAGATGTAATATTGGAAAAAGCTTAGTTTTTAAACTTTTTTATTTGATAAAACTTAAAATGGTGTCATATTAACTAATTTTTAAAACAAGGCAAAAATGTGATGATATTTATTTATTTAAGTGCTTAAGTGCTTAAGCTAAATATGAATAAACTAAATTCATAAATTAAATAAATATCGCTACAGATTTCTTGTAGACTGTTGATACAAAATCTAGCCACATGTACCTAAACTAACCTGTTTTTCTAGGTCTCTTGCTCCTGTCCCAACTTCTTTCCTAATTTTCTGATAGAGTTTGTAAAAGCATGCTCTTATTTCTTCTTTAAATATTTGGTAGAATTCACCAGTGAGGCCAACTAGGATTAGGTTTTTCTTTATGGGAAGATGTTAAATTACTAATTCAGTTTCCTTACATGTAATAGTCTATTCAGATTTTCCATTTTTTAATGCATCAATTTTGATCATTTGTGTCAGGAATTTGTCCATTTCATCTAAACTGTCTAATTTGTTGGCATAAAGTTGTTCATAACATTCTCTTATAATCTGATTCATTTCTGTAGAGTTGATTGCAATGTCCTCTCTTTCATTCGTAAATTTTAGTAATTTGTGTCTTTGCTGTTTTTTCTTGGTCAGTCTGGTTTAAGATTTTTAAATTTTTTTTTTTTAGGTATAAATCCTTTCATTTTTGTAAAATCTGAAAATTGTATGTAACTTTAAAATACAGTGCATCTTTTTTGTTTGTTTATTGAAGTATAGTTGCTGTACAATATTATATAAGTTAACAGGTATATAATAGAGTCACAATTTTTAAAGGTTATGCTCCATTTATAGTTATTATAAAATAATGGCTGTATTCCCTGTCTTGTACAATATACCCTTGTAGCTTATTTTATACCTAATAGTTTGTACTTCTTAGTCCCTTACCCCTTTTTTGCCCCTCCCTCCTTCCCTCTCCCCACTGGTAACCACTAGTTCTCTATATTTGTGAGTCTGCTTCTTTTTCATTATATTCACTAGTTTGTTGTATTTTTTAGATTCCACATATAAGTGATATCATGCAGTATTTTTCTTTCTCTCTCTGACTTATATCACTTAGCATATTGCCCTCCAAGTCTATCCATGTTGCTGCTAGTGGCAAAATTTCATTCTTTTTTACGGCTGAGTAGTATTCTGGGGTGTGTGTGTGTGTGTGTGTGTGTGTGTGTGTGTGTGTGTGCGCGCGCCTGCGCCACATCCTTATCCATTCATCTGTCGATGGATATTTAGTTTGCTTCCGTATCTTGGCAATTGTAAATAATGCTGCTAGGACCATTGGGATGCATGTATCTTTTCAAATTAGTTTTTTCGGGTTTTTTTTTTGATATATACCTAGGAGTAAGTCGCTGGGGCATATGGTAGTTCTATTTTTAGTTTTTTGAGAAATCTCCATACTGTTTTTGACAGTGGCTGCACCAATTTACATTCCTGCCAACAGTGTACAAAGGTTCCCTTTTCTCCACATCCTCACCAACATTTGTTATTTGTGTTCTTTTTTTTTTTTTTTTTTTTTTTTTGCGGTACGCGGGCCTCTCACTGTTGTGGCCTCTCCCGTTGCGGAGCACAGGCTCCGGACGCGTAGGCTCAGCAGCCATGGCTCACGGGCCCAGCCGCTCTGTGGCACGTGGGATCCTCCCAGACCGGGGCACGAACCTGCGCCCCCTGCATCGGCAGGCGGACTCTCAACCACTGCACCACCAGGGAAGCCGTATTTGTGTTCTTTTTGTTGATAGCCATTCTGACAGGTACGAGGTGATATCTCTTTATGGTTCTGATTTACATTTCCCTGATGATAAGCAGTGTTGAGCATCTTTTTCATGTGTCTCTTGGCCATCTGCATTTCCTCTTTGGAAAAATGTCTATTCAGTTCTTCTGCCCATTTTTAAAGACTTTTTCATTTTGTTCATCTTTTCAAAGAATTAAATTCTGATTTCATTACCGTCCTCAGTCCTCAATTTTTTTATTTACTATTTAATGCTTCTGCTCTAATCTTTATTATTTCCTTTTTCTGCTTGATTTTAGGTTTAGTTTGTTCTTTTTCAACTTTTTAAAAACATATGCTGAGCATTTTTTCCCCTAGTACCTTTTCAACTATTGTAACCATAAAACTCTTCATTGAAACTTAAAAAAGGTGAATTAGCAAGATTAGTAATTCTCTCAAAATTAGCTTCTTAAATTAACCTTGTAATTTTGATTTTAATAGAAAATTAATTATATTTATTAAACTTCATACTGAATTGGGAGACATTCTGAAGTAGAGATGCTCCCCTGATTTATGATGGTTTTATTTAAGATTTTTCAGCTTTATAATGATGCAAAAGCAATATACATTTAATAGAAACCATACCTTGAACGTTGAATTTTGATATTTTCTTGGGCTAGCAATATGTAGTATGATATGCTTTTGCCATGCTGGGCAGCAGCAGCCAAAGCTCCCAGTAGCCAGGCAATCATGAGGGTAAACTACTGGTGCACTTAGGACCATTCTCTACTCAAACATCCATTCTGCTTTTCACTTTCAGTATGGTATTCAATAAATACATGAGGTACTCAACACGGTATTATAAAATAGGCTTTGTGTTAGATGACTTTGCCCAGCTGTATGCTAATGTAAGTGTTCTGAGCAAATTCAAGGTAAGCTAGGCTAAGTTATGATGTTTGGTAGGTTAGGT
Source organism: Monodon monoceros (assembly GCF_005190385.1). Classification (NCBI taxonomy): domain Eukaryota; kingdom Metazoa; phylum Chordata; class Mammalia; order Artiodactyla; family Monodontidae; genus Monodon; species Monodon monoceros. The sequence goes on from NW_021703786.1 coordinate 22,389,399, forward strand.
GTATTAAATGCATTTACAACTTTGGATATTTTCAACTTACAGTGTGTTTATCAAGATATAACCCCATCATAAGTTGAGGAAGATATGTACATTTTTCTCTTCTTTAAACCCTATAGCTTCTGTTTTGTACTTTTTTCATGGCACTTTCTCTGCTTCTTATCATAGCTGTTCTTGTTCTGTCTTATCCCATTGTTGCATTCCTTCAGGTCAGAGACTGCCTTAATCATGTTTGAATCCCCTGAAGTGTCTAGTTCTGCGCTTTGCACATGGTAGGAACACAGTAGCATTTATTGAATTGAATGGAAGAGCTCTTATGGAATTTTTTGTATGGAATTGGTTTACAAATGGTTGTATGCAGTTTTTTAACAAAAAAAATTCTCACTTTAAAAGTATCAGTATTTAGATGTAAAACTTTCATTTAGGATTAAATTTACGTTTTGAGTAAATATGAATTTTCATGTTAGTGAAGTATCCTAATCCTGTCAAATGCTTATGATAATCCCTAAAATGTATTCTGATGCCTCCATTTTATTACCTATTAGCACCTCTAGTAGAGGAGGTGCCTTTGTTATGTTGTATTTTTTTTACAAGATTATTTAAGTAAGGGGTACCTTAAAGATGAAAAAATTAAATAGGAAGAAATTAGATTCATGTTAGAGTTTTCAGCTATATGTGTTTATATATAAATTTATACCTCACAGCTATAACTTCTGAAGAAGAAAGTACTAAAAAAACAATTTAGCACTGATCTCGCAACCTCTATATTTTGGTCGATAGACAGCTTTATGAATGTATTTGAGGCATCCTATTGCTTTGAAGCTGTTACTTGTAAATAAATAAATATACCAATGTACTATCTCAAGTTCCATTTACTGTTATTTATCTGTAGCAGTTTGCTGTGTCACTGTTAGTGAATAGTTGTTCCATACTTTATTGAATTCTTTATAAATTTAAAATTATTAATGTCATTTCAGTTATTTGGGTTTTGTTTCTTCAGAGTTTTTTGTTTTGTTTTCATTATTAGGAAGTTAGTGTTAAAGTTTTTAGGTGATAGGTACTTTAAAAGAACTTATTTTGATATTCAAATTGCTAAATTTCTCTGTACTTGGATAGCTTCTGTATTCTTTGTGTTATGTCCAAGTGGGACCTTCTTTTCAGTCCTTACTTTCAGTGGGACCATAATGCTGTAAGTTGACGCTGATCAGCTACCTTTCAATTAAAAAAAAAAAGTAGATATAGTTGCTGTTAGTTTTGGAAATGGTAAAACTATGCAATGTTGCTTTTTTGCTCAAATAAAATGAATTCTGGATTCCTTCTTTATAAAGCTGTTCACTGTGATCAGCGGAGATAGGAAATGTTCACAGGCGAGCCCACCCACTAGTTATCCAGGGATAACTAGTGACCACACACTAACTGATATTTGTATTGGTAAACGTAGTTGACTTTGCCACACTGCACACATTTCATATTTCACTTATATTTGTATAGGTTTCAAAGACATCAGATCTCTAATAGTCTGTTGTCAAGAATAAATATGCATATTGTATTTCTAGCTATACTAATATATATTTAGATTTAAAATAAATGCATTCTAATTATTTGATACTTCACTGCATAGTATGGGTGTAAAACAACATGCAACAATTTTCATTTGTAGCTTAGAGTCTGGAAAGTGGGGAGACTAAAGAAGGCAACACATGGTATTTGGGGAAGAAGCAGGGTAAAGAGAAATGTGTAAAATATATACTTCATTTTTTAATACTTTTATAGAAGAAAAGAGAACCAGAAAAATACTTTGCAGCTTTATGTTAATTTTGTTATTGGTTAGAGCAGCAAAGTTTTATTTTTCATTATAATGAGTCGGAAACTCTTTCTGTAGTAGACGAGCCATTATTTGATAAAGACTGTCATGTCACGTTTTAATTTCCTCTTTCTGGGTTGCATCTGAGGGTGTTCATTTGTTTTATATGTTTTTACTTTTCTATAGATGGATACTTTCTCCTTGCAAAAAATGGGGAACTATATTAATTATAGTTTTCTCTTTATCTGTGTTTCACTTACATCTAGCATGTGTCAAATTGTCAAATTCTATTGGTTTTTCTTTCTCAGTTTTTTTTAGTTTTTGTTCCCTCTATTTTGGGGGATTCATTTGTTTATTGGTGCATAACTAAAAAAGAAAAGCTCCTTGGCATTCTTTCTTTCTTCAAGGTGTGGTTTATGTCACCATTTAAGCACAATTATGACAAGCAATCAGGATATTAGATAAATTGGAAGGATGCTGTTACCACCTATTTCCCGATTTTAAACCCACCATAGATTGGGGGTTAAGAAGAGGAAATAAAGAATTTCTCAAATAATCTCTCTCCTTTTACCCCTTTTTCCCACCCCCACTCCAGGAAATCCATTGTTACTGAAAGGTTTATTTTCTAATAAACGTTTAGGAACAAAAATTTTATGAATGTCCTAAGATTCTGCCTATGAAAGCTCTGTTAAAAACTTTTCAAAATACAGTTTTCTCTTTCCAGATAAATTTTCCACTGTTTCTCTCTACTTTGTTAACAATTCTGTAGTTCAGATCTTTTTCTCCTATGTTTTCTTCTAAGGATTTTATAACTTTAATTTACATTCAGGTTTTTGACCCATTTTGAGTTAATTTTTGTATATGGTATAAGATAAGGGTCCAACTTCATTCTTTTGCATACACATATCCAAGTTTCCCAACGACATTTATTGAAAAGACTATGCTTTCCTCATTAAACGGTCTTGGTACATTTGTCAAATCATTTGACCATAGGTTTTATTTCTGGAATCTCTATTCTGTTCCACTGTCTATATGTTTGTCCTTATGCCAGTACCACACTGTTCAAATTCTGTACCTTTATAGTAAGTTTTGAAATCATGAAGTTTAAGATCTCCAACTTCATTCTTTTTAAGATTATTCTGGCTATTCAGGGTTCCTTGAGACCCATATGAATTTTAGGATGAGTTTTTCTATTTATGCAAAAAGTGTCATTGGGATTTTGATAGGGATTGCATTGAATCTATGGATCACTTTGGGTAGTATTGCCATCTTAACAATATTAAGTCTTCCAGTACGTGAACAAGGGTTATCCTTCCATTTATTTGAGTCTTTAATTTCTTTCAGCAACATTTTGTAGTTTCAGTGTTCCAAGTCTTTAGCTTCCTTGATTAAATTTATTCCTAAGTATTCTTTTTGTTGTTATTTTAAATTGAATTGTTTTCTTAATTTCTTTTTCAGATTGTTCATTGTTAGTGTATTTTTGTGTATTGATTTTGTATCCTGCAACTTTGCTGAGTTCATTTATTAGTGGAATCTTTAGGATTTTCTACATTTAAGATTGTGTCATCTGCAAACAAAGATAATTTTACTTCTTCCTTTCTAACTTGGGTGCCTTGTATTTCTTTTTCTTGCCTACAGCTAAAATCATTTTACCCTCCTTTCACATTTAGTAGAAACCATATTCATTTGACAGTGAATTTGTTTTTAGATGAAGCTTACTGAATATGCTTTTAGTCTCAAAACCAACTTTGTGAAAGAACTTTCTTGGTACTTTATGTTCTGCACATCTTTATATTTATCCTTCAGTTCTCATTTTCCTGGTCCTTGCTTTATTTTATCTGCCTCCATACCATTCTTCCATGAGTATCTGAGTCTTGTGACAGTTTATCCCTAAAAATTCCCCTTTGCTATGAAACTTTTATCAAAGACAAATATTTCAATAGTTATTAAAATTTATATTTTAATGCCTTTGTAATTGCTTGAATGAGGTGTGCTTCAGCATCATCTATAGCATCTCAGTTTACAGAGGATCTTCATAGGTGGATTTTCTCTTTCACCATTAACATTTCTTTGTGATATATCTGAGTGCTCTTATTACCCCGTCCTCCACCCCTCAATGATCTTGGTAAGAATTAGTGAGTACAGACATATTTGGTCTCTCTTCAAAATAGGCCCCAAATAATGGATACTTTATTACTTGGAACTGTTTAAAAAAAAAACCAAAAACCATAACACAAGAGTTATATTGCTAAAAGAGTGACTGAGAAGAAATCCTAACTTTCACGATAGACGTTAATTCTTTCAGAGATGAGGCCTTGATTTCTGTTTTCTTTCAACTTTTTTCTTAGAAAAGGCCTTTTAATGATCTGTTTTCATGAGGTATTTATAGATCTCTCTCTCTCTAATTCAGTGGCTACAAACTTCAGTGTGCTTCAGAATCACTTGGAGGGCTTGCTAAGCACAGATTGCTGGGACTGTACCCTCTTGAGTTTCTGATCATCAGCTGATTTGACATGGGGTCTGGTCATCTGCATTTTTAACCAACTCCCAGGTGATGCTGTGCTGCTGGTCCAGGCACCACAGTTTGAGAACCAGTGGTCTAAATCATAGTGTTTAACTTTCTTTATGTACCCACATATTTCTCATTGTCTAACCTAGACCACTTTGATTTGGGTATTCTACCACCTTCTAAGGTATAACATGTTTTCTTCAACATTATTCCCTTCTCAATTTTAAAAACAAAATTGGTAATATCGCCGTTTTTGTCATTCCCCCATGCCATCTTAAAGGTCTTTGTTTTACCCCCTCACACACACAATTCACACTTTCCAAATAGTGCTGCATCTGTGACGGTGATGATGACGACAACAACAGCAGAAACAATGATAAAAACAGCTAACATTTATAGAGGAGTTATTCTGTTCTAGGCGCTGTTCTGAGCATTTTATTTGAATTAATTAGTGTAATCCTTAACAACTCCCCCATGGTGTAGCTGCTGTTATTAGTTCCAAGTAACTGATGAAGAAACTTAGGCACAGAAAAATTCTCACAGCTAGGAAAAAGTGGAAGAGATGGGATCTAACTTAGGCTTTCTGGTTTCAGGGCTCAGACTCTTCATTCCTCTCTTATCCAACCCCTCATTACTGTATTATCGTGTTATACTGCCTCTCCATGCTATGTCTTGGAACCACATGCTTACTTTGTTTTCCATAGCCATTGCCCTCCCTGCTCCATGTCTTAATAAACTCCTAGATGAACTATATCGTCATATCCAAGCACTATGCTAAGTACTTTACATGCTTGGAATTATTTAAGCCTCATAATAATCCTGTGACTTTTTGAGAAAACTGAGCCTTAGTAACATTAACTAACTTGCCCAGTTTCTTATTACTTATAAGTACTAGAGCTACAACCTCAATCTTTGAAATGACTAAACCCATATTCTTAACCAGTATGCATCCTCCTCTCAACTCTGCCAGATTCCCAAACTCAAGTCTCTTACAGCATAAGAATCATATTCCCATTGTTGGTAGTAGTTTCCTGTTATCTCTCATATCATAATAAAATACCTGGTTTGGTTTTAGAGTCCCCTACCCATCTCATTTCAACCACTTTTTAAAAAAACTATCTGGTAAACCCTTTTGACAAAGATTTCTTCTACCCATCTGATTAATCTTATATACCATTTATTTTACAATAAAATATATTGGAATTCTAGGCTTCCAAATGAAATACTGTGTCCCATCTTCCATGTTGACCTGTTATGTTCTCCACCAAGTAGTGTTAAGACTATTGGACAATCTGTCATGCCTGTGATTGTACCTCCTCTGTGTGATTGACTTACAGGTAATACTAGTTTTCTGTAATTTGACTGAGAGTGACATTATTATCTACCTTATAGAATAATGAAAATTCATTATTAGACATGTACAGTGTCCCATGGATCACAGTTAAGAGTTGAAGGTAGAAAAACAGAATTAAATGTCCACTATGAGCTATAAAGGTAACAGTTGGGATTCCCTGAGAAGGGAAAAGAGAGAAGTCTGCATGGTGTTGAGTTTCACAGATCTCTAGGATCCTGATTTTCCCCCTTGACTCCATCTCATAATTCTTAATACATTCTCCATACCTCCCTCAATTTCTCCTGCCATCTTTCAATTTCTTTCTTACATATCTACCCTAAGTTGCTGATTTCTGTCTGTCTACTAGCCCCAAATTTCATTATAAAAATTGTTATTAAGATTTTTTAGATGTGTAGAGTCCCTTGAACAGGGACCAGGGCTGTCTTTGTCAGAACTCAGCAGGTAAAATAATTATTCTACTGCCATGATAAAATAGAATAATAAAATTCTAGTAAAGGACTTAAGAGATTTAAGAATTAAATTATAATTTCTCCTATACAAAGCAATATTGGATAAATAAAATGTTTCATTATTTTCGAATTGGTGAGATTAGAGTGAAAGAGATTCTAATATTGGCTATGAGTAGCCTGCAGATTTGCGTATAAATCATTTGAGATCTTCGTTTGTGATAGTGATTTTTAAAAATAGGCTCAAGTTTTACCTGTCATCAGAGGTGAGAGTTCTGCTATTCCAGAGCTTACTTTTGGCAGAGAACCATACTGTTAGCACCCTTAGCCTTTGTTGCCATGGAGACAGTAAGGCTTTAATTTGTTTTTTTTAACATACACTTAAAATATACATACATACCTTAAGATTTAAAGTGTGGTTTAGTTGACTGCAGGTTTTGAGTATTGGCACATATCAAAAATATTTTCTATTTTTTAAAAACTTTATATTTTTGTTCTCCAAAGAAAATAGAGGAGAATTCTGGTCATTGTAATGACAAAGTTTTATATTACTTTTTACAGGGTCTTTTAGGAATAACTTAAAATCCCCCTGTGAATCAGTAATGGATGAGGATTTTGAAGAACATGCAGAAACTTTTGAAAAAAGTAATGTGATCTTAAGCACTCACATGTCTGGGACACCTATAGTTATGATATAATGTGTAATGCATACAAGTCAATTTCAGATTCAGCCGTTACTTTTGCACCAGTATTATGCTAAGCACTTTCACCCTATTACAGTTTATTTAATAGAACTCAGTTTAAAAGTACCAAAGCAGTCTTCATAATTATAACTTTTAATATATTTAACTGATTATTTAAAGGTATATCAATAATGTTCCTTAACTTTTCCCCCTAAAACCATTACATAAAATTTATATGAGCTTTTAATATGAAAACTTTCAATTCATGAATTATACTTTTTTCGTTCATTCATTTCTTACAAGAATGAATGTTTTTCATGGCATGCAATATTACTGTTCCATAGACCTCATGATTATATTTGTAACTAAATCACATCTCTTTATCTTTAGCATCCAGTTGTAAACTGGCATGGCCTAGTTAATATTTTAGTCCACTAGCAGTTTTGACTTCTTACCTAACAGCTGAGCGGTTAGATAATTGATTTACTTGTTAAGCTAAATATCAATAGATTAATCTTACTTAAGGTATTTATCACAACCCAGTATTATGTAATAGTTATTTCTAGATAAAGAAGACTTTTGATTACAATTATTATAAACAAAATCTTAAAACTTAGTCCTATACTTTACTCAGTCAATACCTGTATTTAACGGCAAAGGAAGACAAAATAAGAAAGCTCTTGCTTTATAAGGAGAGAGAAAATAGCTAAAGGTGATAGACAGTTACAACTTATGCTCATAGTTTCGGTTATTAGATTTTAGCTTTTCCAGTTTGCAGTGACTTTTTAACAAGACCCATCTCCTCTATGTAGAATGCAGTTAATTTTTTTTCTGGCACAAAAAAAATAGGGTAACCTGATCTGAGTCTGACAGAGTGTGTCGTTCATTTAAGTGCTTCCATCTGTTGCCTGCTGTTCCCCTTACTCATGACCCCTCTATGTTTCTCTTTCCTTTCTCTTTCCCTCTGTTTCTCTTTCCTTTTTCTTTCTTCCTTCCTTTCTATTTTCCTCTCTCTTTTTTTTTTTCTCTCGCTCTCTCTCTCTCTCTGTCTCTCTTTTTTGTCCTTAGCCCCTCTGAGGAAGGCAAAGTTTGTTGAGAGCCCACGAATTCCAGAATCCGAGCTTGGCTCACCAACCCTCACTTCAGCTCAGAAACTGGACGTGGATGCATACTGCCCTGGTAAGCATGCATGCAAAGTATCTGCTTTGAAAGAGGGAGGTTTGGATCAGGCCCATCAAGCAGAGCAGTGTTTTGCACATATATTATTCATAAAAACATAGCTGCTACCTCTTTTGCAACTGTGATTGCATATTCTCCTCACTAGAGCACTGTTTTTATTGAACATCCTTTTTGATTATTGATATAATTATGTAAGTATTGAAAACAGCTTCAAAGATAATTTTCAAAAGAATTAAAATAATTCAGTAGATACGTTTTCAGGGTGATTTTTGTGATCTGAGATACTTGAAATTTTGCTTTGGCCATGTGCAATCAGGAACATTCAAGTGTGAATAAAAATGTTCATTCAACACTGGCCCTTTGCATATGACCTTTTTTGCCTAATCCCTGTTGGTTTTCTGGACAGTTACAGAAAATAGTTGTGATGTTGGAAACATTATACTTGAATTAAAAAAGAAACATTATAGGTTCCTGATTTGGACTCCTGGATGCTCACTGTTAGAAATACCTCTTCTCATGAATGGCCTGTAAGCACATGTGGGAGTTCACTAAAACCCTTCTTGTGTGGGAGCAAACCTGAGACAGACTCATTATCAAGGCTTAGATTCTTCCAAACTTAGACGAGTTGCCTGGCAACATCCTTTACACTCACTCTACAGTGAGTCTGTAGAGCTGTGTCAGAAATGTTCACAGCTCTAGTTGAGTATACAGATGAGAGCTTCAGTAAAAAACTTTACAAGACTTGGTTTTAGGTCTTTTGTTAATTCCTGCTCATTAAAATTGCACAGTGGATGCAACTACTACATATTTACAGCATTACAGATCAGCAGAATAAGGTGATTTCTAGTTCTAGGGAAGTTATCAGTAGCTGTAATCTGAAATAGCAGGATACTATACCTCTGAAGCCAAATAAGACATGTTTTAAGAAAAGACAGTAGGCAAAAACTTGAGCCAAACGTAATCAGAGACATTTGATTCTATGGAATCAGTTTTGAATATTGAAAGACCTCGGGGATTTCACTTGCAGGTTGCAGAAACTTGGGCTTCATCCACTGTTGTAAATGACTATTCAATTTAAATCAATCGCAGATATGTGTTAGGAATAGCTTTTCTATTTCTAAAAGGAACAAAATTATTTTCATGTTTTGAGGTACTGTCACATTTCTTGGGCAATGGAATATTACGCTCTGCATTTCCTTACGCAAATTTTAGTGTAATAAAGTAAAATAAATAAATGCACTAATTCTCTATTCCTGCATTGAGTTTTGGAAGAGAAACCCTATCAGAGGCCTTTTCTTTTCCAGATTTGCAAATCAGAATGATTGTAGGGAGACTAATCTTTCACTTCCTGATTGCCCATCTGACATCCTTAATCTAATCTAGCTTTTGTTATTGTCAAGAAGCAAGGTAGCTGCTGTTGGTTAAATTGCCAATGCTGAATCACTGTGAAAAGTCTTGTCCGTGTTATTACTTACGTATATTTTCCACAAGCAGGAGTCTTTGCTGAATTGGAATTGAACCAAACTAAACCTCAGTTAAGATTTTCAGAAAACCGGGAAGAAACTAAAACATGTTGCCAAAGTGTTAATTGCCATACACTGCAGTCTCTCCTTTTCTTATCTGAGATAGATTTAAGGCACAGAAACTTTTTAATGATTTGTTCTTTTATAGTAAAGTTATTAAGCTCTGTGGAAATAAGTTTCTACTGAGATAAGATTAGTGACTTGAGGGTTGAAGCTATTATCTTCTACATAGTACCAAAAATTAACGATAAACAAATGAATTTAGTAGACTCATAAAGCAAACAAATAATCCATCCTCTTTGAATTTCTCTTGCATAGGATATATTAACCAAATAATGATCATATTTTATTGTATACTCATGCATAATAGCGCAGTTAAAGCTAGTGATCTGATATCTTCCTGTCCTTTATTCATTATCACATGCAGATTTAGGAAAATAGTATATCAGACAGAGGCAACAGTCCTAAGCTAAAGGTTAAATGAGCAATCGTTCTCAAATTTTAGCATGCTTCAAGAATTACCTGGAGGACTTGTTCAAATACAGATTGCAAGACCCACCCCCAGAATTTCTGACTCAGTAAGCCTGGGTGGGTTGAGAATTCACTTCTCTAACAAATTCTCAGTTAATGGTGAAGCTGCTGGTTGAGGTGCCACACTTGGAGAACCAACTGGGTTACAGGGCTGCTGGAGGCTGCTTACAAACCTATAGGGTTCATTCTGCTGTTGACTTCTGAGGAGTAATTGGGGATGTTTCCTTATTATCTTAACTTAAACCTTTTGGTACCTGTATTTTAGGTGGGAAGAATAAAGCTTTTGTGTCTGAGAAATTGACATATATTTTTCCTGATCTGTCTTTTTGTACATGGTATCTGTGTACCCATGACTAGTTTTCAGTGTTATCCTACAAGAAAAAGGAAACTGTGGATCAAACCAGAGCAAGTTGTTGATATTTGGTCTGCAAAGTTTAGGGAAAGCTGCAATGGGATATAGCTGTTGATCCAGAATATTTGTCTAATAAACTGAAGGAGTCAGTCTACATAGCATTAGATTCTAGAATACTTAATTTGTTTTACTCTTCCTCAAATCAGATTTGTTATATGCAGAAAACCTGAGGAAAAGTTACAAGTTAACAGTATGTTTTGGTTCTGCAGCTGAACCATGGAGATGATTGATGATGTTATATAACTGAACTACCAGAGTAGGCGAGGTCAAGTGAATTGTGTTTGATAATCGTCTTACAGTGGGGAAATTAAGGCCTAGGGAATTTAAGTGATTTGTGGAAGGTCACAAGCAGGATTTATTGTTGAACTCTTGAAGTGGACACAGTATAGTCCAGAAATACATTGTCCCTAATTCTATTGCTGTGTAAATTCTATAAGCACCCCTTGACTGACCCTTAAATTAAAAAGTAGAAAATTCAGTTTTTTCATATGAGACAGGGCTGTATTCTCTTTTTAGGGTAACGAACTGATATCAGTGATTTCAATAAAACAATTCCCAAAATAAAGGAACATGCTCACCCTACACTCTGACTTTTCTACCTACAGCATTAGTTATTAGCTGTGTGATTTTAGGCAAGTCACTTAACCTGTCTAAGCCTGTTTCCTCAGTTGTAAAAATGGAAATGGTAACCTTAGATTAATAAATCTAGAGCACTTAGCACAATGCTTGTTTTATAGTAAATGCTTATAAATGTTATCTAATTCTGTTATTATTATAGTGATGATCCTGAGGTGTATAACACAAGATTTTAAAGTTTTTCTAAACAATCAGGAAAAACAAGGTGTAAAGGTTTAGGGTCATTTTTAATTAAATGTGTCTTATTGTGTTTCAATTATGATTTTCCCCTAACTAGTTCTGTGATCTTAAGCATGTCATGTAACGTCTCTGTGCCTCAATTTCCTATCACAGCAACGTTACATATAACATGATGTTACTTATATAATTTAACAAATTAAGTATATATTTGTATAGATACATGAGTACACATTCAAAGGGGAAAATGTCCAGAAGAATACCCCAAACTAACATCGGTTGCCTGAAGAGGGAGAGAATTGGGATTGTTTGGGTGTCAGAGGAGAAAGTAGCATTGGTGAGATAATGATCACGTTAGCAGTGGTTGTATCTGGCTGGTGGGATTACAGATGATTTTACTTTTCTTTTTTGGGCAATATATGTTAGTGAATGAGAGCTCTGGTTCTGAAATCAGACCTGAGTTTAATTCCTGACTCTGTCGCCTACTAGCTATGTGAATACATGTAACATTCATAGTCTTAAATTCCTTGTCTATAAGATTGTGATAAAAATAGGTCTTTTTTTATTTTTTACAATAACTCTATCTCGTAGAGTTGTTAAGATTAAGTAAAATAATGTATATGACAAGTGATTAGCTCAGGCAAAACAAACAAGAAGAGATATGTAGCACCCTTCCTGTTATTGTTCTTCATCATCATGATCATACTCTTCTTCATTTTCTAAAGTTTCTGCAATGAATTTGTGTTGAAATTTTTCAGTAATCAGGTGCTGTACAGGATAGCAACATTCCTTATGTCTTAGTTTTTTAAGTTTTTAGTTTGCATGTTATAACACATAATTTCAAGTGTAGAAATGACCCTTGATGCAGATGGCAGGCCATGTTGACAGTTTTATAGGACTTTTGACTACATGTGCAAGGTTAAGGGCCAAAGTCCAGACCAGTGTTCTGAAAATAGACAGGCTTTTATCCACAGCAGATACTTTCAGAGGAATTTGAGATTAATCTTTTTGTAATAGATTCTTTTAAATCTCTTTAAAAATGGCACTGTCCTTCAAAGGACAGTGTTATTTAAGGTGACAACAAAATTAAGATGTATTTGCAACTCAAGAATGGAAGAGAGTTTTATGATACTTATTTGAAAGTACATACTCATATTTATATAGTTTTTGAATTGGTAAAGGATTTTTCATTTGGATTTCTTATCAGCATGGTACTCTATAGCACAAGTACAAACCACTGTTGATAGATGAAATATTTTACATAAAGTGAGTAGTTCCTCGAATCCTCTTTTTCCAACTCCTGTATAGTCATGGTCATTCCACTTAGAAGAAAAGGACGATTTGTTTTCTCATTTTCTTCCTTCCATGTTATTCCTGAAAACATTATCATATGTTATCTTTATCCTAAATAGTTAGGCATGCTTCTTTTATTTTTTTCTTTTGGCGATGAATTTTATACTTTAGACATAAAACCCTCTGATTTTTGATTGGTATATGGATACCAGAAGCCTTTTTCTTGTAATTCACATCTTCTGTTATGTTGTATTTGTATTCCTTAAGTCTACTATGTTGTAAACACAATAAGTATACAGCAAGATTTTTAACCTGAATTAAACAGGTGAGCTTTAGGGAGGCGGGTTCTAAACTCCTTAAAATTACATACAAACACCATTCTATATGCATATAGGTACTTTTTCCTATAACAGCTTCTCAAAATGGTCTGTAACACATACTTCCCCCCACCCCCAAGAGAAAGGAAAAAAGAAATGCTGTTATAAAGGTTGACATGAAATGAAGGTTGTTAATGGTACAACTGTTAGAACAACAACAACAAAAAGCACCTAAAAGTTGGATAGTGGACAGACTTGTAAATCGGATGAAGGGTATAAATGAACTTCAGTGCTGCCGCAATCGAGGTATGAAAGTCAGTATAGCCACTAGAGATAGGAAGCAGAGAGATAAACAGGAATAATTTCAGTATATTTTAAGTATGAGAGATACTGCCTGAAAACTGATTATGAACATAAACACACCAAAGAGCTGGAATACGAAAATAAATAGCTTTTCATCTGCACACTCCCTTATCCAGTAGTAAGTTCTTAACATGTTAGAAAGTTCTTTCCATGGACAGATGCTTTGTTGAATAGAACTTTTCACTTTGAGCATTTTCAGTTGTTTCATTGATTCATATTTTATCATTATTTAAAAGGTTAACCATCTTTTAACTAACTTTTAGATTGACTTTTTTCAAGGTGTTTTGCATCACAAATTGTAAAGACTTGGGCTGTGAGTATGGTGCTTAGATCCGTAATTTAGTTAGATATCCAAATGGACAGTTTTTTCATTAACTCTGAAAACCGTTTTAACTTTTGGTTTTTTGAGGCAGTAAAATGCACTAGTTTAGACAACAGACCCTGGAGCCAGACTGCCTGTGTTCAAATACTGACTCTACCACTTAGTGCTTGTGTGACCTTGGGCAAATTACTTAACCATAAGAATGATTACTTTCCTTATCTGTAAAATGGGGATTATAATATTACCTGTATCATAGGAATGCTATGAAGATGTAATAAAATATGTAAAATAATAAGGACAACTATGTGGTCCATAGTTAGTGCTAGATAACTCTTAGCTACAATTTTTAAAGTGTTTCAGAGCCTTTACTACGCTTTATCTAAGAATGTTATGGGTAAGGTTATATCCTTTTTATGAGCGCTTTGCAAAGAGGATAAAATTACACGTATAACCTGTTGTCACTGGCCTGTTTTCATAAGCAGTCCATGTATAGATACTAAGTTTTGTGGGTTTTGGTTGTTTTTTTAGTGGAGGCAGCTTTTCATAATGGTAAATAGCCCTGGGGTCAAATGAGCTTGGTTAAGTTCTAATTATGCCACTTACTAGCTGTATAACTTTTATTACTTAATCTTTCTAATTTTCTGGTTCCTCATCTGTAAAATAACCCTACTCCATAGGGTGTGATGATTAAATAAGATAATACACATAATGTGCTTAGCACAATGTCTGGAACATCAGTTATTATGACTAACAACATCTCTCACATTTGTGTATTATTATACATTTATTTCTAAAAAAAAATGTTTTGTGTTTTTCTTTTCCTAAACAGTATATACATTCCGGCAGCCCAATGTTCATGAAAAATTCAGTGGGAACAAGGAAGAGACAGAAAGCTGTTCTTGACTTGTGTTTTTTGTTTTTGTTTTTGTTTTTGTTTTGTTTTGTTTTTACGGTGGGTGGGCCTCTCACTGTTGTGGCCTCTCCCGTTGCGGAGCACAGGCTCCGGATGCGCAGGCTCAGCGGCCATGGCTCACGGGCCCAGCCGCTCCGCGGCATGTGGGATCTTCCCAGACCGGGGCACAAACCCGTGTCCCCTGCATCGGCAGGCGGACTCTCAACCACTGCGCCACCAGGGAAGCCCCTTGACTTGTGTTTTGATACCTAAGAAGCTAGAGATTTATGAATTTTGTATCTGATATCACCACTGCCATCCTTCATCTCTAAGTCACTTAAAATCCTCTTTGTCATTTTGTTTTTTCCTTATCTGGAAGTTATTCATTATAACATTTTTTTTAAAACATCTTTATTGGGGTATAATTGCTTTACAATGGTGTGTTAGTTTCTGTTTTATAACAAAGTGAATCAGTCATACATATACATATGTTCCCATATCTCCTCCCTCTTGCGTCTCCTTCCCTCCCACCCTCCCTATCCCACCCCTCCAGGCGGTCACAAAGCACCGAGCCGATATCCCTGTGCCATGCGGCTGCTTCCCACTAGCTATCTACCTTACGTTTGTTAGTGTGTATATGTCCATGACTCTCTCTCGCCCTGTCACATTTCACCCTTCCCCCTCCCCATATCCTCAAGTCCGTTCTCCAGTAGGTCTGTGTCTTTATTCCTGTCTTACCCCTAGGTTCTTCATGACATTTTTTTTTTCTTCTTAAATTCCATATATGTGTGTTAGCATACGGTATTTGTCTTTGTCTTTCTGACTTACTTCACTCTGTATGACAGACTCTAGGTCTATCCACCTCATTACAAATAGCTCAATTTCGTTTCTTTTTATGGCTGAGTAATATTCCATTGTATATATGTGCCACATCTTCTTTATCCATTCATCCGATGATGGGCACTTAGGTTGTTTCCATCTCCGGGCTATTGTAAATAGAGCTGCAATGAACATTTTGGTACATGACTCTTTTTGAATTATGGTTTTCTCAGGGTATATGCCCAGTAGTGGGATTGCTGGGTCATATGGTAGTTCTATTTGTAGTTTTTTAAGGAACCTCCATACTGTTCTCCATAGTGGCTGAACCAATTCACATTCCCACCAGCAGTGCAAGAGTGTTCCCTTTTCTCCACACCCTCTCCAGCATTTATTGTTTCTAGATTTTTGATGATGGCCATTCTGACCGGTGTGAGATGATATCTCATTGTAGTTTTGATTTGCATTTCTCTAATGATTAATGATGTTGAGCATTCTTTCATGTGTTTGTTGGCAGTCTGTATATCTTCTTTGGAGAAATGTCTATTTGGGTCTTCTGCCCATTTTTGGATTGGGTTGTTTGTTTTTTTGTTATTGAGCTGCATGAGCTGCTTGTAAATTTCGGAGATTAATCCTTTGTCAGTTGTTTCATTTGCAAATATTTTCTCCCATTCTGAGGGTTGTCTTTTGGTCTTGTTTATGGTTTCCTTTGCTGTGCAAAAGCTTTGAAGTTTCATTAGGTCCCATTTGTTTATTTTTGTTTTTATTTCCATTTCTCTAGGAGGTGGGTCAGAACGGATCTTGCTGTGATTTATGTCATAGAGTGTTCTGCCTATGTTTTCCTCTAAGAGTTTGATAGTTTCTGGCCTTACATTTAGGTCTTTAATCCATTTTGAGCTTATTTTTGTGTATGGTGTTAGAGAGTGATTCATTATAACATTTAAAGTTAGGGAATCCCCTGGCAGTGCGGTGGTTAGAACTCTGCGCTTTCACTGCCAAGGGCCTGGGTTCGATCCCTGGTTGGGAAACTAAGATCCCACAAGCCTTGTGGCCACCAAAAAAAAAAAAAAAAAAAATATATATATATATATATAAGATATGGGAAGTGTTGGTTATATTCTGTTTATCATTATTGAGTACCCTTGTGAATATAGGTCCTTGTATTGGTTATCTATTGCTATATAACCAATTACCATAAAACTTGGTAGCTTAAAACAGCAACATTTACTGTCTGACAGTTTCTGTGGGTCAGGAATGTAGATGCTACTTAGCTGCATTCTGTGGGTCAAGGTCTCTCACAGGCTGCAATCAAGATGCAGCCTGGGGAGTTTCCTGGCGGTCCAGTGGTTAGGACTCTGCACTTTTACTGCCAAGGGCCCAGGTTCAATCCCTGGTCAGGGAACTAAGATCCTGCAAGCTGCAAGGAACAGCAAAAAAAAAAAAAAAAATGACAGCCTGGGCTGTAGTCATCTCAGGGCTCAACTGGAAAAGGCTCCCCTTTCAGGTTTATGCACATGGTTGTTGGAAGGATTCAGTTCCTATGGGCTGTTGAACTGAGGGCCTCAGTTCCTTGCTGGCCTTTACCAGAGGACACCCTCAGTTCCTCACCATGTGGGCTTCTCCACAGGGCACCTCACACATGACAACTTGCTTCATGAGAGCAAGCAAGCAAGAGACAGAGAGAGTGCAAGCAATATGAGAGTAACAGTTTTTTATAACTTAGTCTCAAAAGTGACATCCTGTCACTTCTTGTTGTATTCTTTTCATGAGAAGCAAGTCACCAGGTCCAACCCACACTCAAAGGAGTAAATTGAAATTTTAAAGAAAGTTATTTAAATGAAGCAATGAGTTTTCCTTGCTTTTTCTACGTATTTGATATGTACCTTTCTGTGTTCTGGAAGCATGAATCCTTCTCATCCTTGTCTTCCAATAGAAGAGTTCCATAGTATTCCTGGTATCCTACCCTTTAATATTCAGAATTCCCCTGCTGCCCTTCTAATAACTGTCTGTAGTTCTTTCTTCTTGCCTAACCTATACTATTATGGTCCAGTGAAATACTTGTTCCTAGAATGGTGTTTTTCTCTTTAAGTCTGGGTAACTACATCATGTTATTTTAATGGGCAGGTTCTAGAATAAATTCCAGATTTGGAAGCCAACAGAGAATACATTTGCCATTTAGACCAAGGTGGCTTTTGAGGATAATACTTTTCTTACTGTGAGCAATATATAAATGCCTTGCTTTCCACATTAGAATACATTGTACGATGGGTAAGGAAATCCAGGTCAGTAGGGGAATAATATGGAAATACTGTATTACACAAGTAACACATTTTTACCATATTTTGTATCTCAAACATATGTCTGTTCAAAGCAGTTGTTAGAAACCTCAGTTTAAAATCCAAAGGAACATTCAATGATAAACGTCAGTCTTACAGATTTCAGTGAAGCGTTTAAGGTTCTTGAGCTTGTCATATACTGCTTTTCATTTCAGCCAAATAGTCCTCATCATACATTGACGTGCACGTAGTACTTCTTGTACATTGGGGGCAATTATGTAGGCAAGGAAACTAGTGTAAGTTTTGCCAAGCAATGAGTACTTTCTATCTCTAGGTGTCCTGCCTCTACAGTGATTCCCACTTCCAATGGGAGAGGATCAGAATAGTGGGATGTTGTAATGGAAGATTATAAGCATTTAAAAGCCTGTTCTCTTAGCTAAGTGCTAAAGTAATGAATTTTTTAAAATGCAAAGAGTCCCTAATCTTATAAAAATTTTATTCCTAAATAGCACAAGAGAGAACCACAGTCTGTGTGTGTGTGTGTGTGTGTGTGTGTGTGTGTAGGACTTTTCTCCCCCATTTATTTGTGTATGTCTAAGTTATTAGTAAAAAGTATAGGGGCTTCCCTGGTGGCGCAGTGGTTAAGAATCCACCTGCCAATGCAGCGGACACAGGTTCGAGCCCTGGTCCGGGAAGATCCCACATGCCGTGGAGCAACTAAGCCTGTGTGCCACAACTACTGAGCCTGCGCTCTAGAGCCTGCGAGCCACAACTACTAAGCCCATATGCCACAACTACTGAAGCCTGTGCACCTAGAGCCCACGCTCTGCAACAAAGAGAAGCCACCGCAATGAGAAGCCCGCGCACCACAACAAAGAGTAGCACCTGCTTACCGCATCTAGAGAAAGCCCGCACACAGCAGTGAAGACCCAACACAGCCATAAATTAATTAATTAATTAAAAAAAAAGAGTATAGGGTTATTAGGAGATAAATTTACTTTTTAGGGAGCATTTTTTTCCTTTTCCAGCTTTATTGAGATATAACTGACATATAACATTGGGTAAGTTCATTGTGTACAACACTATCATTTTATATATATATGGATTACTGATGAAGTTTATGGACAGCCTCTCCAGAAAATTGCACCCACGTGCAAAATTTTGCATATTGTCTGAGTTTTGAAGAAATTAATAAAACATTTAGGTTTGTTTGCCCTGTGTAATAGTTTTATCTGAAAACTAGTCTAAGCAAACCAAAATTAATAAGAATCAGACTAGAGTCTTCTAAGGAAGTTACATTATTGCTAACTTCCATTCCATACCCTAAAGCTAGGTATCTAAATAATGCAACTGTAGAGATTCCATAAAAGTTGGTTCTTTAACTTAGGCTCTAGGTGAGTTAATCTAAAGAAGGCAGTTATTTAGGAGGGAAGTAGGGGAAAGGAAGGGTAAGTAGGAGAAATTCATACACTTCTGTTTTAAGGAGATGGGGTCCTGTGATTAAAGGTTCCTTAGGTTTCTCTGCACCTGCCCCAACTAAGGCACTTTTTTTCCCTCAGTTGAGGATTGACAGTGACCTGTGTCACTGGTACCCTGACATGGATCTAGTTTTCCCATCTACATCCAGGGACCATTCTTCCCTATTTTCTGCCCTCCTGATCCTCCATATTGAGAGGTGGCTCTCACTTAGAACTATGGAAAACATCTCAGACCAAGACCACCATCTTAACCTCCAACTTATATTTAATTTTAAAACAGTAGTCACATTTTTTGAGATAAGGTATTCAAAAACTGTTTAGCAAGCACATTGAAAAGAAATAGAGTGCCTTCAGCCTGGCTGTATATTCTGCAGCTCAACATACACTTTATCATTTCCTGCTACCATCACCCCTAGCCATGCCAGATATATTAAAATTTCTTATATCCTGAAGGTATTTGAGTTTGCAACCTCTGCTGTGGGTTACAGGAAGTCGTTACTTTTTTTAGAAGGTGGCAAAGAAGAACTGGAAGATGAAAGAATGAAAATTTCCCTTACTCTCTCCCTATTAAAACGTGCAATTTCAGGAGATTCATAGACTTTCAGAAGTGTATCATAGGATCTCACATCAAGAGTTCTTGATTTAGATCATTCATTAGCTGACATAAGTTACTATTTAGAATATCATTTGTTATTAGCTACTATGGTTTAGCTCTGCTAGGAGGAAGCATTATGCATGATTAAACAATTGAAATGTAATGTTACTTAAAAAAGAGAAGAACTAAAGGAGAATTTCCTCAACCAATAACCTCTGGTGGTGTTAGGGAGATATTCACCTTTTCTAACACGGTGTTCATCAAATGACTCTTATTCTTGTAACTCTCCCACTGCTCTCTCCTTCCTCCATCTCCACCACTCATCTTCCCACAGACTCTAGCTCTTTTCTACCACATTTTTACAATATTATATTAAGAATAATCTTAAAAGATTGACTGTACTACTCTAACCCTATGACCTTTACCATTATTTCTTTTGCCTATTCTTCTGCTAATTCTCTTGCCTTTTCATACCCCTAATTATTTTTGTGTGCTGGATTTAATATTTGAAAATATGTGTAGAAATAATCTGAAAGTAGGATGATTTCTTTTTTTTCCAGAGAGGGTTTTCATTTGCTTCTGCCACCTGTGACCAGTTCAATCCAAGTTCAGGGTGTGAAGTTTTCCAAGCCAATGAAATGACACAAATCAGTACTGCAGGACCTAGTTTACTTCTGGTTCATCTTTACCCTTAGGTTGTAGCTCTTAAGGGTCTCAGCCTAAAGTATGGGGTGTTTTACTAGATTTCCCACTCCTGGAAGATCCTAGACTCCATTTTTGTTCCCCTGACCTTGTGAGACAGTTAAACACACAGCTCAGCTGCTCAGTCATTTCTTCCCTGTGAAGAAATGCCCCCAGTGCTAAAGTGGCTCTCCGTGCTGGGCAAGATCTCCATTTCTGATTTCCATCTTCTCCCTGTTCTTATAATGATGACTTAGCACCATCTTGTTGGATCTTTAACGCTTTCCAAAAGATTTTTAAAATATATTTTGTCCAGTTTTTAATAATTGTCATCAGCTGGAAGGTTTCCAATTACTAAAAGGTCCCTATCATCATTATTTCCTTTGGGGGAAAAAAATTCTAGCATTTGTATTTGTAGATCATGTATACATCTGAAGGTATGTATACATTTTTATTTTTCTGTTCTGTGCTCCCCATGAAGCTACATGGGAACAGACTGTATGCTAAAACAGTCTTAGAACACTACCTCTTTGGACAAACCAGTCCCCATAAATTCTGGGAGCTATCTACTAAGAAATTGAACTGATGGTATTAGCCGGTTGATTAAATATCAGTATAAAGAACTTCTCTTTTCAAACAGGCCTTTAAAAAATTATTTATTTTAATTAATTTATTTATGTTTGGCTGCGTTGGGTCTTCATTGCTGCACATGGGCTTTCTCTAGTTGCTGCGAGCAGGGGCTACTCTTCATTGCAATGCCCGGGCTTCTCATTGCAGTGGCTTCTCTTGTTGCGGAGCACGGGCTGTAGGCACGTGGGCTTCAGCAGTTGTGGCACGTGGGCTCAGTAGTTGTGGCTCATGGGCTCTAGAGCTCAGGATCAGTAGTTGTGGCTCACGGGTTTAGTTGCTCCACAGCATGCGGGATCTTCCCGGACCAGGGCTCGAATCCGTGTCCCCTACATTGGCATGCGGATTCTTAACCACTGTGCCACCAGGGAAGCCCTGAAACAGGTTCTCAGAGTTGGTTCATGGTCCATCTCTTTGAGCAATTTGTCTCCTGTTTGGACTTGGAACTTAATCTCAAAGAAATTAGTATTTTGCATCAAAATTTTGGCAAGTTTTGCCAAGTGTGATTATGATATTACCCATGATACTGAATTGTTGAAAAACTTGCCTTTCTGTGCCTGATGTCTTTCTGGTGTTATTTGACCTATTACTATTAGATTGGGGAGGAAAATGTCTGTTTCATCCAGTCACAAATCCCAAATGTATTTCATAGATTACTGAGGTAAGTTAAACATTATTATGTTTTCAGCTTTCATCTTACCTTCTACAATAGCCGTAATAGTTAAATTATAATTGTGAGTGGATGAAGCTGATGTTTATATTGCTGCCAGAAAAAAAATTTTAAATAGGGAATAGGAGTCATCATGCAAAATGATTGCAGAGTTTCTTTAGTGTTTGAAGAGGATCATGAGACACAAGCTTACTACAGTTTGGCTTTCTATTGCTTGGCTCTGTTGCAAACCAGTTTTAGAAGGAATGTTCTAATCTGCTGGTTAATGTTTCATTAAAACATTGAATATCAAAAGCCATGTAATATATTTTTTGTATTTACCACAAAATTCCTAGTGCATATATTAAAGACTCAATTTTCTATTAATCTATGTAAATCGTCTTTGATACTATAGAACAGAATGCTACCCTTAAAATGTAAAGGTATTTGTTTCATATAAATAATTTTTCTGTTTATAAGTTGTTTTTTTTTTTTGCGGTACGCGGGCCTCTCACTGTTGTGTCCTCTCCCGTTGCGGGGCACAGGCTCCGGATGCGCAGGCTCAGCGGCCATGGCTCACAGGCCTAGCCGCTCCGCGGCATGTGGGATCCTCCGGGACCGGGGCACGAACCCGTGGCCCCTGCATCGGCAGGCGGACTCTCAACCACTGCGCCACCAGGGAAGCCCTGTTTATAAGTCTTAAAGTGAAAGAACTCTGGTTAGAATTCATTTGTATACAAGTAAAACTTCCATTACAGTCAAGGGCATAAAATATGGATGCTATCTTCTGGTACCTTACCAGAGCAATGATGCTTATTTTCTTAGTTAAAATTTATTCTATACAATGAATTCTCTAGTACAACAAATGCCTTATCTGGTCCCTAATCAAGCAACATTTTTTATAATGACCCAGATTATATGCTCTCTGCCTTAGAGAGAAGAAAGAATTAAACTATAAGTGAATCATCACAGCATTTCTGTAATGAAAGCTTTTGAATAACAGTTATCCCTAAATCATTTCTTCTTAAATATTCAAACAAGAAGAAAAGAAGGAAAAAAAAAAACACACTAAAATGACCAAAAACACTCATCTGGACAATTTACACATTTTCTCCTTTATGCTTACCACTGTATCCACAGTGCCTAGTGCAGTGACTGACTAATACATAGTAGGTGTTCATTCAGTGTGTGTTCAATGAATGAAATGAACCTAAAAAGTCAGAGGAAGGCAAAATGAAAAAAAAATTTAGTATGTTATAAATATGTGTAAATTACATGGTTTTCTCTCTACTTAGGAATATGTCTTTTTCTAATTTACTACAGAGGGGCCTGTGTGAACAACTGGAACCATGATTTCTTAATCTGTGCTTATAATGTAATTTCACTATGGTGTTGAGAAAGGGGAAGTAGTATTTCTTTCAGTGGTTTTTTTATTTGTGGTATTTCATTTGCTTTAAATTCCTAAATTTTCTCCTTCCATTGATATAAGTCTACCTACAAGGCCAATGTGACTAGCATATGGGAAGGGGCTTAAAGCTTCACTAGATAAGAATTCGGCCATGGCAGCCAGCTGAGGTCAGTCAGCTACGAGTGAGTTGTAATAAATGTAATTAGAGAACATAATCAATGAGTATAAAACAAAGAATGAGGATTTCAGGAAAATATCTGCCAGCCAAATGTGACACATTTATCCTCAAAGGTCAGGAAAAAGAAAATAAATACATGAATAAGCTTAACACTATCCTTTGAGAAACTGAATATATATAACAATGACCAGACCATGTATAAAAATAGAGTTCTGACACCCAATTTGCAGCAGATAGCCTAGGAACCCAACTTACTATCTACAGGTCAGACTTGTAGGAAGTAAGACTACTATCTCTAATAACCAGTCCAGGAAGCCAAAAGTAACTCCTGTAACTATTGGAACTAAATGACCAGGGCTTGATTTTTAACTGACAGCTTCCCTAGTATTTGCCCTCACTTCCAACTTAGGAGTAACCAGAGAAGGCTAAATACACACACCTAGCCAGTCATGTAGGATGCTTCTAGTTAGCCCACCTTCAGCTCTTCTGTGCCAGGTGCCTCCGATCAGGGCATAACCTGAAGCCTCTCCTTTTTTTCCCACGATAAAGCTTTTCAACTCCTCTGCCTGCCTTTAAGTCTCCTCCAGGTGCAAGTGATGGTAGCTGATTCCCTTGCTATAGCAAGCTCTGAATAAATAGCCTTTTCTTGTTCTTATTTGGGTGGTCTTCATTTATTTCCATACCTTTTTTTCACATAACATCATTCCCAGTGACAAAGGCAGATCTTGACATGACTTTGGAGTCTATTAATGCCTTGGTGGTGTATCACTTTCCACATTAACTGATTTTGATTTAGTCATCTCATGGCACTGAAGCTAATGCTGTGTGAGGTAAGCGCTTTTTTAGTATACCAGTATTACAGCTCTTGTCAGACTTCTAAATTAGAATTAACTTACTCTTTTGGTTCTGTACAGTACCCCTAGTTTTACAGCTCTTTTATTAGCCTCATTTTCTTACACCCTTACACCACCTCCATTCCCCTTACCTTTATCCCCAGCTGGAAGAACTCAGAACCAGGTTCCTGCAGTTAAGTTCAAAGGTATTGGAAGTGGCATCTCGTCTTCCACCCCAAATTGTTTCACCTAGGAACACTAAAAAAAAGTTTCCATATATGTCAGTATTTATGGACTTGCCTGAGGAATTTAGAATATAGTCTGTGACTATCTTCCTTTCCTGTTTAAGAATCCTAATGCCAGAACTAAGTAATACCTGAGTGTCTCATCATTGTTTCTCCCAAATTTGGTGTAAAGCAAGCCTCTGATAAACTGCCTCGATATGTCAGTGTTCTATGTGGACATGGAGATTCCCACCCCAACTCTAACTACCTTTATATTATATAAATATGTTTATATACTAGCAGAGCAATACACAAACACAGACTAATACTTGCAAGATACATTTCCAATAACATTTATATAAATGCATTTATGTAAGTATAAAAGAAGGACAGTGAGGTCAGTATATAAAAATCAGGAGTGTTTCTATATTCTAGCAAAGAACAATTGGAAAATTAAATCTAAAAACAACTTCATTTACAATAACATCCAAAATCATGAAATATTTAGGGATAAATTTAACAAAACATGTACACTAAAAATTATAAATAAAACAGTGCTGAGATAAAGATCCAAATAAATGAAGATATCATTTATGGATTAGAAGATTCAGTATTGCTAAAGTAGCAATTTTGATTTACTACAATCCCAAGAAAAAAATGTTTGTAGAAATTTATAAGATTTACATGATTATAAATTTAGAAATTTACATGATTTAAAATTTTTTATAGGAATGCACATGACCTAGAGTGGCCCCAGTGCTTTTTCAAAAGAACAGCAAAGTTAAAGGACTTCCATTATTCTTCAATAAAGGTGTCAGGGAAATGCAGTGGAGAAGTGAACATCAATCCTTACATCATACCGTGCACAAAAGTTAACTTAAAGTACCATAGACCTAAATGTAAGAGCTAGGAGCAAATCTTTGCAATTTTAAGGTAGGCAAAGTTTTCTTGGATAGGACAAAAGAAGTGTGAGCTATAAAAGAAAAAATTTAAAAGTTGGGCTTTATCTAAATTTAAAACTTTTGTTCTTCAAAAGAGACTTTTGAGAAAAGGAAAAGGCAAGCCATAGAACAGGAAAAATATTAGCATACATATGTCTGACAGATTTGTATCCAATATAAAGAACTCTTACAAATAATAAGAAGAGAACCTAATTTTTTAAAGTACAGAAGATTTGGAGAAACATTCACGAATGAAGATATAAGAATGGCCAGTAAATACATGAAAAGGTGTTCAATATCTTTAGCCATCAGAGAAATGCAAAGTGAAACCATGAGATACCTCTGTGCACCCATTGGTATGGCTAAAATCAAAATGGCTCACAATACGAAGCGTTAGCGAGGATATGGAGCAACTAGAACTCTTACACACTACTTGAGAGTGTAAACTGAACAATCTCTTTGGAAACCGGCAATTTCTTACAAAGTTAAATGTTTAAACTTTATAACCCAGCCATTACACAATTTTGTATTTGTCCAAGAGAAGTTAAAATATATATCCACACAAAGACTTTTATAAGAATATTCGTAGCTTCTTCATATATAAAAGCCAAAAAACTATTGTATATGAAACAACCCAGTGTTCATCAGCAGGAAGAAAAGAAAGGTGGTATAGCCATATGAAGGAATACTACTCAGCTATAAAAAGAAACAAACTGTTGAAACATGAATAGATTTCAAAAACCAAACCAAAGAAGCCAGACAAAAGAGAAAATACACTATTTAATTCCAGTTATATAAAATTATAGAAGATATAAACTAAGATAACAGAAAGCAATGGTTTCTGTTTCTGATAATAGAAAACGTGGTTGCCTGTGGCTAGGGTTTGAGAGAGGGTTTGACTTCAAAGGGACCTAAAGAAACTTCTGGGGATGATAGAAATGTTCTATATCTCAATTTTGGTGGTAGTTTCACAGATGTATATATCTGTCAAAATTCATTGAATTGCACACTTTATTGGAATATAATTTATTGTATGTAAATTACATCTTTAAAAAGACAAGATCAATAGGTGAGTAAGAAATAGAATAGAATCCTGGAATAAGATGACAGCTAGAAGTGAGTGGGTATGAAGGTGAGTGGTTGAGAATGAGAGAATGGTTATACTGAACAGAAAATACATGGTAAGAGAAATCACCAGGGTTTCATTTTGGTCTACTAATAAGTTATGGTTGCATTTGAATCAAATTAAGTACCTAAAAAGTAAATGCTCATAATAATGCTGTGTAACAAACCACCCTAAAATTTAGAGCAACCAAAAAATAAGCAGTTTTTTTTAGTCATGGATTTGCAAGTGTGGGTTGGGATGGCTCTGTCTCAGGCTGCAGGTTGGCTGAGCAGCTCTGGGGTTCAAGTTGGGCTCAGGCCTGTGGGTGTTCATTCTGGGGCCCAGGATGAAGGGGCATCCACTGGAGAGAAGCTCTTTCTCCTGGCGGATCACCAGAGCACAAGAACACAAGCCCAACTGCTCAGGCACATTTCAAGCCTCTTCATAACATTCCAAGGTCCAAATAAAGTCACATGGCCAAGCCAAAAACATCTTTCATTGTGTAAAGTTTTAAACCTACCCAAAGAACCTCCCATATACCCACCCCACAGTATCAACAATCATTTCATGTATTTTCTCCCCCTCTTCTTCAGTTATGCCCAAGGGAACTAAGAAGTGTAGGGATATGCTTTCAGGTCAGCCTCTATGAGTAGAGATGGGCTAGTGGTGTTGCTTTGATTCTTGATCACTGGATCACTGGCAGTGACTCTCACAATCAGGAGCTCAGTGTGGGGAGGATGTGGTAAAGCTCCACTTTAGCACTTCCTGCGGCAAACTGCAGAAGCACTGCTTTTGTCGGTCACCCATTTCCAATGTTCATCAGAAAAGGAAAAATTTAGGTTGCCATTTAAGAACTAAGAAATGAAAATATAACCAGGTTTGCTTTGGCAGTTGGGCCAAGCTAATCACAGGTTTTGTAACTCTGTTGGAGAGAAAGCATGGGTTTCTTTATTTGATTAAATGTAGTACAAAGTTCTGAGTCTTGAAATAGATGAGAACAAGCAGTTTATAATTAACAGATCATAAAGGAAAATGTAAACAGCCCGATGAGAAAATACTAAGAGAATGCTGAGAATTAAGAGTCTGTGGAACTGTTCTGTGTGTAGCCTGCCATGTTAGGAATACAGATTAGGGATTTGGATACATTAGCTAATTGTATCCAAGAAATGAATTCATTTCTTGGCACAGTTTTAATCATTGTTTAATCCTTCTGCAGTTTGGCTACTTAGAGTAAAAAATACTTTTTGCAAATGTTGTAAAGTATAAACCATCTCTGAAAAGAAAATTGATGTCATCAAAACACCAAAATATTCTGAAATATTCAGCATTTGCTTTTTTACAGCATCCTATTTCTTGCCTGCATTATATTTCTCAGAGTTTAATTTACTGTGATTCAAATTATCTATTTTCCATTTTTCCCCACGAGACTATAAGCTCCTTAAGGATAGGGACTGTGCCCATTGTTCACAAATGTGATCTAATACCTCACACAGTGCTGGACACACAGAAAGTACTTAGTAAATATTTATTGAATTAATTCATGCTTTCTTGTATTGTCCATGGAGGTTATTCTGCTGGATCCCATTAATAAATAAAATAACCATTTAAACAATTTGTACTTAATAATCACATATTTCCTGGCAAAATAATGAGTCCAGCAGCCAGGCAGCCTGGACTTCAACATTGACTCTGTCACTTGCCTAACTGTGTAACTGTGGGTGAGCAAAAGCTTGATCTGTGTGTGCCTCACTTTTACTATCTGTACAATAAGGAAGGTGTTGTGAAGATTGAATGATTTAATACATGTAAAGCACTTAGAAAAGTACCAGACAGTAATGCCTCAATAAGTTATTATTACTACTAGTACAACTATCAATATTATTATTCCAGAAATAAACTTAAAACACTCTTTTAAAACAATACTAAATATGCTATATTACTCAGTTTTGATCTCAGAATTCTGTATTTGTGTTGAACTGGTAAGTCTTACAGAATTTGAATCTGAAAATTGCTCCTCCCTCTGCTCTTTTTCCTTAATAACTCTACTGTTAAAAAATCAAACAAGTATGGCCTCCTGCAAAAAACCTTCTTTCCTCCTTTTCTTCCTCCATCTTTCCAGAACAAGTTTAATTTTTTCTTTCTCTGTGCTCTCTACTACTTCCTTTAATTTACAAAATACTTCATGTATATATACTGGCTTCTCTCTATCCTTAGGTCATTGCTCCACTTTAAGTTAACCGATGTAAGAGGGGAGTGGTCAGATATTTTTTTATTTTACACTCAATTTTTAATTATATATAGCATTAGTTAGTTTTTCATAGCTTTAGACTCCTTTCTTGGAGGAAAAAAAGGTATTGTGAATATTGTTTCATTCTCAAACCCAGTGTCCTATGTCCTTAATACATTTTCTGTAAGTTTTGAAAATTAAAATATAACATAATTACAGAAAGGTATACAAATAATAATTATACAGCTCTGTGAAATTTTCAGAAGTGAACACACTTGTATAACCACTACCTAAATCAAGACATAGAACACTACCGGCACCTCAGAACCTCTCCTCATGTTTCCTCTGCATCATAATCCATTCCCTCTAAGCTTGACCACTGTTCCGACTGCATTATCAATGATTTCTTTTACCAGTTTTCAAACTTTATATAAACGAAGTCATTTCGTATGTACTTCTTTGAGTCTGTCTTCTTTTGTTTAGTAGTATGTTTGTGAGATTCTCTTTCATTGCTGTCATATTTCATTGTATGTCTACTGTTAATGGACATTTTCAACTTTGGCTATTATGAACAACTCTATGAATGTTTGTTACATCTATTTTGATGCCCCTACATATACTTTTCCTTTCGGTATATACCTAGTAGTAGACTTGCTGGGTCATGGGGTTTCAGTCCCCAGTCTAAATTTTTTTCCAGATTTGATGCTACCAGTTTACATTCACACCGGTACAACAGGATTTAACTGTCCTTTTACCCCGTATTATCAGGTGTTTTTGGTTTGTTTCTTTTGTGTGCTATCCTGCACTACACATACGTAGTGGTATCTCATTGTGGTTTTGATTTTCATTTCCGTACAATGTTGAACATTTTGTATAAAACAGGAGTTTTGTAAATTCCCGTGTGGAATTTCTTTTGTTCATCTTTTAATCGTATTGTCTTTATTTTTCTTATTGATTTGTACGAGTTCTTTGTATATTCTAAATACAAGTCCTTTGTTGGATGTATGAACTAAAGATATTTTTCCCACTCTATGGCTTGCCTTTTTACTGTTTTGTTTTGTTTTGTTTTTTTGCGGTACGCGGGCCTCTCACTGTTGTGGCCTCTCCCGTTGCGGAGCACAGGCTCCGGACGCGCAGGCTCAGTGGCCATGGCTCACGGGCCCAGCCGCTCCGCGGCATGTGGGATCTTCCCATACTGGGACACGAACCCGTATCCCCTGCATCAGCAGGCGGACTCTCAACCACTGCACCACCAGGGAAGCCCCTTTTTACTGTTTTAATGGAGTCTTTGGTGAACAGAAGTTTTTCTCATTAATAAACTTACCCATCTTTTCTTTTTTGTGTTCTGTTTAAGAAATCTTTGCCTAGTCCTAGTTCATGAAGTTATTCTATTAGGCTATCTTCCAGAAAATGTATTATCTTTCGTATTTGGGTCTTTTATCCACCTGGAATTGATTTTTGTTTATGGGGTGAGGTTGGGACAGGTTTCATTTTTATTCTTACATACTGATCCGTCACCAGTGATTGAAAATGCCATTTGATTACTAAAATATTGCAATGGCATCTCTGTCCAAATAAGGTGATTATACATGTATAGATATGTTTCTGGATTCTTTATTCTGTTCTCCTGGTCATTTTATCTATGCTTGTACCAATCATACTCTGTCTTAATTACTTTAGCATTAGATTAAACCTTGATATTAAGTAATAGCAGTCATTCTTCTTCACATTTTCTTTACTATTCCTAGACCTTTCCATTCCCATGTGAATTTTAAATCCTTTATTTTTTTTAATGTTTAATAATAATTCCTATTAACTTTAATGAAAGCTTTTCAAAATTACAAAATCCATTAAAATAGTTCATCATACTAATAGCTGTAAGAGAAATAAAAACAACTAGTTTTCTTCATAGAGGCTAAAAAAGGCATTTGATAAACATTCAATAACCACTTCTGCTGTGGAAAAAATATCCAAGCATAAGAATCCTTTAGTTTTACGGTGCTGTATTCCTCATTCAGTATTCTGGGAGCAAAGCCTATTGCATAAACACACTGCTCCCAAATAGCCAAGATAAATTTCAAGAGTTTTAATCAACATAATGTATGAATGATATGATTTATTTTGTGTATAATAGTGTCACGGTGATTATTTTCCAACAACCTACCAGCCATCTTGTTTTGTTGTGTATCATACTCCAAATTCATCATTATTAAAGGAGTCACAGTAGAATTCCACTCAAGAAAAGTACTGTCTTTGTTTAGGGACATAACTTAATTGGGCGTGTTTGGTTATGAAGATGACACCTTCTTCACATCGCCTGGATGGTCATGGATGAGACAGAAAGATAGGTAAAATATTTGGTATGAGGATTTAAGAGGAATTTCGAGAGTTTTGAACAAATACCCTGGGCAGAGGGGAGGTAGGAAGTGATGCCCAGCAAAATGGTGAGAGACTGGAATCAAGGATGACAGTAGAGCTTAGGGGTTAAGAGCCTGAGTTCTAGATCCAGATTTCCTGGATCAGCTACTTATTAGCTTATGAATTTGGGTAAGTTACTCATCCCTCTGTGCTTCACTTTCTTTATTCATAAAAAGGGGATATATGTGCCTACCTCATAGGGTGGTTATGATCATTAAAAGAGTTAATGTATATAAAGTACTTAGAAACAGTACCTGGCATATAATTAATCCCCATATGTGCTAGCTGTTATTATAATTAATAAAAGATAATCTGAAAATTTGAGATACATCATATTTTTTAGTTTCATTTAATTGTTCTGTGCCATGATATAATCCCCCACCCTTAACAAGCACACTGTAACCCCAGTAAAGTCCTGTCCACACACCACCATAAGACTAAGATTCATTGAAGACTGAAAAGATTACAGCAGAATCTAGTAGTGCAGAAAACAGACCCTACACTCAGGAAAGAAGTATCCCAAAGACTAAAAATTCATTGTAAGTTAGAAATTGAAGTAATTTTAAGAATCCATGGAAGTAACAGGTTGGACACTGGTTTTCCTACTGATTGTGTGTTAAGAGTTCATCCAATTTGACAGATTTTAAAGGATAAGGTGATTCTAGCTGTTTCAGGGTTTCTCAACCTCAATACTATTTAATGACTTTCGGGGCTAGATAATCCTTTATTGTGGAGAGCTGTCTTGTGTATTGTAGGATGTTTGGCAGAGTCCCTGGCCTCTACCTACTAGATGCCAGTAGCAGCACCGCTCCCTGCAGTGTGACAACCAGAAATATCTCCACTCATTGCCAAATGTTCCCTGGGGGGCAAAATTGTCACCAGTTGAGAACTGCTAAGTTATTTAAAAGAAACTTCCCCGCATAGAGTTTTTTCCTCAAGTTCCAAACATTCACAAACAGAGAATAAAATAATGCACCACTATGTAGTCATTTCCTAGCTTCAATAATTTTGACAACTTTGTTTTATCTATATCTTCTCCATTTTTTTCTGTAGTAATTTCAGCAAAACCTGGTCATTATATCATTTCTCCCATAAATACTTTAATGTATATAAAGTATATGAGCTTGTGGACTTCTTAAAAATAATAAATATTAGTATCTTTTTAAGAAACTAATATTTAGGGGAAAAAAAGCACTTAAGAGAAATAGAGTGATATAATAAGACTAAGAGTAACATGAGTATAAGAGCCTAGAAGAAAAAGGAAGAGTTTGGTTTCTTTTCCCCTAGCCTCTTTCTTAAGTGAGTAACATTTGGACTTTTGCAAATAATGCATGAAATTATAATATAATTATAGCCTCTTGCCTGCCATTTGTATATAGTGTAGTAGTATGTTGTGAAATTTAAAGAGGTCAGGGACTTTTACATTTTATTATAGATGTCTTCAGAATTACATTTAGCATTTTAACCTGAAACTGTTTACTTCAAATTTCATATGCTATAAATATTCTTGTTATCATAGTAGACTTTGATAAATTTTAATAATATTAAATAGTTGACTCAGTAGTTTAGAAATTCTACACACTGTGGTAACGAAATGAAAAATTCTTCATAGCAAGGGTTTAAAGGTGGAAATTTGCTTGAATGACGGATAGGGGATTTGTGTGTTTTTAATTGAAGTATAGTTGATTTACAGTCTTGTGTAAGCTTCAGGTGTACAGCATAATGGTTCAGTATTTTTGCAGATTATATTCCATTATAGATTATTACAAGATAATGGATATAATTCCCTGTGCTATATAGTATACCCTTGGTGCTCATCTACTTATATATAGTAGTTTGTATCTGTTAATCTCATACCCCTAATTTGTCCCTCCACCCTTCCCTCTCCCCTTTGGTAACCACAGGTTTGTTTTCTATCTCTGTAACTCTGTTTCTGTTTTGTATATACATTCATTTGTATTATTTTTTAGATTTACGGTACTTGTTTTGAAGATGCATTTGCATGCATTTGTAACACAGCTTTTTCCTGAGATTTTATATTAGAGTATCATAGTTGGGCAGAGGTAGAGAGATAAGGAACTGTCTATAATGTTGGACATTATAGAGGTAATAAAGCCCCTGGGATATCTTTCTGGTCTGTGGCAGAGAAATCCGTTTTTGTTGCCTCTTGCAGAGAAGTAGGGAAGGGAATATAGATCCTGTTTTTCTACTCTGGCGTAATTTCAATGAGAATTCTTTTTTTTTTTTTTTTTTTTAATGGGACTTTAACGCTGGTAGAATTAGGTTTGAATGCCAGTCTAGGCACTTTCTTTTTTAATTAATTAATTTATTTATTTATTATTTATTTTGTCTGCATTGGGCCTTTGTTGCTGTGCATGGGCTTTCTCTAGTTGTGGCGAGCAGGGGCTACTCTTCATTGTGGTGCACGGGCTTCTCATTGTGGTGGCTTCTCTTGTTGCGGAGCACAGGCTCTAGGCGCGAGGGCTTCAGTAGTTGTGGCACATGGGCTCAGTAATTGTGGCTCGTGGGCTCAGTAGTTGTGGCTCGCAGGTTCTAGAGCGCAGGCTCAGTAGTTGTGGTGTGCAAGCCTAGTTACTCCATGGCATCTGGGATCTTCCCAGACCAGGGCTTGAACCCATATCCCCTGCAGTGGCAGGCGGATTCTTAACCACTGTGCCACCAGGGAAGTCCTCAGTGAGAATTCTATATAGATTTTCCACAGATGGAGCACTTGAGTTCAATAATACTATACAAGGATACACCTGTAGTCCCTTCCTCTGACCTGCAGCTTGTGACTTTAGTAGAGAAGTTAAGATAAATGTTAAATTGAATAATAAGAACATAAACCTCACTTTCTTGCCATTAGGAGTGATTTAATGTGTAATGCTGAATATCCTAAAAAATTAAGCTATTATATTTTAGCATCAAACCATATGATACTCTAGTTAATGCTTGCTATGGTGAAAGGACATATCTGACTCCAAAAAAAAAAAAAAAAGATTTTTGTAATATCCTATATAGGATACGTGCTACTGTGGATTGTTAACAGGTTAGACTGAATGCATCTGAACATAAAACAAAATCTGAAAAAATGTTGAAATGAATCAAGTTAATGTAAAGAGATAATTCAGTTTAGGTAAATTAGTTCTGCCTCACATTTAAAATAGATCATCTTGAGTTCCCTGGCTATTTTTTATGTCTATAAATTTCTATAAATTCTCTATTTGGAAATAAATTGAGCCCAAGGAAAGACCTCATACTGACATTATTCAGCATCCCTCAGTGAAAAGGTTTGAAAAAGAATAATTCCTGTAGTTGGTAACCACTGAAAAATAGCCTAAATAGAAAGAAAATTACGCTTTCCTCAGCTGCCGCTAAGGTGCTCGGTCCTTCTGAGGAAGCTGAGACCGCATTGGGGTGTAGGCCCTCACTTCATCTGGCGACTGCACCATGCCCGGCAGCCCCTGTCTAGCACTCGCCCGCACCATGGCCTCCGACTCAGCGCTCACCTGCATCTACTCGGCCCTCATCCTGTCCGACAATGAGGTGACAGTCACCGAGGATAAGATCAATGCCCTCATTAAAGCAGCCAGTGTAAATGTTGAACTTTTCTGGCCAGGCTTGTTTGCAAAGGCTTTGGCCAGTGTCAACATCGGGAGCCTCATCTGCAACGTGGGGGCAGGTGGACCTGCCCCAGCATCTGGGGCTGCCCCGGCAGGAGGTCCCGCCCCCTCCCCCACTGCTGCCCCAGCTGAGGAGAAGAAAGTGGAAGCAAAGAGAGAAGAAGCTGAAGAGTCTGACGATGACGTGGGCTTTGGTCTTTTTGACTAAACCTCTTTAGTAACACGTTCAATAAAAAGCTGAGCTCTTAAAAAAGAAAAAAGAAAATTGCGTTAAAAGCTGATTGTATGGGAAGAGTGTAGCAGTCAGGAAGCACAGGATTAAAATGAATGCCAGAGATCAGGAATTTTAGGGGTCTAAATTCCAGGGCAAAAAAATGAACCTGAATGGGGTTTCTTTTTGGAGTGATGAAAGTATTCTGGAATTAGAAAGTGGTGATGGTTCCATAAACTTATGAAGAGACTAAAGCCATTGAGCTGTATACTTTAAGAGGATAGAGTTTATGGTATATGAATTATTTTGAAAAAATGACCCTGACTGTGGGGGAAATGATAGCTCAGGGCCATCTGGCATAGGGTAGGAACCCAACCAGAGTGAGTAGTGCACCTGTGTGCAGGGTGGCAGGGAGCAGCGGTGAGATTTGTTACGTGTAGGGGGATAGATTAAATAAGTATAGTATTAAATAAGGAAAACAAGAACCAGATTTTTCACTATTGGAGAACAGAGTTATAACTTTGGAAAGGAAGAAGTCTAGAATTAACCCTATGGTATTGAATTGGAATTGGAGCATCTTTGTGAACATTTAGTGTATGTTTGTATATGGATTTACAAATAAAAATGAATATAGAGTTGTGTGTATATGTATATAAGTGTATGAGCATACTGCCTAACTCTGTCGACGGAGTGGACCTGGGGGGCAGTGACATCCTGATCGCAATGAGCATACCTGATATTCTAAATACCTTTCCCCACTAAAAAAAAAAAACCAAAAAACAAAAAACCAACTCTTCTTGGGAAAAGGACTGATTCTAGGGCTAGGGCAGGGAAAGTACAAGATGAGCCCGGAACATCTGATGCCAGAAAGCAAAGAAGTGCTCAGAAAATGACAGGGATATATCAGAAGGTTACAGGAGCCAAATTGAAAGGGCTTACGTGGCCAACTTTGGGACAATTTGAGCATCAAAATAAATAATAATAGTAACAGGTTATAACTCATTGAGTAAGAATGGAGTCTTTGAGTTCAGATAGGTAGGTAGATAGGTAAAGGAAAAGAAACTAAACTATAGAAGAGTGATGGATTTAGAAAATATCACTGTTTGGCAAGCATGATAGTAATTCTACCAAGAAACATTAATGGATGCTAAAAATAGTGGGCAAAAGTTTATTGAGGAGAGATTCAGACTGCTACTTGTACACCAATGTTCATACTATCATTATTCATAATATCTAATAGATGGAAACAGCTCAAGTGTCCAACTTGATGGACAGATGAATAGATAAACTAAATGTGGTATGTACATAAAATGGAGTCAGTCATAAAAAGGAGTGAAATTCTGATGCATGATCTAACATGGGATGAACCTTGAAAATTTGCGAAGTGAGATAAGTTAGACATAAAAGGACAAATACTGTGTGATTCCACTTATATGGGGTACCTAGAATAAGTAAATTCATAGAGACAGAAAGTAGAATAGAGGTTACTAGGGCTAGTAAGAGGGGAGATTGGGGAGTTTTATTTAGTGGATACAGAATTTCTCTGGGGGATGATTAAAAAGTTCTGAAAATGGAGATGGTTGCACAACATTGTGAACGTACTTAATGCCACTGAATTGTACACTTAAAAATGGTTAAAATGGCAAATTTTGTTATGTGTATTTTTATCACAAAAATTTTTTTTAATTTAAAAGTTTGTTGAAGAATGGGATACTCACATACTTTCAAAGTATCCCCCCATTACATACTTATTAATTACAAAGAGAAAGAGTATAATTTTAGAGTGGAAATATCTGGCAAACACTGCCATAACCAAGTGATCAAACTTAACACAGCATTGCTTTTGCAATAGTTCTGCCAAAAATGCATAACCTGGATTAAGTCATGAGATAACTTCAAATTGAGGGACACTGTGCAAAATAGCTGGCCTGTAAGCTTCAAAAGTGTCAAGATCATGAAAGTTAAGATGAGATTAAAGGAGTCAAAGAGAACTAAGAACTCAGTGCAGTTGCTTAATCCTGAATTGGATCTTTTTGCTAGAAATGACATTACTGGATAAATATCAAAACTTAAATGGGGTCTGTGGATGAGATCATAATAATGTAAAATGTTAGGTTCCTGATTTCTCTGCTAGTACTGTGGTTATGTAAGAGAATTGCTTGTTTATAGGAAATGCATACTGTCTGGGCATGATGGGATATCATGTCTATATTTTCAAATGGTTAAGGAAAAAAATGTTCTTTGTACTATTCTTGAAACTTTTTTGTAAGTTTGAACTGATTTTAAAATAAAAAAGGATATTTACATGAACTGTAAGGAAAAAAAAAGATAAAAGAACCTGAATGAAGGTGGTGATTATGGCCAGGACTAGATCCCAAGACTAGGACTTGTATTGGAAGGCTAACTGCCAAAGAAATGGGAAACTTCTATTCAGTGAGTTACAAAAACATTCTCTCAAATTCAAGGGTTTCAAGTAAATATATTGAGGATTCTGAGTAGACTATCAATTATAATATGTAACAGTGGAAAAATCAGCTTCTAGTCAAGGACCTAGTAATTTTGCATTTAGAATGTGAAAACAAAGGAAATGACCAAACTGAATGTAAAAATAGTTGCAAAACTGGCCATTTTATTTTGATAGATTCAGGTGTTTCAATGTCTTCCTGTTATAGGTGATGCTGAACAAGAACTTGGTCCCCCTCCATCTGTAGATGAGGCAGCAAACACACTCATGACTCGTCTGGGTTTCCTCCTTGGAGAGAAAGTCACGGAAGTTCAGACAGGTGACCAATACAACATGGAAGTACAGGATGAAAATCAGGTAAACTGCTTCCTATCAACTTAGTGAAACATGGGATGAAACATCCTTTTATAACCAGGAAAGGAAAAATGTTGCAGGGTGTCAGTGTTCTGAGAAGAATAATCCCAAGTATAGAGTGCCTTTTGAGGCCTGGAGATATAACTTAATTTTCCATAATCACTATATTTCTTCAGTTTATAGAACGTCTTTTAGTTTCCTTCTTAAGTTTAAAAAGCCACTTTAAGGTTTTGACTTATTTATTGAATGAATGAGGAAATAAATAAGTAAATAAGCCAACAAACAAAATAGACATATATATGAGCACCGCACCCCCAAATTGCAGAATACATATTGTTTTCAGGTACACATGGATTATTTGCCAAATTGACTATATGCTGATCCATTGAACAGATCTCAACAAATGTCAAAAGATTTCAACTACTGTGACCATAGTAGAATTAATCAATTATAAAATAACATAGAAAATGATAGCTAAAAGATAACTCAGAAAATCAAAATCCCCAAGTGTTGGGATATTAATATACTCCTAAGTAGCCTTTAAGTCAGAAAATCACAAGAAATTGGAAAATATTTTAAACGGAAATAATAAAAAATGAAATATAATAAAACTTGTAGTATATAAAATATGCTTTAAAAAACTTTAGTTTTGGATACATATATTAGAAAAGCAGAAAATCCAAAAAATTAATGATCTAGATATTTATCTCAGAAAGTTAAAAATATTAGCAATTGGAAAAAATTATTATTTCATAGACTTTTTTCTTTTGTCTATTCCATTCTTTTCAGTTAAAATGTAGCAAAAGAAGTATTAGATTCATTTATGCGGTCTTAATCTTTAAAACGAACGTCCGGTAGTGAACCATTTTACTCAGAAGATGACAAATTAAATTCAAATTGCGTATTCTCAGTAATGTTGGTGAAGATTCTATGTCATATGTTAGCTTCACCATAAAGTGTACAAGGATTATTTGAATATATTTGTCGATCATGTGGTTAATGCTCAGATGTTCCAGAGCTCTCTCCTCAGACTTTTCCTTTCTTTATATTCTCACTCCTAAGGTCATTGGTTTTGCTGGCTGCACATTCTGATCATGTGGGCAGTTTCTGTAAAATTCAAATACCTGGAGATTCTAATCAGATTGAAACTCTTCCATTCTTATGTCTTTAAATACTGTCTTAACTCCTAAACTGTCTCTAGCCCTGCCTTTCCCCTTAACTCTAGATCTGTATTTTTAGCTGCCTACACTACCTTTTCTACCTATGTGTCCAAGGTACATCTCAAATTTAACATGTCAAAAAACTGAACTCTTGCATTTTTCCCCAGAACCTGCTCCTTCTACTGAGTTTCCTGTCTGAATAGGTGGCATCACCTACAGGCATAAGACAAAAGCACTGGAGTCATTCTTGGCTTTACTCTGTCACACTCTACATTCACTCTTTCAGCAAATTATGTAGGCTTTGTCTTCAGAATGTATGCTAAATCTGATCCCTTTTCATTACTTCCACTGGTACACCGAAATCCAGGTCACTGTCATCTCTTGCCTGGGCTAGTGCAATAGCTCCTAGAATGTAAGGCTAGAAGGCTGGAACTTTTGCCTGTTCTATTTACGGCTGTATCCTCTGCACCTAGAACAATGTCTACTATTAGTAGGTGCTCAATAAATATTTACTGTCTAGAATAAATGGCCTCCTAATAGGGCTCTGCTTCCACTCTTGCCCCCTGTAGTCTGTTTACACAGAAGCCAGCGTGATCCTTGAAAATGTGAACCTGGTCCTTTGACTTCTCTTCTCTCAATCTCCCACAGTATTCCCCCACATTTAACATTAAATCTGAAATCTTTACCATGACCAGCAAGGGGCTACCTGATCTGACCCCTCGCTGCCTCTCCTACATCATTTCCTACCCCTCTCCCTTTCACCTGCAGCTCGCCAGCAACACTGGCCTTCCTGTCATTCCTCAAACACATAAAACATTCATTTATACTGGAATGTTCTTCCCACATAACTCACTTCCTTACTTTATCCAGTGCTCTGCTCAAATGTTACCTCCTCCGAGAGGCCTCTTCCTTAATTACTTTATCTAATAGCACCTGCCCATCACTGTATCCCCTTATCCTGGCACTTTATTTTTTTTATAGCTCTTATTAATTTATTACATTATATATTTAGTTGTGGGGGGATTGTGTATATCATACAAGAATGTAAGCTTCATGGTGATAGGGATTTTTTTTTTAACTAATTTACATTGTAACTATGTCAGTATGCTGTGATCTGTGAATAAAAAATAGAAATGATACATGTTGAGAGCTTCATTTAAATTGGTATAAATAAAACATCTATTTTACTTTTTATCTCTTTATATTCACAGCAGGTTAAAATATGACTGTTCTAATAATGACCAAGAAACATGACATTACAATCTGAGAATTTGCCAAGGACCCTGTGTTTCTAAAAAGCTACATTTCTTGAGGTGCTAAAATTTATATTTGGTTGCTTTTGAGATGCTTCATGTCACAGCCTGTTGCAGTAATTTCTAAATAAAGTCACATGACTTGTGACTTCATTTAGAAATCAGGTAGCCCCTTCCTGGTCATGGTAAATAAAGATTTCAGATTAGAACGTGCTTTGTGCATTTACTGAATAAATTCGTCATAAAATAAGTAAATGAGTAGTATCATTGATTTAATGTAATTAAAGTGATATAGTATAACAGAAAAGTCACTGAACCAGGAGGTAGAAGATGTGTAGGGTTCATTTATATTTCAATTTTCAGGTAAAGAAAAATGGAAGCACACTGCCAGAAAGTGATGGACTAGTATTCAAATCCAGGCAGTCTGCTTTTACAACTTATGTTCTTAATAGCTACACCATACTGGTCCAGTATAGCATGAAATAATGACAGGATTGTTGTGAAGATCAAGTTAAATCATGAATATGAAATCACTTTGTAAGCTGTAAAGTGTCATATAAACAAAAGATATATATGCAATATAATTAGTATGTAAATGTATGCAGGAACTGTATGATTTGGGGGAAATTGCTTCATAGCTTGCATACTTAGGGTAGTTTCATTTTCACATTTCTTAAATGGGGAAATAATATTTATTATGCCTCATACTTGGTTGATAAGGAGATAATGAAGTATCAATTATAACATTTAAAAAATTTTAACTACGAAACATTGAACAAATGTAAAATATTAATAATGAAGCTACATGATAGCCCTCTTGGAATATAATATACCATGAAACTATCTTGGAACCACAGAAGAAAGTGGCTGAATTGACCATTGGAATTTCTAGTCTTAGGAAAATTATTAAGAACTAGGAGGTCATGTTCACTTAGTGACTTTCTTCTGTACTAAACAACATACTGACAAAGATAGATTGCTTTGTTTAGAAAGACCCTATATAGTAATGGTGTCCTCAGAATAGTGCTAGTAATGACAAAATCCAGCACAGGCAAGTCAGCATATATCATTTTTTTTGCAAAGGACAACATATTGAAAGTGATATTCAACTGATCACTATATTTTCTTCTCTCAGTAGTTTCTGGTGTATTAGGATGTACCTTATAAATTCCATCATTAGATTCTTCCCTTGGGTATTTGTAGAACCTTGAAGAGATCCGATTGAGAGTTTGGGATCCTTCTGGAGACCACTAAAAGATCAATGGGAAAACCACTGAAAGGTTTTAGAAGCGGAGCGGCTTAATTAGATGTCCATTTTAGCCTGCAGTATGGAGAGTAGATAATGTTGTCTTTCTGTGCCCAGAAGAGATTTCTGTGTCTCATTAACTAGCCTCCTTAAATAAATATAAGGCTTGCCTTTTAATTCACAAGCCATGAACAGTTTTCTGCTTTCTGAATGGCTTCATCTTTAAGCTTTGCTTTTACAGTTAAAGCTTTTAAAGCATAGTCTGTGATAAATGCTTTATTTTCCAGAAAATAACTTGTAGTAAAAATTATGTGTCATTTGAGCCTAACCTCCACATTGGCTATATTATGCATATAATACAGTTTCCTTTCTCAAAGAACCGACTGAGAATCTTGTCTAAAAATGGAAATTAGTTGCTATAAAGGTAATAGATTTATACCCAAATTAAACTTTTTCATCATGGAATGACTATATAGTATAGATATATCTAATGTAGAAGACTCTAATACAGTTCTATTACAGTACCCACATATTTCTTAAACTGAGAATGAGGCAGTTAAAAATTGCCATGCCAAATTCTAACTAGGGAGGATTCTAAGTCACTAAGACTGGGGTGGGGTTCAGTATCTGTCAGTTTTGTAGGGGAACTTGTTTTTTACATTCCACAGGAAATTCTACTGCAAGCCCAGTTTTTAAAAAATTCATTGCTCTGGTAGACCAACATCATTTTATAGAAATAGAGGAAATTACAAAGAAATTGAAACTCCTCCCTCTTCTGGAGAAAAATTATATAGAAGAGAAATGGCATAGATTTGAGGGCTTATTGTGTTGTTAAGAAAAATCAGTTTCTAATATTATTCATATGATTGAAAAGATTTACTTGGTTGCAGGGTTCTGAGAATGTCACTTATGCTTGGTTGAGTTGAATGTATCTTTTATGACCTGGTTATAGCATTTAAATTAAAATCAAAACCTGGATTCAACACAGATAATTAAATATAAGAGATTGCATCTGGAAATCATTTGGGGACGAGTCAAAGAGCCTTAATATTCTCATATTCAGTGATCAGCATATTTTCCAGTCAAGTTATAAAATGTAAATCTTCAATTTTAGCAGAGAGATTATGAATAGACTCTGTATGTAAAGTTGAAATGCTTTTTTTTTAATTTAACATTTAAAGATGTTAAATTTATCATTAGTACTCCAAGTAATTTTGCCACTGATCAAGTACTGTTTTGAAAAGGGTAACATTTTTTTTTAAACATCATTATTGGAGTATAATTGCTTTACAGTGGTGTGTTAGTTTCTGCTTTATAACAAAGTGAATCAGCTATACATATACATATATCCCCATATCCCCTCCCTCTTGCGTCTCCCTCCCACCCTCCCTATCCCACCCCTTTAGGGGGTCACAAATCACTGAGCTGATCTCCCTGTGCTGTGCAGCTGCTTCCCACTAGCCATCTATTTTACATTTGGTAGTATATATATGTCCATGCCACTCTGTCACTTCATCCCAGTTTACCCTTCCCCCTCCCCGTGTCCTCAAATCCATTCTCTACATCTGCGTCTTTATTCCCGTCCTGCCCCTAGGTTTTTCAGAACCTTTTTTTTTTTATTATTCCATATATGTGTGTTAGCATACGGTATTTGTTTTTCTCTTTCTGACTTACTTCGCTCTGTATGACAGACTCTAGGTCCATCCACCTCACTACAAATAACTCAATTTTGTTTCTTTTTATGGCTGAGTAATATTCCATTGTATATATGTGCCACATCTTCTTTATCCATTCATCTGTTGATGGACACTTAGGTTGCTTCCATGTCCTGGCTATTGTAAATAGAGCTGCAATGAACACTGTGGTACATGACTCTTTTTGAATTATGGTTTTCTCAGGGTATATGCCCAGTAGTGGGATTGCTGGGTCGTATGGTAGTTCTATTTTTAGTTTTATAAGGAACCTCCATACTGCTCTCCATAGCGGCTGTTATCAATTTACATTCCCACCAACAGTGCAAGAGGGTTCCGTTTTCTCCACACCCTCTCCAGCATTTATTGTTTGTAGATTTTTTGATGATAGCCATTCTGACTGGTGTGAGGTGATAACCTCATTGTAGTTTTATTATTTTTTTTAACATCTTTATTGGAGTATAATTGCTTTACAATGGTGTGTTAGTTTCTGCTTTATAACAAAATGAATCAGTTACATATATACATATGTATACATATATACATATATCTCTTCCCTCTTGTGTCTCCCTCCCTCCCACCCTCCCTATCCCACCCCTCCAGGCGATCACAAAGCACCGAGCTAATCTCCTTGTGCTATGCGGCTGCTTCCCACTAGCTATCTACCTTACGTTTGGTAGTGTATGTATGTCCATGCCACTTTCGCTTTGTCACAGCCTACCCTTCCCCCTCCCCATATCCTCAAGTCCATTTTCTGGTAGGTCTGTGTCTTTATTCCTGTCTTACCCCTAGGTTCTTCATGACTTTTTTTTTTTCTTAAATTCCATATATATGTGTTAGCATACGGTATTTGTCTTTCTCTTTCTGACTTACTTCACTCTGTATGACAGACTCTAGGTCTATCCACCTCATTACAAATAGCTCAATTTCGTTTCTTTT
Organism: Monodon monoceros; assembly: GCF_005190385.1. Lineage (NCBI taxonomy): Eukaryota > Metazoa > Chordata > Mammalia > Artiodactyla > Monodontidae > Monodon > Monodon monoceros. The sequence goes on from NW_021703786.1 coordinate 22,433,234, forward strand.
TATGGCTGAGTAATATTCCATTGTATATATGTGCCACATCTTCTTTATCCATTCATCCGATGATGGGCACTTAGGTTGTTTCTATCTCCGGGCTAATGTAAATAGAGCTGCAGTGAACATTTTGGTACATGAGTCTTTTTGAATTATGGTTTTCTCAGGGTATATGCCCAGTAGTGGGATTGCTGGGTCATATGGTAGTTCTATTTGTAGTTTTTTAAGGAACCTCCATACTGTTCTCCATAGTGGCTGTATCAATTTACATTCCCACCAACAGTGCAAGAGGGTTCCCTTTTCTCCACACCCTCTCCAGCATTTATTGTTTGTAGATTTTTTGATGATGGCCATTCTGACTGGTGTGAGATGATATCTCATTGTAGTTTTGATTTGCATTTCTCTGCTGATTAGTGACGTTGAGCATCCTTATATGTGTTTGTTGGCAATCTGTATATCTTCTTTGGAGAGATGTCTATTTGGGTCTTCTGCGCATTTTTGGATTGGGTTGTTTGTTTTTTGGATATTGAGCTGCATGAGCTGCTTGTATATTTTGGAGATTAATCCTTTGTCAGTTGCTTCGTTTGCAAATATTTTCTCCCATTCTGAGGATTGTCTTTTCGTCTTGTTTATGGTTTCCTTTGCTGTGCAACAGCTTTTAAGTTTCATTAGGTCCCATTTGTTTATTTTTGTTTTTATTTCGCTTGCTCTAGGAGGTGGGTCAAAAAGGATCTTGCTGTGATTTATGTCATAGAGTGTTCTGCCTATGTTTTCCTCTAAGAGTTTGATGGTGTCTGGCCTTACATTTAGGTCTTTAATCCATTTTGAGTTTATTTTTGTGTATGGTGTTAGGGAGTGTTCTAATTTCATTCTTTTGCATGGAGCTGTCCAGTTTTCCCAGCACCACTTATTGAAGAGGCTGTCTTTTCTCCACTGTATACTCTTGCCTCCTTTATGAAAAATAAAGTGACCAAATGGGTGTGGGTTTATCTCTGGGCTTTCTATCCTGTTCCATTGATCTATATTTCTGCTTTTGTGCCAGTACCATTACTGTCTTGCTGACTGTAGCTTTGTAGTATGGTCTGAAGTCAGGGAGCCTGATTCCTCCACCTCCATTTTTCTTTCTCAAGATTGCTTTGGCTCTTTGGGGTCTTTGGTGTTTCCACACAAATTGTGAATTTTTTTATTCTAGCTCTGTGAAAAATGCAGTTGGTAGTTTGATAGGGATTGTACTGAATCTGTAGATTGCTTTGGGTAGTAGAATCATTTTCATAGTGTTGATTCTTCCAATCCAAGAACATGGTATATCTCTCCATCTGTTTGTATCATCTTTAATTTCTTTCATCAGTGTCTTATAGTTTTCTGCATACAGCTCTTTTGTCTCCTTAGGTAGGTTTATTCCTAGGTATTTTATTCTTTTTGTTGCAGTGGTAAATGGGAGTGTTTCTTTAATATCTCTTTCAGATTTTTCATCATTAGTGTATAGGAATGCAAGAGATTTCTGTGCATTAATTTTGTATCCTGGCACTCTACGAAATTCATTGATTAGCTGTAGTAGTTTTCTGGTAGCATCTTTAGGATTCTCTACGTATAGTATCATGTCATCTGCAAACAGTGACAGCTTTACTTCTTCTTTTCCGATTTGGATTCCTTTTATTTCCTTTTCTTCTCTGATTGCTGTGGCTAAAACTTCCAAAACTATGTTGAATAAGAGTGGTGAGAGTGGACAACCTTGTCTTGTTCCTGGTCTTAGTGGAAATAGTTTCAGTTTTCCACCATTGAGAACGATGTTGGCTGTGGGTTTGTCATATATGGCCTTTATTATGTTGAGGTAAGTTCCCTCTATGCCTACTTTCTGGAGGTTTTTTTATCATAAATGGTGTTCAGTTTTGTCGAACGCTTTTTTTGCATCTATTCAGATGATCATATGGTTTTTCTCCTTCAGTTTGTTAATATGGTTTATCACATTGATTGATTTGCATATATTGAAGAATCCTTGCATTCCTGGGATACACCCCACTTGATCACGGTGTATGATCCTTTTAATGTGCTGTTGGATTCTGTTTGCTAGTATTTTGTTGAGGGTTTTTGCATCTATGTTCATCAGTGATATTGGCCTGTAGTTTTCTTTCTTTGTGACATCTTTGTCTGGTTTTGGTATCAGGGTAGAATAACATTTCTTGAGTGTTTGAAAAAACATAGACTTTCATTCATTATTTCATTAATTTATTTGGGTAGAAAGAGCTAAAGAAAAGCGAATTGTCATTAAATTAGGTAAACCAGAATATATTACCATCAGTGTTTTTGGTGATTATTCATTACTTCCCATCAAAAATGTGAAAAGGAGGTAACTTTAGGTGTAAGAATCACTCAGTGATCTCAGTCTGTAATCAGTTTCTACAGAGAAATTATTTCCTTTTGTATTAAATTAATATTGTTTGATCTATTTTATTTGACAAACTTTTAGATAAGGCATTTTCCCTGCATTCATTTATTGCCTCTGAGCAACCACCTGTGTGTCAAAAAAAACACATTTATTTGCATTAAGAACTTTATTTTTATTTCTCCTTGGCTGCAGAGATATTTTTTTTCTATCCAAAGAAAATTATTAGCAAGAAAAAGTTCCAAGCCTTCAGAAAAATTTGGATTGAAAATAGCAAGAAAATTTTGTGATTAATAAATTCCTCTATTAGTTCATAGCAGTGATAAAGACTACTTGTCCCTGTGAGTTTCCTAGGCAGAAAAACAGGCCAGTCTCTGCTCATGTTAAATTTATCAAGTTTCACCTTAATTATAGAACACAGAATGCTTTATCCCAGAAGGGAAAAACAAACAGAACCTAATAGATGTAAAAGTTGTGCATGTGAATTTTTTTTTTCTTATCAAAGCATGTGTTTTACCATAAGATATATTTTACTTTAACAGCTGATCAGTTTATCTCATTTTTCATTTAAATTTTTCAGACCTCAGCAATCACCCAGAGGATAAGTCCCTGTTCCACCTTGACTAGCAGCACTGCCTCTCCACCAGCCAGCAGCCCCTGCTCTACTCTCCCGCAAGTCAGTACAAATGCAACTGCCAAGGATAGCAGCTATGGGGCTGTCACCAGTCCAACCTCCACCCTTGAAAGCAGAGATAGCGGTATCATTGGTAAGTTGGTTTTTATATTAATCATTAAAAAAGAAAGCATCTTATGTCTTTTTTTCTTTTTAAAATAATTACACAAGCTCAAGGTTTTCAAAAATTCTGCTTTTGATTTACTGAGATGTATATATAAAATGTGTCCTTTTCTTTTTAATGATACAGGAGAGAGACATAAAGGGTAAACAAAATGAGAGGTATCTCTCCCTGCTTAACCAGTCCTTTAAAGATATTATCTGATAAAAGAATGGATGAATAGAAAAAGTTCTTTCTACTTCTTCTTGTAAATTCACATGCATCATCTGTCTACCAACAGAAGTGGTTCAGAAAAAGTTTATCCCTCACTGAACTAGTAGTTTCTTGGTGGTTCTCAGTTCTTTGTATTATTGCCTGTTGTATACTTGTTAAGGGGAGTCAGTCACATGGAAGTGAGCAAAGTTTTGGGAAAAGAAGAATCTGAAGACAAAGAAATGCAAAGAGAAGAAAAGAAGACTGAGCACAGAATCTTAGGGCATGTTCAAATTGAGCAGGGGGTGAGAGGTGTGAGAATGAGCCAGTAGATACAGAAAAAGGGTAGTCAGACAGATAGGAGAAAAACTGGGGCAGTATAATGTTACCAGCGCCAAGGAAGATAAAAGTTTCAAGGAAGTGGTGAGGAGAGTCTGGTCAACAAATGACAGAAGCTGAAGAGACTAGGAAAGTGGAAACGATAAAGGAATAAAGACAATGAAATATTTTTTCCTCATTTGGCTTCCTTCTAAAGGTTATCAAATCAAAATATTTATTTGTTTAGATATTATTGCAGATATTTTAATGCCATGTCAACTAAGCATATCTCTAGTACTCAAATGAATATACATCAACATGTGAATTTATTCACTTTAAATAAATAATGAGTTGATAAAAAGAATATTTTTACAGCAAAGTTACAGGATACAAAATCAACATACAAAAACCAGTTGCATTTCTATACCCTAACAATGGATAACCAAAAACAATAAAATTAAGAAAGCAATTCCATTACAGTAGCGTCAAAAAGAATAAAATACTTAGGAATAAATTTAACTAAGGAGGCAAAAGGCATGTACACTAAACACCACAAAACATTGCTAAAGAAATTTTAAAAGACTTAAATAATTGGAAATATATCCTGTGTTCATGGATTGGAAGACTGATATTGTTAAAATAATATTTCTCAAAGCAACCTGCAGAATCACTGAAATCCCTATCATAATCCCAACAATGTTCTTTGCAGAAATAGAAACACCCATTCTAAAATTCCTGTGAAATCTCAAGGACCCCAAATAATCAAAACAATTTTGAAAAAGGAGAACAGAATTGGAGGACTCATATTTCCTGATTTGAAAACTTATTATAAAGCTCCTAAAAGGCAGGATTCATGTCTGATAATTTAATGTACCCTCAGTATGTAACATAATAATTTCTGATTTGTGTTTACTTTATATGAGAAGTCATTATGAAGGTATTATCATTAAATAGCTAAATATTTTAACTAAATAAAATACATAGATAGATAAAATATGATGAAAATTGACCTCTTTTCCTAACCTCTGAAATAGTTTATAGAAAATTGGAATTACCTGTTTCTGGACTATTTAGTAGGACCTGCCATTAAAATATTTCAGACCTGTTATTTTCTTTATGTCAATCTTTTAAACTACTATTTCAGTGTATTTAATACTATAGGACTTAAATTTTTTACTTTTTCTCTCTGAATCTCTTTTCCTTAGTAATGGTTTTTCTTTCAAATTTATTTGCAAAAACTTGTCCAAAATATTCTCTTATAATGACATCACTACCTACCCAGGAACCCAAGCTAGAAAGCCAAGAGGAGAGTCCTTCCCACCTTCCTTCCCCCAGTATTTCTCATCCCTGTATTGTTTTTTCATCTTTCCTAGCATTGCCTTGATAGTCCGTATTTATCTTAGACCTAGATTAATACAAATCTAACTGTTCTCTCTGCGTTTTTTGCCTTGTCCTAAGTCTGTTTCTCACACAGCCACCAAAGTGAATTAACTGAAAAACAATTACTGTTTTGATTCTGTTATCTATAAGATGTAGTGAACTACCTGAAAATCAAATCTGATCAGATCACTCCTTTGGCTCCCATTTACCTAGCAGATAAAGGCCAGGCTCTCCTGATCTGACCGCAGCCAGTTTCTCCAGCCTTCAAGCCCACTACTTTCGGCCTTGTATATATTATTCTGGCAACTTTAGATTTTGTTGTTACCTGACACATTCATTTTTTCATCTCTGTGCTTTTGCTCATATTGATCATTCTGCCTTGTAATCTCCTCTCTCCCTCTTAAATTTGACTAACTCCTACATACTTTTTAAGATTCACCTTGAGTATTCTGTCACCACTACTACCACCACCTCTCTTCACTTCTCCACTCCACCTCCTATCCAATACGTATTATTATTCCGTGTTCCCAGTAATACCTGTGCATATCTGTACATTACATTTAACACATGGTATTATAATTACTTTTGGAGCCTGCTTTTCACCATTAGACTGTTTCTTGTTAGCCAAAATTGTGTCTTATTCATCCGTATCTGTAGCACCTAGTCCAGTGACTGACATATGGTAGCATAGTAGGTGCTCAAAGGAAAGAAAGCTTAAGTGTGGAAGGATAGGGGATAAAGGACTGACCTGGCACTTTACTTTTTTGACAGGTGTTTAGAGTGTTTAGAGTGACCATTGGGTACAAGATGGAACTTTATTAAATTTTTAATAAATAATAGAGATTAGAATTCTCCATCGACTAATCTTATTCTCTTAAATTCTCTTTATGATTCATTTTGGCCCAGTGACTTTTATAATCCCAGCCACACCTCTTCCTGGGTTCTTCTGTTGATCTTATTAGAGTGTCTGTAACTGCATATCATCTATTCTGCCATACATTAAAAACTAGCTTTAGAAATACATTCATCCAAGCAGAAGGCATGGTACTGACGGATTGGATAAAATCCGTTTACAAGTAGTTACCTTTCAAAGTGGAGGCTTAACATGTCAGTGAGTGTTCAGAATAAATGTTCATAATGTTCTGAAAATTAAAAATGAGATCCTGCTTTGACTTATAGCAGACAGTGTTCCTCATTTTTTTCTTCTGATAAATTTCCAAAATTGTGTTCCTTGTAAATATAAGTGCCTTTGTGGATAAGAGAGCTAATTTGAAGAACAATGAACTTCCATTCTTTAATGTGTATAAATACTGCAACAGATTTACTTGCAAAATAATGAGAGAAGAAAGAGAATAATGTCTGTTCCTAAAATTACATAAGACTATAGAGTAGTTATCAAATTATATGTGAGCAGCTTATCTTGAGAAATGACTTGTTTCCCTTTAGTTTTTTTTCACTGCAGTCTGATTTGGAAGAAAATTGTATATGGCATAAGTAATAATAGTCAAAGATATTGTTATTACCTTGGAAATCTCAAGGCTAGCCTACCTTAACTGTTAAATATGTTTCAAGTATTTTCCCCGCTGATTATAGAAACATCTGCTTTTCCAAATTAAATATTGCTTATATTATTTCAAACAAAAACTTCCAAGATGGTCTGTTGTTTATTAGTGTTCCATATTTAAATCTTGCCCCGTCAGCGAAAAGCACAAAAGTTATTAAATGTATTAATTTAAATTATCTATTTTTGATTTCTTTATATATCAGTCAGTTCAGTTTGAATTCCTTATGATTACATTTTGTAATTATAGCAGTCAGAATTTTAGTGATGCCTGCTGTATCACTCTTATAGCATGCCAAAATATGTAGAATTCTAGTTATAAGAATCAGAATATTAGAAATGCAGAGTTCCTGAATTTTTAAATATTGTTAATGTAAAAAGTTCCTCTCTCAGATTCTAAAAGCTTGTAAATAACTGTAACTTCTTAGATTCTGTGTGGTCTAGACTCACCCCAGATGTAATTTAATTTTTACCACAGAAAGCATTCTCTGTTCCAATCATAGCTTCCCTTTCCTCAAACTCACAACCTTTCTTAAATATGTGGTAAAATGTCACTGACATGATTGTCAGGTGTTTACAATGTAATTTCATATTTGTTACTATTTTTCTTTTTTTTTTTTTGTGGTACGCGGGCCTCTCACTGTTGTGGCCTCTCCCATTGTGGAGCACAGGCTCCGGACGCGCAGGCTCAGCGGCCATGGCTCACAGACCCAGCCGCTCCGCGGCATGTGGGGTCTTCCCGGACCGGGGCATGAACCCGTGTCCCCTGCATCGGCAGGCGGACTCTCAACCACTGCACCACCAGGGAAGCCCCCATATTTGTTACTCTTTTATTTTATTGGTATAACTTTAATGGTATAATGGTCTTATATATGTGGCTAGTTAGATACCACCAACTACATATAATCTCCTATTACCTTATATATAAGCTCCTATATAGCTTCGAGCAAAAATCTTGATAATCATAAACTCTGTGAGATATACATTTTTATATCCTGTTCCTTTTTCATGTTAAGTTTTAATAATGGGCTGTTTTGGTATGGTGTTACATAGCAAAATGAATTTAAGCATGGATCCATTTAGGCATGTTTCTTGCCTTTTGTTTATCTGGAGATCACAGTTCCTTCCAGAAGGGTATAATTCTTTTTAAATTTCTTTCTTTTTTTAATTTATTTGTTTATTTTTGGCTGCACTGGGTCTTCATTGCTGCACACGGGCTTTCTCTAGTTGCGGTGAGCAGGAGCTACTCTTCATTGCAGTGCGTGGGCTTCATATTGCTGTGGCTTCTCTTGTTGCACAGAATGGCCTCTAGGCGCGCGGACTTCAGTAGTTGTGGCACTCAGGCTCAGTAGTTGTGGCTCGCGGGCTCTAGAGCACAGGCTCAGTAGTTGTGGTGCACGGGCTGAGTTGCTCCACGGCATGTGGGATCTTCCCGGACCAGGGATCAAACCTGTGTCCCCTGCATTGGCAGGCAGATTCTTAACCACTGTGCCTCCAGGGAAGTCCCAGAAAGGTATAATTCTTGAATTCCCTCTTTTAATCAAATCTCAGAATTTTTTTTTCTTTAGGTTCTGATTTATTGCCAAATTTGTTCTTATATCCTTTAGCCTTATATCACTTAACACCTAGGAAGATGAAACATCTACAGCTTTGCTCATTGTTCAGTGATTATGTTTTCCTAGTATTTCACATTAGTAACTAAAAAGCAAAATCAGAAACTCCTAATCAAAGACCTTTGTTCGTTTAGTAACATATATTCCAGTAGGATGTTGTATGTTCTTTTTTGGATCCAAATTTTTACGTTTAAAAAATCACCTCCCTGAGTCATAAACTTGAACATTAAGATAACTTGAGTTATTTTTTTATATTTTCTCCAACCTGTTTTCAGAAATGTGCAATTGTATCTTCACTGCTAAGTTTCTCCAGTTATTGTGCCAGTGACTCTGTCATCCTTCCCACCTTCTACTTACCTAGCACTAATAAATTTTTGGTAGCTATAGCGTTATATTTATATGGCATGGCATATATGTTAAAGAAGTCTAGATACTGCCTATTAAATTGATCAAGGAGACCAAACAGAGCATTTCTCTTGCATAATTGACCTAACTAAAATAACAATAATAATAATAATAGTAACAACAACCATTGATTGAGTACAAAGTACGAGGCGGGTACCATTACTTACTCCTTACAATCATCTTATAAGAAAATAGTTGTAAAGGTTTCACAGGATCAGATAATTGAAAGGGTACATAAGACTCCGCAGAAAAATGCTTACAAAAAGCTTTTAGTAAAGATACAGTACAGCAGGCGAAAGAGAATGCCGGCGAGCACCGAGGATCCATTCCCAAGTGCAGCTCTCCACGTTCTTTTTTTCTTTTTAACATCTTTATTGGAGTATAATTGCTTTACATTGTTGTTAGTTGCTGGTGTATAACAAAGTGAATCAGCTATACATATACATGTATCCCCATATCTCCTCCCTCTTGCATCTCCCTCCCACCCCCACATCCCACCACTCTAGGTGGACACAAAGCACCGAGCTGATCTCCCTGTGCTATGCAGCTGCTTCCCACTAGCTATCTGTTTTACATTTAGTAGTATATATATGTCCATGCCACTCTCTCTCTTCGTCCCAGCTTACCCTTCCCCCTCCCCGTGTCCTTAAGTCCATTCTCTACATCTGCATCTTTATTCCTGTCCTGCCCCTAGGTTCTTCAGAACCATTTTTGTTTTTTTAGATTCCATATATATCCAGGTTCTTTCTTAATCAAATAATATGTGCCTGTCCCCAGAGTATAAATCACCGAGATTTGTATAAGGAATCTTGGTTTCAGGAGAGCTCCCCGGAAGTTTACAGTGAAGCTTTTTATGCCCCTCTGGTCACATAGCTAAGCAAGGCTGTCTAAGTAGTCCAGGTGTAAGCTGTCAATAAACAACTAGACCTGGTTGCTACCAGGGGAGTTTCAAACTTTAAACAGCAAATTATAAATCATTAGTTATCCCTGTTGACCTTATCTTGGCTAAGAGTCAGTACCAGAGTTCCAGGCATCCCCAGAGATAAGTGTAGGGCTGGCCCAGTCTAGCTGTAAATTAACTCTGTCTTACATAATACTATAACAATCTTTCTTAGACTTAGAAAACTGAGATTCAAAAATAATTGGTCCCAGATCACATAGATATTAAGAGGCAAAGCTAAGATTCAAGTTCAGGTCTGTATAACTTCAAAACCCATGGTCCTAATTATTACAAAACAGTGCATAGTTCTAAAATAATTCTCTCTCAGAACAGATGACCTAAGACTATTATCCAGCATTAAAAATTTAGTTTTTATCAACAAAAGCAAAGTAGTGAATCAAGATAAAAATTATTACTATCAGTTATTTTTAATATTTATTTGTTTGTTTATTTGGTTGTGTCGGGTCTTGGTTGCAGCAGGCAGCTCCTTACTTGTGGCTCACAGACTCCTTAGTTGTGGCTCGAGTGCTCCTTAGTTGCAGCACATGGGCTCCTTAGTTGAGACATGCCTGTGGGATCTAGTTCCTGGATCAGGGATCAAACCCAGGCCCCCTACATTGGGAGCGTGGAATCTTAATGACAGTGCCACCAAGGAAGTCCCTACTATCAGTTTTTAATTATTATAGATGACAGGCAAATGTGCTTGTACCCATGTACACTTACAATGGGTGCATTTTATGGTATGTAAATTGTACCTCAATAAAACTTTTAAATATATGGAGCTAATTTTATTCACAATGAGCCTGTTTATAAGCCTGTAATTCCTACTTCCTCACACTATCTTCCTGGCCTATATGGCAATATAAACAGAAGTGCCATGTAAGCAGTTCTTTATACTGAGGTAGCAATTTATTTTTCTATATCAAGGAAGGAAAATGGAGAAATTCTCAGAAAAATCTCCTTAATTACTTACAACTCAATATTTCCCACTATTCTTTGTTCCACATGGGAATGACTAGGTCTAGAGAATTAAAATGGAGATAGAATAGGTCTAGTGGAAAACAAATATGTATAATTTTCAATGAGAGGCCGTGTCTTCCTCTTCAACTCCACTCATAGAAACTTTGCACATAGGGGTGCTTAATTTATGTAGGCCAATGTCTGACATATAGACTGCTTGGGCTTTAGACTTTTGAAACTTTTAGTAGCCACATGAATCAAAATATCATTGCATTCTCTGGTGCTTTATTCATCTTGTTGACTTTAAGTGATATGATAAGTTCTCACTCTAGAGGAATGGTTGAGTAAAATAGGAGCATCCATAAAATTGACTAATGTGCAGACATTAGCATGTTGTTATTAAAAGTAGCATTTCAGGGCTTCCCTGGTGGCGCAGTGGTTGAGAGTCTGCCTGCCGATGCAGGGGACATGGGTTCGTGCCCTGGTCCGGAAAGATCCCACATGCCGTGGAGCGGCTGGGCCTGTGAGCGATGGCCGCTGAGCCTGCGCGTCCAGAGCCTGTGCTCCGCAGCAGGAGAGGCCACAGCAGTGAGAGGCCCGCGTACCTCAAGAAAAAAAAAATAGCATTTCATTTTGTGATTCTTCATTTTTTCTGTGTGTGGCCTCTTTTGCCACAGGATTGTCCTTTTTCTGGGATTAAAGATTTAGGACCTATCTTGTTCACCACTGTAGTCTGACACATACTAGTTGCTCAATAAAATTTTATTGGCTAGATAAGTGAATGAAATAAACTAAAAGTCACCATATTCTGTGAAAAGCATCAATGAAGCAAAAATGTACAAAATTCCTAAATGGGAATGGTTAACCAGAGGATTCTACTTCTGGTATTTTATGTGAGTTGTCTGTTTTCACTCTTTCTGTGCCCCAATGGTTCTGGACCATTGAGCATCCAATAAAACTAATTTATTCATCCTCTCAACAAATATTTGTTGATCATATACTGTGTGCCAGGGACTAGATACATTTCTCTCTAGTGAAAAAGGGCAAGGGATACTTTGGGTTTGAAAAACAAGTGAACTGTGTAATAACAGGTTTGGTTCATGCAGATAGTACAGTTGTAGTGCAAAATGACATCACTGCTCTTCTCACACTGGGAAACTGGATGTCTTCCTTGTCTTTACTTTTAAATACCATGACCATAGAAGCCCTTCCTTATTATAAACTTTATCATTTAAATGATAAAATAGGGTCCATAGGCCAATGAATAATTCTTTGTACCATGAACTAATTCAAAGTTTCTCAAATCTTTTCACCACCAATGAGGACTTTCATAATTTTTATTGATAGGCCCTGTATTTTTGAAAAACTTTTCAGCATCACTCTATTCATTGTCCAATAGCTTCTACCTCATTTTTTATTTATCAAATGTATATATACGTATGGTATATATATATATATACATATGATATGTATACATATATATATATATGCCAAAATTTCTGTTCAACGTGAGATAACTAATGTTATCACCCTTGATATAATTGCAGCTAAGTTTATAGAAGCTTGATGTTTTAGGTAACTAGTCAACATATTATTACTTATAAATTATTTGAAAACATATTATTACTTACAAATTATTTGAAATATTGAAAATAGTGAAACCCATTACTACCTTCTCAGACCTTTAAAGGTGTCGTGTTCCAGTGTTTGGAGCCTACTGAATGTGCTCAGGGTTTATCTGGAGAAAAGGGGTATATTTCTGGAGTATATACCAGGGTAAGACCACACAGATACAAGTGAATCTTAGCCAGCTCTGATTTGGGACTTAAGGATAAAAACTTCTGCTGGGACACACCACCAAAAAAAACCATGAAAGGCAAAGGGTTAACTAACAGACACTTTACATGTAGACAAGTCCTCCGGGAAACAGAAGTTTTACATTCTCCAGCTTTCATTATACTGACCCTAGCAGCTGTGTGAACTCCAAGCCTCTAGCTAAGAATTAAAAGCCAGCTGAATCACCACATCTTTACACCGAATGAAATTATACTTCAGTCAAATTTTACAGAAAGAAAAATGTTTAAATGTATTTTAAAGTAATAAGACAATTTCCAGAAATTAGGAAAAGAAGCATGCATCTGTTTAAAAAGAACGCACACAGACACATACACACATAATATAAATTTACACCTATATCTTATCACTGAACATATTTAGAAATTATACAGTATGCTATAGAACCCATAAAATCTCATTGGGGAAGGTGTAACATTGTGTTTGGTGGCAAAAAGGTTAGGATCCGTTGGGCTATTTATGACTGAAAGATAAATATATGAACTGAATTTTTAATTAAAAACAGAGGCCTTGTAGTGTTTCCTTAATTAGACAGACTCTTTCTCCTATATTAGCGTCTACTTAGGGAATGTTTCTATATTCTCTAATTCTTTGTTTCATATAAAGGGCCAGGAAGGAAAAATATAGGGTAAAAAGACTATAAAGATCTTTTTGACACCTCTAGGGCTCTCCAGCAATCCATGAAAAGTATGTGAATTCCCTTTTGATGAAATTCCACAGTTTTTACCATTGATGGGCCCTATTTGTAGGCCCCTTAGTACTGATATATGAATTTGTTTAATTCATTCAAAAAGAGTTGTTAAAAATAAATCTTTGAGAGAGAACCTGTGTGAGAGAGTTATACTTTGGTTTCAATTGTTTAAACTTCATGATGGAGATGAAGTCATCAGTAACTTTTTAAAAATAATGTTTCTGATATTGTCATTATCTAGTCATGTATTTGGAGAGTAGTAAACAGATTAACCTCTAGGTTTGGTTTTCTTTTTTAATTCACTTTATTCTTTTCTTCAGCTACCTTGACAAGCTATTCTGAAAACATGGAACGCACAAAATACGTTGGGGAAAGCAGTAAAGAATTAGGATCTGGAGGAAACATAAAGCCTTGGCAGTCTCAAAAATCCAGCATGGATTCCTGTTTATATCGAGTAGATGAAAACATGACGGCTTCCACCTATAGTCTGAATAAGATCCCAGAGAGGAATTTGGAAACAGTTTTATCACAGTCAGTACAGTCTATTCCTCTTTATCTTATGCCACGGCCAAATTCAGTAGCAGGTAAGTTTTATTTGTTTTAAATCACCATTTTATTGGCATATATATTGAAATGAAGATAAATTCTGCTCTCACAGTATTTAAATTTTCCATTCATCTTCTTCAACTAAGCTATTCTTTTATGTTTGGGTAATATACATGTGTATATCTTTTTGAACCTGGGGGAAGGTTTGTGTTCCTTAAGTGATTGTTTAGTTCTGCTTCCAAAATATAAATATAAAATAGGGACTTCCCTTGCAGTCCAGTGGTTAAGACTTCACCTACCAAAGCAGGGGCTGCGGGTTTGATCCCTGCTCAGGGAGCTAAGATCCCACATGCCTTCGGCCAAAAAACCAAAACATAGAACAGAAGCAATGTTGTAACAAATTCAATAAAGACTTTTAAAAAAAAAAAGGTCCACATCAAAAAAAATCTTAAAAGAAAACCAAAATATAAATATAAAATAAAAACACATAAAATCAAAAAGAGAACCTATAAAGTATATTGTCAAGCTGTTAAAAGTCTTTTCTCACATCAGAATTCTTTCAAAGGATTTCACTTTGAGATTTTAAAAACTTTAGTTTTAAAAAACATTATTTGAGAATTCCCTGGCGGGCCAGTGGTTAGGATTCTGAGCTTTCACTGCCAAGGGCCTGGGTTCGACCCCTGGTCAGGGAACTAAGATCCCACAAGCTGCGCTGTGCAGCCAAAATAAAATTTTAAAAACATTATTAAATTGAAGTATATTTCAGTAGAATTTATTTTACCAGAAACATCACCTGTAGTTTGAGAGAGTGACAAGCAGGCAAGAATTCAACTTCCCCATTCGAAGAGCTCAGTATTTTCACAGTACACTGGCTATCTTCCCTTAGTAGAATCATCAGGTACCTACATTGCTAAAGAATAACTCAAACACCACTAGCAGTCTCAGTCATAAGGGGATGATACAGATAATAAGTGGCTGGAATATGGAGCCATTATTCTTTAGCAGCTGTTCAGAACTACGTCAAGGGATATTTTTAATACAGCTAAGTTGCTGTTTAATAATTCAGACCAGAACTTTTGCAGAACGGTTGGGCATTCTGACATTTTCAAAATGCATCATCATCTGGACTTTGTCCATGCTACAAAATCAAAGTTATGTTTGTCTTTCTTACTTGCCTGATGAGTGTCAGGATGGGTTTATCTCACTGACACAAGATAATAAAATACTTACTGTAGTCAGGAGCTCTTTCCAGATGTAATTATTTATGTTACACAGATGATGGTGTGATGCTTCTTGCCTTTCCCATCTCCCTTCTGTACCTTTTCTAAACCATTACTCTTTGTTCCGTCCTCTGGAGACCATCAGCATCTGTCATCAGATGTGATTACGAGGAGCGTGGCTCATCTGGAAGATCAGTAACTGCAGAGGATTTTAATATTAATTTTTCAAGATTATTCACTTTTATATAATGACAGAAAATTTTCTCTCCTGGGTTCTTTTCAATATGATGATCCCCAACCATGACATCATTTTTAGAATCCTAGACTGCTATAACTTATGAGAAATTGCTAGGCAAATTCAGTCTATCCAAAAGAGAAACATGTAAATCCTTGCTTACATAAAAGTGGAAAATATAGCTACAAGCCTTAATGGTACATCCCAATTTACTTCTTAATTAAGCTGCAGTGATTTCTAAGAGAATTCTGGCTCTGTTATTTGAGAAGAACACTGAGCACTTAGTAGGAAACAGAGGTATAAGCTTCTTTTGTTCTCTTTTTAGTTCACTGAAGAGATTATAAAATACTTTTCCCTTCTTGAGCATAAGTGTCTGTAAAGATTCATTATTTTACCCTATGCAAAAACTAACTTTAGGTTTTACAAAAAGTTGTACAGGACTAATTAGACAGATACAATTCATCCCTCACTGTCTCTAAAGGTTTCTAACACTGTTGCTTTCCAGAAATTGGCATAAGGCAGCTGTCAGAAGCATCAATAAGTTATCAGACATTTCTCTAACTAATAGATATTGAAGAAATTGACTGCATAGAACCCAGGTTTCTATACCAGGTATTTTAGTCACCGGGTAAAAGTATAATTTGAAATATGTTTTTTAAAAAACTTTAAAAAGCAAGCAGTATTTTATCAGGTGAAGAGTACATTCTTCCATTATATGGATTGTAAGATTTTTGTCTATTTAGAATTTTATCTTGTAAGCACTGTTATTCTAGTTACTTAATAAAATCTTTTAAATTGTGGTCAACTTTTAGGGAATTATTCAATTTGTGAATTTTTCAGACTTCTTAACTACCTCTCATGGTATATTTTTTGCAAACTGCCATTTAGCAACTTTACTGTTTGTAGTCATCATCATACTTGTGGCTACAATTGTACGTCAGTAACTTTTTGCATATCCATTGGAACAGTGACTGAAGCAAATATTAAGATTTTTTGGGAGAATTACAGGAGGGAATTCTAATTGACATCGATTGTTGTTTTGGTAACCTATTTGGCTGCAGTGTGATAAATGCTATAATACAGTAATTTATGAAGTACCATAGGAACACAGAGGAGGAAGCATCTAAGTGCAAAGGGGAGAGTAGGGTAGAGAAGAACAGAAAACATCACAGAGAAGGACAAATAAGAATTCACTAGAAGGACTAAGAGAAGAAAGAGGAAGGAGGCACCAAGAAGTTAAAAAACTTGGCATATAATTGGTATTTCTCCATGACTAGGACCTGGGGTATATGGAAGGAATGGTAGAAAATGATGTTGAAAGGGATGCCAAAGACCTTATGCACTCTGATGTTATGTTGGGTTTACTTTGTTGATAGTGAGTTTAAACAGGAGCCATATTATCACATTTGCAGTTCAAAAGAATGACTGTATGTATCCATCCCTTATAAGATGGACTGAAGGGCAAAAGCCTGGAGTTAGAGAAAATAGTTAAAAGCTTCTGGTATTGTGCAAAATTATAGTGAATTGAATTGCCAGGTTATATCAATAGAGTTGAGAGAGTGGCTTGAGAGATCTTCTTCTTTTTTACCTTAAAAAATAACATTTATTAGATTTTTTAATACAGAGAGATATAAAGAAGAAAACAAAACAAGAAATGAGCTATAATCTCCTTGCCCAGTGGTTCCTGCTGACATATTCTAGAAATTAAAGATTCATATATATTATATAATATATATAAAATAAAAATTCAGATTCAAACACAAAAGGAAAAGCCACTTTCCCCTCTCTTCTTAGTAAAACGTTAATATTATGGTTCTTTAAAAAATATATATTATACATATAATATTCATATTATATACGTAATATATTATATAGCTACATGTGATTATAATATATGTAAGAGACATGTGAGGTCAAAAATCAATAAGATTTATACAAGAGAAATGAAAGCATATGTTCTTACCCAGATTTACACAAATCATAGCAGCTTTATTTGTAATGGCCACAAATTGTCAGTATCCCAAATGCCCATCAACAGGTGAATGGATAAACAAATTAAGCATATCTTTACAGTGAATACTACCCAGCAGTAAAAAGAATGAACTGATACTGCAACAACATGTATGAATCTCAAAATAGTTAATGCTGAGTGAAAGAAGCCAGATTTTTTAAAAGTACATACTATATGATTACATTTATATAAAATCCTAGAAAATGCAAACTAGTCTATAGGCACAGAGGGTCTCTCTTGCAATA
Organism: Monodon monoceros; assembly: GCF_005190385.1. NCBI lineage: Eukaryota > Metazoa > Chordata > Mammalia > Artiodactyla > Monodontidae > Monodon > Monodon monoceros. Next base: position 22,450,573 of record NW_021703786.1, read on the forward strand.
CAACCATCTGTACGTGCGAGTTTCACCGAGCCCTCTTTGTATGACCCTGTGGGAATTAGGGCTCATAACTGACACAATGTCGATACTCTGGCTACTGTTACTCCTCTGAGTAATAAACTGTCTTTCATCTATGACCTAGATGTCTCATGTCTTCTTCCTCAAGCATCCAGGCTTGTTAGCTTACAAGTAGGATAAAATATCAGATCCTTCACAGTTCTTGACAATGAAATACCATTATACCCATACCTAAAAAAATTAAAAGGAATGGCAATGCCAAGTGTTCGTGAGGATGTGATGCAATTGGAATTGTCATACATCGCTGATGGGGGTATATTAATAAATTGGCATTACCACTTTGTAAAGCTGCTTGGCAAGATCTGTTAAAGGTGTATAAAGCTATATGTGCATGTTATCTAAAACCTAGTGATTCCACTCCTGCATAGACTAGCCATCAAAAATAAGTCCTTATATTCACCAAAAGACAAATATAAGAATGTTCATATCAGTTTTAGTTATAATACCCAAAAGCTGAAATTAATCCACATGTCCATCAACAGTCTTGATGAATTGTGTACAACAATGAAAAAGAATGTACTACTGCTATAGACAACATCGTGGAGAGTGCGCACTTTATGAAGTATGTATATTTATATAAAGTTCAGAAAAACAGACAAAACTATGGCACTTCTGTGGTGAAGAACTAAAGTAGTGGTTACCTTTGATGGGAATATCAATTAAGGGAGCCTTCTATATCTTGATCTGAATGGTGGTTGCATGGGTGTATACATAGATAAAAATTTATTGAGCTAAATACTTAAGATTTATGTACACTGTGTATATAAATTATACCTCAACTTAAAATACATATAAAGTATATATTTAAGCTCTTGTCTTTCTAAAAGGGTTTTCCTTTGTCTTTGGTTTAGAAATAGCAGTCCTAGGTGACATCACTAGATCTTTGAAGAAATACCTATTTTTAGTGTTGATTAAAAATATCCAAATAACTTCAAGAACTGGATGATTTACTTAAGGTGTATCAGAAGTTTGTTCCTTTTTCTTGCAAATAGTATTCCATTGTACGTCTCTACCTCATTTTATCTGTCCATTCACCAAGTTGATGGACATTGAGGTTTTTTCCATTTTTTAGCTATTGTGAATACTGCTGCTATGAACATTCTTGTGCCAGTCTTTGAATGGATATATATTTTCATTTCTCTTGAATAGATACCTAGGATTGGAATTGCTGGATCATAGGGTAAATCTATGTTTAACTTTTTAAGAAACTGCGAAACTGTTTTCCAAAGCGACTGCACCACCCACAGTGTGTGGAGACTCCTGTTTCTCCACCTCCCGTCTGCCATTTGTTATTGTCTTACCTCTTATTATGGTTATTCTAGCAGATGTGAAATGCTGTCTTGTGGTTTTAATTTGCATTTTCCTAGTGACTAATGATGTTGAGTTTATTTTGTGTGCTTATTAGCTATTCATATATCTTCTCTGGTGAAATAACTGTTTTTTATGGGCTGTCTGTCTTCCTATTATTGAGTTGTTAGAATTTGTTGTATATTCTGCATACAAATCCTTATCAGAGATGTGTTTGTAAAATATTTTCTCCCACTCTGTTGCTTATCTTTTTGTTTTCTTATTGATGTATTTTGAAACACAAAATTTTTTTAAATTTTTATTCCTTTATTGAAGTATACTTGATTTACAATGTGTCAGGTGTACAGCAAGGTGTTTCAGTTATACATATATATTTGTATGCTCTTTCAGATTCTTTTCCATTATAGGTTATTACAAGATACTGAATACAGTACCCCGTAGGTCCTTGTTGGTTATCTATTTTATATATAGTAGTGTGTATCTGTTTATCCCAAATTCCAAATTTTTCCCTCCCCCCTCCCTTTCCCCTTTGGTAACCATAAGTTTGTTTTCTATGTCTGTTAAGTCTGTTTCTGTTTTGTAAATGAGTTCATTTGTATCGTTTTTTAGATTCCACATACAAGTGGTATCATATGATACTTGTCTTTCTCTGTCTGACTTACTTCACTTAGTATGATAATCTCTAGGTCCTTCCATGTTGCTGCAAATGGCACTATTTCATTCTTTTTTATGGCTAAGTAGTACTCCATTGTATGTATATACCACATCTTCTTTATCCATTCATCTGAAACACAAAAAATTTGATGACATCAATTTATCAGATTTTTCTTCTGTGGACCATGCTTTTGGTGCCATTTTTTTTAAATCATTTTAACAAAGTAAAACTGTTTATATCAAGTATTATAAAACACTGATTTTTCTTTGTTATTGAAGTTTATTTTAACTCAAGTACTGAAAAATACTTCCTTACATACTTAAATGCTTTCTTCCTTCTTCTTTTCCTTCTACCCTCCCTCATGTTAAAACATAAATAAAAGGGATAATATTAGTCTAAATTGTTATTCCGATAAACCTTAATTATTGATGAGTTTTTCATCTATCACAGTGGTCATCTCATAACACTGGCCTTTCTGGCTAGCAGAGATTTTTCAGATTCTTAAGCAGTACTGATCATGCTTCTTCAATAGATCTGTCCTGGAGAATAGGATTTTATACTGTTGGAGGAGCACTTACTGACTATGTTGAACAAAATACTTCATCAGAGAATTATTTCTTGTCAATGTTGAACGTAATACAAATAGACCTGCTATTGCCTACAGGGCAAGTCATAGGTCAAGGAGTAGTTTGTATGGGAAACCGTGTATCTGTATCTGTAACCATGTTCTGTATCTGGAAACCATGGTTTCAGATCCTCACACAGAGGCAGGAAAGTAAACCAAACGACTCAATTATTTTCAAAATTTAATAGATTATAGGTTGAAAGTGTTTCCAGAATGTAGAAGGACAAAATTACTTTCACCTGCTAACTGTATAATGTGTGTAAATATTTGATAAGACCACAATCTCTAGTAGCTTAAGTGATTAGATACCTCAATCAGTTTTTAAAGTAAATTGTATTAGCTCAGGAGGGTCCTCTCTTCTCATTTTAGCTCTAGATATATATGTTTTCCTTTACTTTCTAATGTACGTAGAAGTGGTTCCCCAAGCTGGGGGAAGATCAAATACTCAAATCTCCTTGGTGAACAGGAATGATTGATGATTTCAAATATGAGATGAGTTTGAAATAGGGAAAAGAGTCAGTATATTTTACTTATTAAATTGTTCTAAGTATATGAATGGGGTTGGGGAGTGATGAATGCCAGTAATAAAAGGCTTTGTTCAAACTCAGCTTTTAAATTTCCTTCTTTTTTAAACTTTATCTCAGTATGAGTGATATAATTATTTATTTTAGAGACCAATTAATGTTGAATAATGATATGAAAATACCATTTTCATCACATTTTTAAAAACCTAGGGAATTAATTGTTTAATTGGTCCTTGCTGTGTTATAGACTTCTCCCCAGCTGGGGAAGAGAAGCATCCTCTTTAGCTTGAGCTTTGTGGCATCTTTACAGGACCACATTTGTCACGACCAGGAAATTGTCAAGGAATTATATGGGGCTGATGCTGGATTGAACTCTGAGGAGTAAAACTGTGTTATTCCATAATTCTTGATTTTAAAGAGAATTGGAAAGGATGTGTGGCTTTTATAACACTTTTATTTTCAGGGAATGGAGTCAGCACATATAAAATGTTTATAGTGATTTATTTTTTTTAATATTTTCTGAGATTTTAACTCACTACAATGTATTGAAGTAACATATGTAATGAAATTTTTTAAACAATCATGTACTTTTTGTTGATTACTAAAGTAGGTCTGATTGAATAAATATATTGGTCAGTTAGATTTAGCTATATACCTTTAGCAACATAAAGATTCTTAAACAAGTGAAGTCTAAAGTTAATGTACCAATTAAAAGCTCCATATACCACAAATGAAAATAGTACTATTTACTGAAAACATAAAAACTTTTATCTTGAATGATTGAAGTGATTAAAGGTGAGTTTTGGCAGTCTAGCATTAAAGGTTGGGTTTTTCCTGGAGCAGCTCAGTTTTCTGAATATAAATTTAGAAGTTTATGCACCTTTAAATTAAAATCGTAAGATATGAAAAAATAAAAACTGTCTTTTATTGTTTTCAAAATGTAAATCACTGTTGCATATTTTTAAGCCTGTTGTGTTGGAAGGAAGCAGAGAACCCTTGTGGACTTGTGGTTGCATGGCAGAAATTATCAGAGTAGGCTGTCTGTGGTCATCTTTGATGTCTTAAAATGAGATTGGCAATGAATTGGAGGGATATGAGAAGCAGGAAATGTTCACTTACAACAGCTGTCCTCAGTGCTTTGTGTGAAAATGAAGAGTCTATCAGGGAAACATGCAAACAACAGAAGTCAGTTAAAATATAAACTCTCACCATCTGCTTCTTAATGTTTGGTGCTGCACATTTTCGTAAGAGAAGGATCTTAAGAATCAGGTAAATGCAAAATGGGAATCCTGGGGGATTTAAATGAATCCAATTGGAAACTGTAATAAAGATTTTACCAAAAAAAATAAAATCAGAAATGGGCTTTCCTGCAGTCAGAATGTTGGCTTTATGAACCAAGGGTATAAGAACAGCAGAGTGGCTTCTTGCCCAGGCTGTAGCAAACATAAAGTGTCATTCCAGGCTCCCTGCTCAGGTCAGCCAGAATGGCAATTGTGCTACTAAAATCTGTTTGCATTAGTGGCAACTGATAGAAGAAGAAACAATTTAAACTGATTCCAAACTCTGTAATACAGAGTTGCCTCTGGAATGTTTTGTACCAAATGTCATCTGCTGGATTTCTTCCTGCCCACTTGTGTATTAAATTCAAAAAGTATGTCAGTTAAATGTTCTGTAAATGAGTCAGCTGTTCCAATCTGATGAAATCTCAGAAAAATATATGCTCCCTTTTTCCACTTCCCTCTTCCTTCTCTGAAAACAAGGATTTTTAATGACATAGATTTTATGGGCTTACTTTTTTAAAGCATTTTCTTTTTACATAAAACTTTTTATTGTTGACTTGTTTTTCCTATTTCATCAGTTCACTTCAACTTACCTGACTAATTCTTATATTTGTATCTAGAAAGTGTTCATTAAATATTATAGTATTGATTTAATTTGACAGAATTATCTCAAAAAAATTGCCAGGACAATTTCACAGTAAGAGTAGCACTACAAGGTGGGAATATATGTGTCCCTATAGATCTATCACTGGTGTTTTTATGGGATGATGATGTACAAGGCATTGTTGTTATAGCCATCTCCTTCATCCTTAGCTTTCAGATAACCCAGTGAGACAAAACCTAATTTGTTATTCATTGATTGTTTAAATATAGGCAAAACACAACGTGTATGTTAAATACAATTATTTAGTCATTAGAATAGCACTTATTGAGCATATGCTATATATGCCAGGCACTCTTCTAAGCACTTGAGAATCATCAATAAACAAAACAAAGATTCTCACCCTCGTGGAACTTACATTCTCACCAGGGAAAGTAAAATAAACAGAATAAATAAGTAATTTATATAGTATTCAATACAGTAGAAAGTGATACGTGTTATAGAAAAAAGTAAAGGATCAGCAGTACCTGAAGAAAGATTTTATGAACATCATTGGAGCCAAGCATATTACCATAGTGATGTCTGTTAAACATTAAGCAGAGCAATGAGGAAGGTGAGGATAGAGCCAGACAGATTTCTAAATCTAAGTAGGACTAGCCTGGAATTTAGTTCTGTATTGAGCATTACATGCAGGGCACTCTGATTTACTCTAAAGGAATGTAGTTATCAAAGATGAATCAGACATTTCCTAGTTGCCCTCAAGAATCTACCATAATCTAGTAAGGGAAGACAGACATGTAAACAATTAGCTGAATAACAAAAGTTCTAATTAGCCATATATGTATATGGTTGCTGAAAGGGAGAAGCAATTAATTCTGCCTGGGGGATCTATCAGGGAAGCAGAAAAAGTGTAGCCTGAGCAAATTTTGACAATGAGTGAGATGTTTGGCAAAGTATGACAAAGACTTTTTCTCAGAAATTGGCTTGCAAATAGAAAAGAGTCATGTGACTACGCCGCCGGAGAGTACAACTACATACAATTAGTGAAACAAAGGCCACAGCGCATAGAATTTCAGATCTCCTGGCTGATCTTTCCAGTATTTGTCTGCTAAGTCTTTAAATACTATATTTGAAGGGACAAGAATTTTGAAAATGATGAAGCAGAAAGAAACTGAAAATAAGACTAAGGAAAACAATTTAATAAGGAAAAGAGGCAGTAAAGAAATTATTTTGGATTATTTGATAAAATAGTGATAGATTCAGAGATCAGAGAAAAAGATATTATTGCCAAAATAAGAAAAAGAATGAATGTTTTAAGAGACTTAGGTAACACTAACCATAACTCAATTGCAGTCTAGAATAAAGCAGTAGTTCCCCATTGGCTGGTTCAGAGCTATAGTGCTTGATATCGAATATTTCTGCTTTTCCTTAGTTCAGTTTGCCTGTGAGTATTTGGAGTTGTAAAGGACTGACCTGTTTTTCAGTTCGGTTATTGCAATATTTTTTCTTTTTCTTCTAATGTCATTTATCTGAAATGAGAAATGTGCTGATTCCAAAATATATTTTACTACATTTCTTGGTTTTGTGAAAAAAAGCAATAGAACAACTGATGTTCATTTTTCTAGGAATTACTATGGTAAAGCTTAGTTTAGTAAAACTTGTTAAGTTCACAGTAAACATTTACATTTTATAAAAGCTGTCAGTAGCTCTTCATTTAATATAAGAAGTTGAACCTGTGAAACGAAGGCTGTGCCAGAAGATTTTTTTAATACAAAGAAATTAAAATGGATTGTGTAACTGTTATTTAACTTAAATCTATACTCCAAGTATAGATCTCCCATAGTTTAATCTTTAAAAGATTCATAGATGGATATAACGTATAAAAGGGAAAGACTTTAGGCTTCTTTTTTTAACAAAGCTTTTGCTGCACTTCATGTTGTGTATTTCTATATCATTCTGCCTACTGTTAATGAAATATATATATTCTCTTTTTATTAAAACATATCAAACCATCTTAGTGTGTTAGCATATAGAACCATTTTAGTAAAAGTACCCTGCTAGAACCTTGCTTTAAAATCATATAATGTACCATTAATATTGCCATAATGATAACCAGAAATTTCTATCACTCATCCAGCTGTTACAGTTTTTATTTGAATTTTGTTTTAATGTGAATAAGAGAAAATAAAAAATTCTCATTGTCATTGGTCTTTTCATATTACTCTTCAGTTTATCAGCTTAAAAAGTACCTTATAAGTATTTTTCTTATTAAAAAAATAACAAATTTGGACTTTTGTTTGTTCTTTTGTTTCTTCTGCAGAAAATTTTGAAGTGCAGAGATTTATTGGTCTGTGACATGCAGGGCACCTTACTATGCATTGGCAAGGCCTTTATTGCCCAGGTTTGATAACTGCTCTTTGAAACCATAAAAAAACAGAGAATTGAGGGAAAGTGACAAAGATGAAGAAGGAATGAAAAATAAGCTTTTTAAGAAAGAATTAGATTTGTTTAGGTTTAAAAGGAGAGGAGGGTACAGTGCAAATAGTGCTCACTGGATTGAGAGTTAAGATAGCTGGTTTCCAGGCCTGGCTCTCCAGTGAATAAGTGAGTCACTGCAGATAAATGACTTCACTGTCTCCTAAACTGTGAAAGGAAGGGATCTGACTAGATTGGGGTCAGCTAGTATTTTAGGCTTTGCAGGCCATATGGTCTGTGTTGAAACCATTCAACTCTATGGTAAACAGCTATTTAAACAAAGAGGCAAGGCTGTGTTCCAGTAAAACTTTATGCGACAGGCCAGATTTCATCCACAGGCCATAGTTTGCTGACCTCTAGTCTAGATGGCCTTTAAAACATCTTTTACATCTGTGTTCTGTGATATTGCTTTATTATCAACATCACATAGTAAAAGAATTGCTGTTCAGTTATTTTCTATGCTATCTCAGCCAGGGGCTAGCCAGGAGACAGAAACCACACAGATATTTTAACAGAAGATGTTATACATAAAGAATTGTTAACTAGGTTTTAAAGAACTGAAAAGGTAAAAGAGAACACTGAGATATCATGGACTTAGCAACTTCAGAAAGCAGCTACCACTTCTGAGCCTGTAAATGAGAAGAGGTTGGGATTATTAAACCATAGAAGCTTGGGGGAGAGGCCCCACAAAGCTGAAACAAACATCTCTGTGAAGGGGCCATGCTCAGCTGATGCTAATATTTCTGAGCTCCAAGGAGGGCTCTGTGGGGACAGGACTTCTGGGGGCTGCCCACCCCCCACCTTTTTTTTTTTTTTTTGGTAGCTACACACATATGGATAAAGAACCTAGCAAAAGAAAATAGACTTTGGTTAAAACAGGAGGGATTGTATGAAACATAAGAAAGAACTAATTCACAGAACCAAATTAGAACCAGTGGGGATGGTGTAATTGTCCCCAGTGTTTTTAAATAAGAGATTAGAAAGTTATCTATTCTGGATAAATTTCAGAATGCAGAAATCGAGATTATCTTTCATTCTTCTGATATTTATTCTCTTCCTCTCTCTGGTGTGTCATGTGTCATTTGGCTTCCCTTTCTTGGTTTAAGTTCCCTGGACTAGCTTTCAAAGACTTTTATTTCCTTATAGAAACTATATGTATAATTTGGATAAATTCCTTTTGTGTGGGTTTCCGGTAGATCCAGGTAAATAAGACAGTTGGGGTAATTGAAGGGTGAGGGGAATATACGTCTCTTGCACTTGTTCTTATTCTTTTCTCTCTTCCTCCCCCTCTCTTCGATTTTCTCCATCTTTTCTCTCTCTTTTTCAGCTCATGGAGCACTTTGTAACTGACTTTGTGCCATTTATCATAGCCCTCTTTATGTTATTGTTATGTCTTACCTTGACTGAGGATGTGGACATTGCTTCACTGGAGCTCAGCAGCCAAGAGTGATCTCAGCTTGCTTCCTTTCACCCACTCCAAAATATCACAGAGGTAGACTAGCAATGAAGCCAGCGAGGGCACCAAGAACAGAGCCTGGCACACAGGAGTCTCTCAGTAAATAATTGTCATGGAATTACTGAACTAACCCCCAGCACAGTATCTGACATAGTTGGCAACAGATTGAATTAACGGTTTAATTAATCACGTATGAGCTCTAAATAACCATTTTCTGATGGAAGTTTGGGGGTTTTTTTCTTTCTTGTTAAAAGCTTTTTGTCTTCAGCACTTCCTGATTCTTGGACTCAATAGCTCTCAGTATGTAGCAGTGCCGTTTTACCCCCATCTTCTGCCATTTTCTCTGTCTCTTTTGTGGCTAGGTTAGGGGTTAAAGGATTTATAGATGCAGTGGGAAGCCACTGTTGCTTGACCTTCATCTTCAGAGAGCAACAACACGTTCTTTGGAATTCATAGACATTGGCAGTTCCCTAAATGCTATTTGGCAATTCTCTGTCCATTGTCCCAGGTGCCTGCCTTTCCATTATATACATATATATACACACATGTGAAAATTGTTTTTAGGATGTTTTCATATTTCATTCTTTACCGTGAATGAGAAATGTTGGAAATAGAGCTTCATGGTTCTTTTCTAGCTTAATATAATTTGGAACAGATTTCTGCACTGATGTTTATACAGATGGGATTTGTGACCCAAAAGAAGCAAAAACTAATAGTCTTTGTTGCCAGGTACTAATGTGTTTGCCAACTTGTTGCTAGTATTCTCTATAAGCTCAGGCATTTGATAGTAGTGAAGGAGCCGCAGACAACTCTTGACATGTTTTCCTGGCACATGTTCCAGACACTGATGAGGACTTGGAGTTGAGCAAATTCTCAGTAAATGTATCTGCTCTGATTCCGAAGTCTGGAGATACAGACTGACAGTTTTCTAAACTTAGGTATTCTGACTAAACTCTTCTGTCTTATCAGCCACAAGCTCCACCCACTTGGAGGACCTCGCTTACCTGGATGAGCAGAGACATACACCTTTGAGAACTTCTCTTCGAATGCCAAGACAGAGCATGGCCGGTGCTCGCACACAACAGGATTTAAGAGGTTAGAACCACAAGAGGGCTTTGCATGGGGATGCCCAGGGGAAAATGGAAATGGGCAGTAGGCAAAAAGTTCCTTTGTTTCCAACTTCCACACCTATTTAAGCCTCCCTTAAGTGAGCATGTAACCAGTTCATTTCTGCTGAATCTAGAGAGCAAGATGAACACAAATACATTGTACTCATCATCATAGAAAGGCAGTGTAATTACCAACAGTTGGAAGCATTGATTCCTTGAAATTCTGAAAGAAAACAAGTGGAAAGGGCTGGGGTTGATGGGGGAAATAACCTTTTTAAGGTCTTGGGTTTTAGAAGTAATTGTTGACCAGTTTCAGCCCTAGCCCTATTGCAGGTGAACTTGATGCTGCTAATTTGTTTCACTAGAGAATGCATTTCATTTACATTCTAGTGGCCATTTCTAGTGACATACAGTACTTTTATTTTCTTAGAATTTTACTGCTTCTAGTCCTGTCCTGGCAACATCTAAACAACTTATCCTTTTCCCATTCAGACACCTGTTTCTTTACACCCTTTGTGCATGCTACATGCTTCTGCAGTCAGGAACCTGATGTTTTTGAAGACTTTTCATTTTGTTATAACCACAGTCTAGTTGAGAGGCCTGTTATTGGTGTCTCTGCTTGTGCCTCTTGTTTGTTCAAGTGAACCAAACTGTCTGTGATAGTCTTAACAGATGGTCTGCTTTCTCTAGTATCTAGTAATCCATAGCTCTACTACATCAGGTGCATTATTTATTTTATCTTATAGATTATTTGCATCTTTGCTTTGCTCTTCTCCTCACCCCTTGTCCTGTGCCCTACTCTAATCTGTGTAGTGCCACATGCATAACTCACACAGGAGGGGACTCAAACATGCCTGCTGTCCATTCTGGAAGTCATTATGCTGACCATTTTTCACTGATGGCTCAGAAACTAGGAGTATAAAATAATTAGTTGTATTGCTACAATTACCATACCTCCCATCAACAGTGGTGAGTTGATGGCCTTAGTCATGGTTTTAGTTCCCAATCCTATCCATCCTGCTTGCCGTTTCTTAAGTTAGCCACATCTTAGTTGCTTATCCCAGAAAGTGGAATTATGTCAAGTATTACTTTAGTGCTGCTATACTGATCATGTCCAAAGCCTGAATAACTTTATTCAAAGGCCAACTAAATTATTTGTGCCATGACCAGAAGGCATAACCGTAATAAAGAAGATGGGATATAACTATTGATCTGTATAGACCTTCAGATTTGATTGAAAATCTGCCACATTGGCATCACCTTGCATTGCATTACTGAAAAACATACTGACATTGTTGATTTTATTTTCTGCTTTGCTAGTCATTGAATAATGGATTTTATACTACATCAAAAACAAAATTAATGACAGATTTCAGCTATGTATTTTTGAGAACTCTTCATGTTGGGTTTTATTGATACTTGATGACACATGTCTACTTCCAGTATCTAAAGATTTTAGTAAGGTCTTCGACGGATACATTCTGGTGAGCTTGATGTTTACACATAGATATCAGCTGTGTATAGAATACAACGAAAATCTTTTCCATTTCACTGAGCTTCAGCCTAAACATTCAGTAAAACCAAAGTGCCTCCAAAGATTTTTCCAAAGCATACCTAAATCTTTAGGAAGCTCTCCACCTGAATAATGCATTCCTAACAAAACTAATTTCATATCCCTTGCAGATAGGGTTTCAACTTACTGCTTACATTAATACTTAAAGATGGAGTTTGTCCGTTGATGAGTGTGCTGTGGTATTAGTGTTTCAGTTCCTTAAAGCTGTCTTTTCTTTCAATAAGTTTTCTTTTAGCAGTCCAAAGGGTTGGAACATGCCATCCAGTTGAGTGTATTAATCCATAAGAGACAGGGTGTTTACTAAGCAGTATTTTATCTTCTAAAATTAGCATACTTTAATTTAGAACTTTGAAGCCCTAGACAATAACCTTCCCTCAAAAACATGTTATCTTGATTACTATTTACAAATGAACTCTGTAGCTTAGACATTAACAAGAAAGGAAAGCAAACTTGGACAGATTTTCCTTGTGTTTCTGTAGACCTGTTTGGCAAGCCTTTATAACTTGTGGTTATTATATCCGAAACAGTACACTTTACTATAGAAACAGAATCATATTGTTTTCCTGGTATAATTTTAAAAAATCATGTCACATCATGTTTTCTACTTTTATTTTAAGGAACATACAAATTGCAGTCGTATTTCAGTTTTATATCTTCCGCTAACTCTGGTTATGATTGAAGTAAAACAGCTTTACCCCAAAAAAGTAATAAAGTGATTGAAAACTTTTTTTAGTGTACATTAAGGTATCTCTTTCTACATTAGAGGTATATCTTTCTGTATTTTAAAGTATAACTCAAACAAGTCCTATGAAATAGTTTTTAAATCACAATTCCGGTTTTAAATGACCCTGGATCTTCAGAAGAAGGTAGTCATGTACACTGTAGTATATCCAGTGGGTACTAAATTAACTGACTGATTTCAAGTACAGAGATTATCTGAAGTAAAATCACTGTAATATATGAAGAGATGGCAAGCATTTATTGGGCCCTTCATACAGGCAGTCCTGCACTATTTTGTTCAGAGCAGTGGTTCTCAAACTTTTTGGTCCCAGGACCTCTTTCCACCTTAAAAAATTATTGAGGACCCTAAAAAGCTTGTGTTATATGAGTTGTATTGATTGATATTTACCATATTAAATTAGAACTGATAAATTGTTAAAATACCTATTCTTTTTTTTTTTTTAATAGTATACACATTAAGTGTTAATGTAAGCTCTGGAAAATTCCACCCTACCCTTGTGAGAGAATAAGAGTGGAAAAAGACAAATAATCTCTTAATATTATGAAAATAGTTTTGCCTTTGTGGACCCGTGAAAGTGTCTTGAGAAGCCCCAGGGGTCCCAAGATCACACTAAGAAAGACTGGTTTAGAGGATACCACTGTAACTGAAGATAAGTTTTATGCCTTTAAGGATCACGCAGCCTGTTTACAGAAATGTGGAAAAGTGTAGTTTGAGAGTTGGTTAGAAGTTATTCATGAACATGGTTTAATAGTACAGGCATAGTTCATTTAACAGTTATCTTAATAATAACTGCAGTTGTTTGATCATAATAATAGTCTTTTGACTGCTGAAGCAGAAGTTGCTGAGGTAACCCATCAGCTACAGTTTGGATCTTCAAGTTCAGTATTAACATTAACATTTGCTTCATTAGTAAAAAGTCTTTTTTTTTTTTTTTACTTCTCAAGACAGCTGTTTTGAACAACTGTTCTCCCAAAATTGATGTTTCCAGAGACCCAGCCCAACAGTGGGGAGGAGGTCACATAAGTGCACTGTCCAGGATCTTAGTGCAGCAAGTCAGTAGATTTCTAGCTGTCAACCATCCAAGAGCTTGAGCTCCAATGACAAAATAGTTACAGTAGATTGTGTCCTAATGCAGAGTATACAGCTAGTTAACCTACTACATGTGCCTTTTAAGTCCCAAAGCCTAATAATGTCCTTGACAGATATTAATTTGAAATCTTAAAGTTTTTAAGTCAAGTTTTAAAAATTATTTTCAGGGTCCATTTTTAATTTAATCACCTTGTGTAAATGTGGGGTCATGCTAGACCTGAAACCTCTCACTCTCTCTGACCACCTTAATGGAATCTCTTTTTACCCAGATAAAGAAACTGTTTACTGTCCAGTAAAAGGGAAGAAGAGGATGTTGGTTTTTATGGATAAATGTAATAAATCTGAAGAAAGAATATATAAATGGAACCAAGGGAAGTTAAAATACACAAAGCAGGGCTTCCCTGGCGACGCAGTGGTTGAGAGTCCGCCTGCCGATGCAGGGGACACGGGTTCGTGCCCCGGTCCGGGAAGATCCCACATGCCGCAGAGCGGCTGGGCCCGTGAGCCATGGCCGCTGAGCCTGCGCGTCCGGAGCCTGTGCTCCGCAACGGGAGAGGCCACAACAGTGAGAGGCCTGCGTACCGGGGGAAAAAAAAAAAAATACACAAAGCAAATCATAGCATAATGACTTTGAATAGTAGCTCCTTGGGGTAAATTAACAACAGATTATTATTGATAAGACTCTGGAACCTGCCTGATATGAAATCATCATCGCACTATTCTGCTTAAAGAGATTATACATTCCTAATTGAAACTTCATTTCTCAATATGTGTTGGTTTCCTTAGGACTTTTACTAAATCCCATTACATAAATGGCCATTCACAGGCATTGGATTTAATCAATAGCTGCTTTAATAGATACTAGGTTGGGGGCGTATGTGCAAATGATGGTCTGACTCATTGGCAGAACTGATGTGAAATTGACCCTGACACAGTTAACTTGGCTTTGTCAAAGCAAAAAATGGGATTTTTATCAAATAAAATCAGTGTTTCATGCCATTTGTGAGTCCCCTACTTTTCCAAAACAATGAATCCTTTCTGAAGATGGCTAAGATGTATGTCATGAAGCCAATAATCTTGCATTAGCCTACTGAGTCATACATCCCTGAGGTTGCTTAGTCATCTTGATCATTGCCTGGCTAGCTCACATTTACAAGGGAATATTTCCATCAGTCTTTTCTATCTCACTGGTCATTGTTTTATTTTTACAAGATAAAATTTCTTTCTTTTTAGGTAAATCGAAAATCCAGAGATAAAGTTGCACACACATAACTGCCTGTATATAAATATTGGGGTAGATTGTAAGCTTTAGTTGTATGAGGTGATCCTCTCACCTCCAGCCAGCTCTTTTGCAAAGTACCCTAAAATTTGAAAATGCAGTACTCAAACTGGATGTCTTTGTCTGCTAGAAAACTGATTTATACTTTTTGGAGTAGTCTAGCTGTAGTTTTTTAAAGCAGATCACTGCTTGTTAAAGTAGCTCCAGATCAGTACACAGATCTGGTTTTTATATAAACCAGCTTTAGTTGGTAAATCTGTCTTAAAATTTGAAAGCACAAACAGTGGCTAATATACAACAAAGTTCCTCCACAAGACCTGAAAGGGAAAATTAGCCTTTGGGAAAGAGAAGAGTCTATAAACCATTTAATCTTCTAACAGGGCACGTATTGACCTCTCGCATTAAATAACACATTACTTAAAGAAAGGCTGTGGAGTAACATGAAAGAAATTCTAATCATGATTTCTAGTTCTGCAAGAATAAATCACTGAAAATATTTTTAAATGCCTTAAGTGCAATAAAGAAAAATAACTATTAAGCCATTTTTATGTTTTGATCTAAATTAGATTTAAAGAATAGCTTCCCAGTTAATCTTTCTATCATTATTTTCTCCAAAAGTGACTAAATCTTATTAAACTAACCGTAATGCCAGTAAATTTATTCAGGTAACACTTTGTAAAACATTTTTGATTCAGTAAAATGATCTAAGCGTTCCAATCTTGCAGTATGTAATAAAAGATTTTTTGTGTAATAACTTCCCCAGATACTAATAAAATATAGCACAGGAGAATTTCCTTTGTAGGGCCATAGCTATTTCATCACTGAGTGTTCACTTTAAAAATGTTGAATCTGGGTTTCCCTGATGGTGCAGTGGTTAAGAATCCGCCTGCAAATGCAGGTGATACGGGTTCGATCCCTGGTCCAGGAAGACCCCACATGCCGCGGAGCAACTAAGCCCGTGCGCCACAACTACTGAGCCTGTGCTCTAGAGCCCGTGAGCCACAACTGCTGAGCCCATGTGCCACAACTACTGAAGCCCGCACGCCTAGAGCCTGTGCTCCGCAATAAGAGAAACCACCACAATGAGAAGCCTGCACACTGCAACACAGAGTAGCCCCCCGCTCACCACAGCTAGAGAAAGCCTGCGTGCAGCAACAAAGACCCAACACAGCCAATTAATTAATTAATTTTTTAAGTTTAATCTTAAATTTCAAGTAATTAGCCAGTTCTGATTCCCCAATAAAAATCTCACCTTCAAGACCAACAATCTAATAGCACAAAACTATGTTGACATAGTTATATAATTCTTTTATCAGATGTTTCACATTTTTAAAGGTTTACCATTCTTATACTTTCCCCACATTTTGAGAGATTAAATGTGAGGAAACATGTGAAAAGTAGCAACATTTAGGAGAATTGGATTTTCCCTATTTCTTCCACTATTTTTCAAGGATCATTGTTCCCTTCCTGAAAATTCCACTCAGCAATGATTCCAGGTTTTTCTCAACAAATGTTTTTCTATAAGACCGATGTCAGAAAGCTGAAGTTTAATATACAAGTTTTTCAGAGACTCAAAGTATTATTTTCAAGAGGCAAATAAGCCTTTTCCCTTTTTTATCCCCACATTAGTAGAATACAGTAGACTTCTTAAAACACTAAGACAAATGCTGAGAATGGGGCACTTTTAAACAGATAAAAATGATAGCTTACATTTATTGGAGTTCTTATTCTTTATAGACCCAGTGTTAAGAGCTTTAAACATGTTATTTAATCCTCACAATGCTTTGATGCAAGTGGGGTAGTAAGGAAACTGGGACTTAGAGAGATTAAGTAACTTGCTTAGAGTTACAGGTCTAGTAATTGGCAGTGCAAGGATTCATTTCATATGTGGAAGACTCTGGAGCCTGTGCTCTTAACCACCATGCTATCCTATGTCATAGACAATATAATATAAAAAGCTTTAAGTAATATAATAATAGCAATACGATGGCTTATTGTACATAGTTCAGTACACCGGGGTGTTAGGGATGGGAAACAGTTGCATATAAACACTAATTGCCGGATGGTGGTTGCTAAGACCTGCAGGGAGTGGAAAACGGAGAGTTGCTGTTGATTGGGCATATAAAGTTTGAGTCATGCAAGATGAAAAAGTTCTAGGGATCTGATGTACAACATTGTGCTTATTGTTAATCATCTCATATGATTATTTGCCATCAAATATCTTTTTTAGTCAAGTGTCTGTTCAAATATTTTGTCCCCTTTTATTGGATGGTTTCTTTTCTTATTAATGAGTTTCAAGGATTTGTTATATAATTTGGATACAAGTCCTTTATCAGATGGGTACTTTGCAAATATGTTTTCCCAGTTTTTGGCTTGTCTTTTCATTCTCTTAACAGTATCTTTTAAAGAACAGAAGTTTTTAGAAGTCCAGTTTATGAATTTTTGCCTTTGATGGATTGTTCTTCTGGTGTTGTATCTAAGATTTCTTTGACAAACCCAAAGTTACAAATATTTTCTCCTGTATTCTAGATGTTTTACAGTTTTAGGTTTTACGTTTAGGTCTGTGATTGATTTTGAGTTAATTTTTGTATGTGGTGCAGTGCATGATATGTATCAAAGTTTTCTGGGTTTTTGTTTTTCGCATGTAGATATACAACTGTTCTAACATCATTTGTTGCAAATACTGTTCTTCCTCTACGGAATTCCTTTTGCACCTTTGCACTGTCAAAAATCAGTCATCCATATATGTATGGATCTGTTTCTGGACTGCTTCTGTTCCATTCATCTGTTTGTCTTATCTTAATACTAATACCACACCTTCTTGATTACTGTAGCTTTATAATAAAGCTTAAAATCAGGTATTGTTAACCTTCCAATGTTGTTGTTCATTTTCAGAATTGTTTTGGCTATTCCAGGTTCTTTGTATTTCCATATGAAACCTTGTAAATTTCTACCCATAAAGCCTGCTGGAATTTTGATGGGGATTGCATTGGATCTGTAGATCAATTTGAGGAAAACTGACTTCTTATCAATGTTGAATCTTCCAATCCATGAACATAATATATCTCTCCATTCATTTAGGTTTTCCTTAACTTCTCTCAGCAATGTTTTGTAGATGTACAGAGGTTGAACATATTTTGTCATATTTATCCTTCAGTATTTCATATTTCTTACGCTATTATAAATAGTATTGCTTTCTGTTTCTAATTGTTCATTGCTAGTGAACAATTACATAGAAGTACTATTGATTTTTGTATATTGCTTCTGAATATCCTGAAACCTTGCTATTGCTTCTGTATCCTGAAACCTTGCTAAACTCATTTATTATTTCTAATGACTTTTTTTTTTTTTGCGGTACGCGGGCCTCTCACTGTCGTGGCCTCTCCCATTGCGGAGCACAGGCTCCGGACGTGCAGGCTCAGCGGCCATGGCTCACAGGCCTAGCCGCTCCGCGGCATGTGGGATCTTCCCGGACCGGGGCACGAACCTGTGTCCCCTGCATTGGCAGGTGAACTCTCAACCACTGCGCCACCAGGGAAGCCCCCTGTAATGACTTTTTTATAGATTCCATAGGATTTTCTACATTAAGATAATCATATAGTCTGCAAACATAGTTTTACTTCTTCCTTTTTCTTTTTCTTATCTTGTGACTCTGACTAGAACTAGTACATTGTTGAATAGAAGCAAAGAGAGCAGAAATCCTTACCTTATTCTGATCTTTGAGAGAAAGCATTCAGTCTTTCACCATGAGATACGTTAGTGATAGGTTTTCAGTAGATGCACTTTATCAGGTTGAGGTTGTTCCCCTACTATTGTTAGTTTGTAAGAGTTGTTTGATTTTTTATTTTTTAATCAGGAGTTTATGTTGGATTTTGTCAAGTGGTTTTTCTATATCTGTGGAAATAATCATATGGTTTTCTTTTTTGCTTTACTAATATGATGAATTACATTGATTTTTCAAATGTTAAGCCAACTTTGAATTCCTAGTATAAAATCCACTTAATCATGGTGTATTTTTTTATATTGGCTTCAATTTACTATAATTTTTATATATTTTTTTCATCTGTGTTCATGAGATATATTGGGTTATAGTTTTCTTGCAATGCCTTTGTCTGGTTTTAATACCATAGTAATGAGAAAGTATTCTCTCCTCTTTAGTTTTATAAAGAGTTTGTGTAAAATAGATGTTATTTCTTCCTTAAATGATTGGTTTTTGCTCATGAAGCCATCAGGGTCTGCAGTTTTAATTATGGGAAGGTTTTAACTATCAATTCAATTACTTTAGTAGATATAGGCTATTCAGGTCACGTGTGGGTTTTTTTAGTGGGCTTCATTAGTTTGTGTCTTTCAAGAAATTTGTCTATTTTATATAACCTGTTGAATTTATTGGTGTAAAATTGTTCATAGTTATCTCTTACCCTTTTCATCTGTAGTCATGTTACCCCTCATTCTTGATTCTATCCTTATTGATATGTCTTCTCTTTCTTTCCTTATTAGTCTGCTTAGAGATTTATCAGTTTTATTGAGCTTATTAAATCTTTTATTTTCATTAATTTTTCTGTTGTTTTTCTGTTTACTGTTTTATTTCCACTCCGATTTTTATTATTTCCTTTCTTCTGCTTGCTTTGGGATTTTTTTCTTTATTTGCTAATTTGCTAAGGTAAACGGTGAGGTCATTGACATAGACCTTTCTTCTATTCTAATATAGACATTTTAATGCTATAAATTCCCCTGTTAAGTACTGCTTTAGCTGTATTTCACAGATTTTGTATTTTCACTTTCATCCAGTTCAAAATACTAATTTGCTTTTTGATTTCTTCTTCATCTCATGGATATTTCTGGGGAATTTCCAGATATATTTCTGCTGTTGATTTCTAACTTAGTTCTGTTATGGTCAAAGAACACACTTTGAACAGCATGAATTCTTTTAAATTTATCCAGAATTTTTCATGAGCCAGAATATGGTCTATCTTGGTAAATTTTTCAAGGCCTTTATAATACTTGTGTCTGGGGTGTCCCTCAGGTTCACTGATTCACTAGGAGGACTCACAGTACTCAGCATATAGTCATTCCCATAGCTATGCTTTATTACAGTAGAATGATACAAAACAAAATCAGCAAAGGGAAAGGTAGATGGGCAAAAGTACAGAGGAAAGTGGACACAAGCTTCCAAGTGTTCTCTCTCAGTGAAGTCACACAACATGCACTTAATTCCTCCAGCAATAAGTTGTGACCTGTGTGAAATGTCTACCAGGAGATCTCATTAGAGATTCAGTGCCCAAGATTTTTATGGGGGTCTGGTCACATAGACCTCCTTGCCTAAAAAAAAATACCAAAATTCCAGACTTCCAGAAGAAAAGCAAGTATCCAGCATAAACAATATTGTTTGTACAAACAAATTAGGCACAGTGAGCCATTCTTCTTAGTTCTTGGAATGGTGTGAATCCTCTTGAAATCCACGTTCCCAAACTTCAGTAAGGGCCAATCTTGTAAGCAGGCTTTCTAAGGGTTAGTAGTCTTAGGCCTGTTATGTTAACTCTTTTCTGCACAATAGTGTATTTCTGTTTCTCTCCTCTGAGCCTTTATGTTATTGTTGTGAGACAGTTTATTTATCTAAATGTTGTAAACCCCACCATATAAAAGTCAGTTATCTTTTAAAGAGTTGTGAAAAAAATCTTATATGTTAATCCACATAGTTCCCATTTCTGGTGCTCTTCATTTCTTTTGTCGTATTTTTCTATCTGATGTCATTTTTCTTCTGCCTAAAGGACTTCTTTTAACATTTCTTATGTTATGGGTCTGCTGGTAACTAATTATTAATTTTTTTCAGCTTTTATATGTCTGAAAATCTTTATT
The DNA here is from genome assembly GCF_005190385.1 of Monodon monoceros. Taxonomy (NCBI): domain Eukaryota; kingdom Metazoa; phylum Chordata; class Mammalia; order Artiodactyla; family Monodontidae; genus Monodon; species Monodon monoceros. The sequence continues at coordinate 22,471,220 of NW_021703786.1, forward strand.
TCATCGTTATTTTTGAAAGATATTTTCGGTGGGTATAGAATTCCAGATTGACATGTTTTTTCTTCTCATAATTTAAAGCTTTAGGTCTACTACCTTCTCATTTGCATTGTTTTTGACAACAGATCTGCTGTCATCCTTATCTTTGTTCCTCTGTACTTAATGTGTCTTTTTATTCTGTGGCTGCATTTTTTTTCTATTTATCACTGGTTTTGAGCAAGTTGACTGTGATGTGTCTTGGTGTCATTTTCTTCATGTTTCTTGCCTTGGGGCTCATTGAGTTTCCTGGATCAGTAAGTTTATAGTTTTTGTCATATTTGGAAATTTCATAGCCATTATTTATTTAAATGTTTTTTTCTAACATCTTTATTGGAGTATAATTGCTTTACAACGGTGTGTTAGTTTCTGCTTTACAACAAAGTGAATCAGCTATACATATACATATGTTCCCATATCTCTTCCCTCTTGCGTCTCCCTCCCTCCCACCCTCCCTATCCCACCCCTCCAGGCTGTCACAAAGCACCGAGCCAATATCCCTGTGCCATGCGGCTGCTTCCCACTAGCTATCTACCTTACGTTTGTTAGTGTGTATATGTCCATGACTTTCTCTCGCCCTGTCACAGTTCACCCTTCCCCCTCCCCATATCCTCAAGTCCGTTCTCCAGTAGGTCTGCGTCTTTATTCCTGTCTTACCCCTAGGTTCTTCATGACATTGTTTTCTTAAATTCCATATATATGTGTTAGCATACGGTATTTGTCTTTGTCTTTCTGACTTACTTCACTCTGTATGACAGACTCTAGGTCTATCCACCTCATTACAAATAGCTCAATTTCGTTTCTTTTTATGGCTGAGTAATATTCCATTGTATATATGTGCCACATCTTCTTTATCCATTCATCTGATGATGGGCACTTAGGTTGTTTCCATCTTCGGGCTATTGTAAATAGAGCTGCAATGAACATTTTGGTACATGACTCTTTTTGAATTATGGTTTTCTCAGGGTATATGCCCAGTAGTGGGATTGCTGGGTCATATGGTAGTTCTATTTGTAGTTTTTTAAGGAACCTCCATACTGTTCTCCATAGTGGCTGAACCAATTCACATTCCCACCAGCAGTGCAAGAGTGTTCCCTTTTCTCCACACCCTTTCCAGCATTTATTGTTTCTAGATTTTTTGATGATGGCCATTCTGACCGGTGTGAGATGATATCTCATTGTAGTTTTGATTTGCATTTCTCTAATGATTAATGATGTTGAGCATTCTTTCATGTGTTTGTTGGCAGTCTGTATATCTTCTTTGGAGAAATGTCTATTTGGGTCTTCTGCCCATTTTTGGATTGGGTTGTTTGTTTTTTTGTTATTGAGCTGCATGAGCTGCTTGTAAATTTTGGAGATTAATCCTTTGTCAGTTGCTTCATTTGCAAATATTTTCTCCCATTCTGAGGGTTGTCTTTTGGTCTTGTTTATGGTTTCCTTTGCTGTGCAAAAGCTTTGAAGTTTCATTAGGTCCCATTTGTTTATTTTTGTTTTTATTTCCATTACTCTAGGAGGTGGGTCAGAAAGGATCTTGCTGTGATTTATGTCATAGAGTGTTCTGCCTATGTTTTCCTCTAAGAGTTTGATAGTTTCTGGCCTTACATTTAGGTCTTTAATCCATTTTGAGCTTATTTTTGTGTATGGTGTTAGGGAGTGATCTAATCTCATACTTTTACATGTACCTGTCCAGTTTTCCCAGCATCACTTATTGAAGAGGCTGTCCTTTCTCCACTGTACATTCCTGCCACCTTTATCAAAGATAAGGTGTCCATATGTGTGTGGGTTTATCTCTGGGCTTTCCATCCCATTCCATTGATCTATCTTTCTGTTTTTGTGCCAGTACCATACTGTCTTGATTACTGTAGCTTTGTAGTATAGTCTGAAGTCAGGGAGCCTGATTCCTCCAGCTCCTTTTTTCGTTCTCAAGATTGCTTTGGCTATTCGGGGTCTTTTGTGTTTCCAAACAAATTGTGAAATTTTTTGTTCTAGTTCTGTGAAAAATGCCAGTGGTAGTTTGATAGGGATTGCATTGAATCTATAGATTGCTTTGGGTAGTAGAGTCATTTTCAGAATGTTGATTCTTCCAATCCAAGAACATGGTATATCTCTCCATCTATTTGTATCATCTTTAATTTCTTTCATCAGTGTCTTATAATTTTCTGCATACAGGTCTTTTGTCTCCTTAGGTAGGTTTATTCCTAGATATTTTATTCTTTTTGTTGCAGTGGTAAATGGGAGTGTTTTCTTGATTTCACTTTCAGATTTTTCGTCATTAGTATATAGGAATGCCAGAGATTTCTGTGCATTAATTTTGTTAAATACGTTTTTTTGTCCTCCACCTTTAAGGACTCCAGTTACACCTATACTTAACCACTTGGAGTTGTCCCACAGTTCACAGATGTTCTTTTTATTTTTTTAAATAATTTTTTTATGTTTATCTCTTTTTTCTCTGTGTATTTCATTTTGCATTGTTTTTTTTGTTTGTTTTTTTTTGCGGTACGTGGGCCTCTCACTGTTGGGGCCTCTCCCGTTGCGGAGCGCAGGCTCCGGACGCGCAGGCTCAACGGCCATGGCTCATGGGCCCAGCCGCTCCGCGGCATGTGGGATCCTCCCGCACCGGGGGCACAAACCCTTGTCCCCTGCATTGGCAGGTGGACTCTCAACCACTGCGCCACCAGGGAAGCCCTTGCATTGTTTTTATTACTGTGTCTTCAAGGTTACTCATCTTTTCTTTTGTAATGTCAGATTTGTCCCAAATCCCATCTAGTGTATTTTTCATTTCTGATGTTTTTTTCTGTAGAAGCACAACGTGGGTCTTTTGTATCTTCCCTGTCCCTTTTGAACAGATAGAATATAGTCGTGGTTTTAATACTTTTCTCTGCTAATTCTAACATCTGGGTCAGTTCTGGGTCAGTTTCGGTTGATTGGTTTTTCTCCTACTTATGGCTCATATTTTCCTGCTTCTTTCTGCTTGCCTGATAATCTTCATTTGGATGCCAGACATCGGGAGTTTTACCTTATCGAGTGTTGGATATTTTTGTATTCCTATAAATATTCTTCAGCTTTTTTCTGGAATGTGACTTATTTGGAAACAGTATGATCAATTTTGGGTCTTGCCTTTAAAATTTGTTGAGTAGAACCAGAACAATATTTACAGGTCTCATTATTCTATACGACTGAGTCAAGGTCTTCCTGGATTTATCCAATGTCCTGTGCATTGTGAGGTTTTCCATTCTGGCTGATAGGAGCAGGCACTATTCCTGGCCCAGTGTAAGCTGCAGATACTCTTGTCTCCAATCCTCATACTTGTGCTAATCACTATCCTGCTGATTACTCAAGGGTTACTCCCCACAGGTCTCCAGAATTATTTCTGTACAGCTCTCTCCTTTCCAGTACTCTGTTCTTTGAACAGTGGCTGCCTTGGTCTCCCTGGATTCTCAGCTCAGTCTACTCAACTAAGGGAGTCTGCCAGAATCTGACTGGGCTCTGTCTCCCTCCATAGTGGTCTGAAAATTTTCTCAAAGTTGTGAGTGGGCATAGGGTTTACCTCATTTGTTTTTCATCTCTCAGGGATTACTATTTTTCATTACCTGTGTCTAGTGTCTTGAAAACCGTCATTTCATATACTTTGTCTAGAGCTTTATATGTTTGTTCTGGAGTTGTTTTAGGTGGGAGGGCAAATCTAGTCCTTGTTTCTCCTTCGCCAGAAGTGGAAATTCATGTCAGATTTTTAAAAAGAAAATTATAGATGAAATGAACCAGAGCATCAACCCATCTCTCCTTAGAAAATGACTGGCTTGAGAGTTAGAATTGGGTTTTCTGTAAGCTAAAATACATACTTATAATGATGAAGAAAAATATGGTTATTATTTGCACAGAATAAATCCCACATGTCACATTAGCAAGACTTTAGTTACTAAGTGGATATGTGTGACTTCAGCCTTCTCAGTAACTTTTCTAAAAGAAAGGAAAACTAGTCTTTAAAAAAGTATATCCTGTCCTCTCTGGACACTAGTTCTAAGGCACATTTTCTCCCTTCCCCCAGCTTCCTGTAGGAATATGATTGTTTGTGTCTTGGCCAGCATCCAGGCCTTGCCTGTGATGTGTACAGAGCTTCGAAAATAACAGTTTTTCTTCCCTGAATGTCTTGTTACTTAATGGCCCTCTTGTTTATGACAGAAGCCTTTAAACAGGAATTTATCCTTGAAAGGTGTCAAACAAATGATTCATTTCTTTTTATTATAATATGGTTCAAGTGATTTTCAAAGACTTTGGTTTGTATCCTATAACTGTCTTCCTGTAGCCCTGCTGTCCTACCAAAGCCAAGTCTATAAACATTTCCCTGCAGTTAAGAATGGAAAATTCATATTCACTGTTTTCATTCACTAATTCATTTATTAAATGTTATTAAATGTACATACCCTGTGACAAGAACTGTCCTAGTTAATAAGGACTTACTAGGTTGGGTGATTGTGGTAGGGTAAGTTGATGAGATATGAGGGTAGAAGTGTAGGGGCTGAAATGATTATATCAGATACATATCATTGATGACTGTATACAGGAGGGATGTGTGGAATGCAAAGTTATTCATTAAAAGCTTGTTTAAGTACATGGTAAAAAGCAAGAGATGTTGAGAATCTGAACTATACGACTGTCATTCATTGAGGATTAACTAGCTTCTGAACTACAAACTTAATGTACATTTTCTTGTTTAGCCTTATGAGATAGATGTTCGTATTATCCTCATTTTACAGATAACAAAACTGAGGCTTAGAGTAATCTGGCAACACCTCCAAAGATTATATCATTTTGAGTAACAGTGGAATGGGAAAAGAAAACAGGAATTATATCTGGGAGATATTCCTCAAGAATAATTGATAGGACCTGTGACAAATTAGATGTAAAGGTCAAGAAAGAAGAAATCCTGGTGAGTCCCAAGTTACTGTCTTGGGAGACCAGGCAGGTGATGATATTTCATTAACTGAGATGATGAATGGAAAATAAAGACTAGGTTAAGGTGAGTGAGAAAATAACTTTAGTTCTAAACATTTTAAGTTTGAGATATCTATTGGAAATCCACATAGATAACTCTTGTAAATTGCTGGAAATGCTATACAGGAGTTTAGGAATGGGATCTGGAACAGATATATAAACCATCACCACTTAGATGGTTATAAAAGCCATCAGTCTGTTCCTTTGAGATTACCCAGGGAGATCATGAAGAAGAAAAAAATAATAAAATATAGAACCTAAGATTGGCAATATTTTAGGGATGGGCAGAAGAGGAGGAATCATTAAAGATATATCAGGAAGAGAGGACCAAAAAAAGAACTAGAAGAAAGTGTTATTATGTAAAGCCCAAGAACAGAATGTATTTCAAAAAGTGGGGATTCATTAGAAGTGTTAAATACTAAAGCATGGTTAACTATAAAGACTGAAAATAATTCATTGGACTTAAAATTTAGAAAGTCTTTAGTGTTATTACCTAAAACAATTTCAACAGAGTAACATGGGAGGAAGCCAGGCTAGGATGAGTTACTGCTGTGGAAGTGAAGATGGCAAGCATGGCCCTTTCAAAATGTTGCAGGGGGGTGGGGGTGAAAGGGAGAAGGGACATAAGTCAGAAACTCAAAGGGATGAGGGCTCCAAGAGAGCCAGTATGTTCTCAATATCCTTTTCATTATGTTTGTTTTAAATAAATGTGTGTGGGAGGGAGGTGATTATGTTACACTGGATTCTTTTTTGGCTTGATCGTGTGGATAGTAGTAGCAGCTACCAGAGTTAACCAGCAGACTCTGTCCTAGGCACACTACATGCATTAACTCATTTTAATCCTCACATGTCATGGTTATCCCTGTTTTAAAGATAAGGAAAACTGAGATACCAAGAACATAAGTCACTATCCTAAGGTCGCACAGCCCATAAGTAACAGAGACTGGATGCAAGCTGAAGCATCCTGGCTCTGAGTCCACGGTTTTACCCACCCTGCTCTCTATGTTTCCCTGCTCACCCAAAAAGTGACTCTGCTTTATTTAATCTTTTTTTTTTTTTTAAACAGAAGTTATCTGGAATGAACATTTCTCAAGCTATTATCTTTAGATTGTTTTCTAGGACCTGCTTCAAATTGCTTTACATTCTTCCAAAACTCATTTCCTGGGGTAGGAGTACCTGCCGATTGTGGTCCTATTCCTTAGTGCCATAAATAAGGAACAGATCCTAAAGAGATTTGACTCTTGTAAATGGAATAATGAGCCTTCTAGAAACTCAGTAGACAAATGAGCCCTGCCTTGGTTTAATAAATATACTTGAGAAAAAAATAAGCATGTTTTTTGACTTACGTTTGGCACTAAAGTGATACCAGGTTTTGTCTGAAGAACATGTTTTTATCCTCTGCTCTGTGTAGGGAATAGCATACATGGCCTGAACCCTAAGAATAAGCCTGAAATTATCTTTTGTTCTGAGGAACAGAGGTACTTCCAGGCTAGGCTGTGCAGCCATAATGGAAGAATGTGAGGAAATACAACTCTGCTCCTGTTTGCACCAGACCTTTGTCTGTATTACACACACCCTTTCTTCTGCCAGTCCTGTGACTGACTTCTTTTAAGATGATTCATAGTTGTTTTCCATGAGTAAATAAGCTTTAGTCTAAATCCAGTTAGAGCTCTTTTGCCCCCACTTCCCCTTCCCCTTCCCCTTTTCCTCTTGCTGCAGCTGTTTATATTTGCATTTGGACGAGCTGGTCTGTTAGCCTTAACGCACTTTTGTTTGTTTTTTAAATGTTTACACTTTGCCATAGTTAAAGAAAGGTCAGTTTTCTCTATAAGCCTAGATATATAATTATTTGTATTAATGGTCTCACAGAGACTGTTTCCTAGAGAGCATTCATTTGTCTGTCACAAGCCTAATTTGCATTGAAGAGATGCACACACAGATCTGAGTCTTGAGTGGTTATTAAATTTCTTTAAAAAACTGCCTTCCAAAGCTTGTCTTATTTGTATACCCTGTTGGAATGTTTTTCCTCTTTGTGTATTTTTCTTCAACACTTTACTAGGAAAATTTTTGGATATACCCCAAAAAAGGACAATTTTACAGTAAACCCTCGTTTACTTGCCTTGATTATATCATTAATATTTTATTATTTTTATCACATATCTATCTATCTGCCCATCTCTTTAACCACGCATCATTTTTTACAAATTTCAAAGTAAATTCCAGATGTCAGTATACTTTGGAATATTTTGAGAAGGATGGGATGGTGTTCCCGTTCTGTTGCCACCCTGGGACTGCCACTTCTTGGGTGCCAGGGGTAAGAAGACCACATCTGTTACTAAATATATGGATTAGCTCATCTTTTATCCCTTGGCTCAGCTATAGTTGCAGTGGTCATTTCTCACTGGATTATTTCAGTGGTTTCTGCCTTAGAAAATCTCTTGGAAGCCAGTGGATATCCTAAACAAAGAAGCATTTATTTAGGAATATGAACTCCACAGAGGGTATTCATTACCTTCGTGTTTCACAGTGCAGGCCAAAGTGCCTTCTTGTTCGTATGCCCTAAATTTATTGTTGGTGCATAGGAGGTATGGCTTTCTTTTATCATATTGATCTGACAAAAGCATTAGATTCTGAGGTACAGAAATTGTTTCTAGGCTGTTCTTGGTGTCTACAGTTGTTTTACCATATGGTGCTGGGCTAATTTTGTCTGTTCTTCCCTTGAGGCTTTTGTAAATTGATTACATTTTTAGAAAAATTTTAAAATAACTTTTTAAAATGTCAAAGCTTTCTCAGTAGAATAAAATATGATGAGAGATTACATCAACATGAGAACAAGTTATCTTAATAGAGTTTTTCTCAAAAACTTCAGCATTTAAGTTGAATCTTTACTTATCCCATATTATAAATTGGCACCGCTCATATTCATGAAACCCCCTTTTGATGCAAAATGTTAAGTAATCTTGGACCTGAAGAGATAGGTCTGTTAGTTTAGAAAGCAACTGAGTGTCTCAGAAGCTCTTCTCTCTCTGGAAGGTCAAGCATGCAATTCCTAAAGGGGAGCACAGGAGAGGTGAAGGAGAAAGAAGCTAGCCTAGCCAGTCAGCTAAGTCTACTCAATTCTGGTCATCAGTGGTATAACTCATGACCAGATTTCAGACTTAATAGTGACATCCTATAGAGCAGCAACATAAAATAATAGAAAAAAACTGAATTTTGGAGTCAAAATTAGGTTTTGATTCTAGTCCTGAAACCAGCTGTGTGACCTTAGATCTCTCTAGGCCTAATTACACTTACCTCAAACCAATTGATCTATTTTCTCCTTCCTCGCTGTGAGTCCTGTGACTGCTCAGCCAGAGCTCAGCATGTCTTGCTGAGTGTCTGCCCACGAAGGGCACTCAGATACCCAGGAACCCCCCTGCATGGTTAGCAGCCCCCTACTATCAAGTGACATTATGGAAAATGGAGTAAGGAGCTCCAAGAATCAGTCCCTCCACTGAAGCAAGTCTGACAGAACTCTAGAGTTTTTCAGAACTCTAGAATTGCTAAGCAAAGCAAGAAAAGCAGATTATGAAACAGTATCTATAGTATGATTTTTATCTTAAAAATAAGTATGTATAATACAGACAAAACTCGGGGAAAAAAGAAGTGAATTGTGCGGGGCTTCCATGGTGGCGCAGTAGTTAAGAGTCCGCCTGCCAATTCAGGAGACACAGGTTCGAGCCCTGGTCCAGGAAGATCCTACATGCCGCAGAGCAAAAAAGCCTGTGCATCAAAACTACTGAGCCTGCGCTCTAGAGCCCACGAGCCACAGCTACTGAGCCCATGCACCACAACTGCTGAGCCCATGTGCCATGATTACTGAAGCCCACATGCATAGAGCTCGTGCTCCCAACAAGATAAGTCACCACAATGAGAAGCCTGCGCACCACAACGAAGAGTAGCCCCCGCTCGCCACAACCAGAGAAAGCCCGCATGCAGCAATGAAGACCCAATGCAGCCAAAAATTAAATAAATAAAATAAAATAAATTAATTAAAATAATTTATTTTAACTAAATAAATTGTTTTTAAAGTGCATTGTGTTTCTCTCTAGCCAATGGGAGTAAAATTATTATTTTGTTTATCGGCTATTCCTAAATTTTCTGTAGTGAGTATGTATTACTTCCATGTAAAAAAGCAGAAGTAAAATAGAACAGTTTGGCAGTTTCTCAAAAAGCTGAAACATAGAGTTTCCATATGACCCAGCAATACCTCTCATAGACATATACCCAAGAGAACTAAAAACATATGTACATAAAAACTTGTACTTGGGAGGACCTTCAAGATGGTGGAGGAGTAAGACATGGAGATCACCCTTCTCCCCACAGATACATCAAAAATACATCTACATGTGGAACGACACTTACAGAACACCTACTGAACGCTGGCAGAAGACCTCAGACTTCCCAAAAGCCGTGTGGCTGACTGGGTCTTGGTACTCCGGCCAGGTGCTGGGCCTGAGCCTCTGAGGTTGGAAAGCCGAGTTCAGGACATTGGTCCACCAGAAACCTCCTGGCCGCTCATCATATCAATTGGCAAGAGGTCTCCCAGAGATCTCCATCTCAATGCTAAGACCCAGCTCCACTCAACGACCAGCAAGCTACAGTACTGGACACCCTATGCCAAACAACTAGCAAGACAGGAACACAACCCCACCCATTAGCAGAGAGGCTGCCTAAAATCATAGTAAGTTCACAGATACCCCAAAACACACCACTAGATGTGGTCCTGCCCACCAGAAAGACAAGATCCAGCCTCATCCACCAGAACACAGGCACTAGTCCACTCCACCAGGAAGCCTACACAACCCACTGAACCAACCTTACCCACTGGGGGCAGACACCAAAAACAACAGGAACTACAAACCTGCAGCCTGTGAAAAGGAGACCCCAAATACAGTAAGTTAAGCAAAATGAGAAGACAGAGAAACACACAGCAGATGAAGGAGAAAGGTAAAAACCCACCAGACCAAACAAAAGAAATAGGCAGTCTACCTGAAAAAGAATTCAGATTAATGATAGTAAAGATGATCCAAAATCTTGGAAATAGAATGGAGAAAATACAAGAAACTTTTAACAAGGACCTAGAAGAACTAAAGAGCAAACAGACAATGATGAACAACACAATAAATGAAATTAAAAATTCTCTAGAAGGAATCAGTAGAATAACTGAGGCAGAGGAACAGATAAGTGACCTGGAAGATACAATAGTGGAAATAACTACTGCAGAGCAGAATAAAGAAAAAAGAATGGAAAGAACTGAGGACAGTCTCAGAGACCTCTGGGACAACATTAAACGCACCAATATTCAAATTATAGGGTCCCAGAGGGACTGAGAAAATATTTGAAGAGATTATAGTTGAAAACTTACCTAATATGGGAAAGGAAATAGACAATCAAGTCCAGGAAGTGCAGAGAGTCCAATACAGGATAAATCCAAGGAGAAACATGCCAAGACACATACTAATCAAACTATCAAAAATTAAATGCAAAGAAAAAATACTAACAGCAGCAAGGGAAAAGCAACAAATAACATATAAGGGAATCTCCATAAGGTTAACAGCTGATCTTTCAGCAGAAACTCTGCAAGCCAGGAGGGAGTGGCAGGACATATTTAAAGTCATGAAAGGGAATAACCTACAACCAAGATTGCTTTACCCGACAAGGATCTTGTTCAGGTTCGACAGAGAAATTAAAACCTTTACAGACAAGCAAAAACTAAGAGAATTCAGCACCACCAAACCAGCTTTACAACAAATGCTAAAGGAACTTCTCTAGGCAGGAAACACAAGAGAAGGAAAAGACCTACAATAACAAACCCAAAACAATTAAGAAAATGGTAATAGGAACAAACATATCAATAATTACCTTAAATGTAAATGGATTAAATGCTCCAACAAAAAGACATAGACTGGCTGAATGGATACAAAAACAAGACCCATATATATATTGTCTACAGGAGACCCACTTCAGACCTAGTGGCACATACAGACTGAAAGTGAGGGGATGGAAAAAGATATTCCATACAAATGGAAATCAAAAGAAAGCTTGAGTAGCAATTCTCATATCAGACAAAATAGACTTTAAAATAAAGACTGTTACAAGAGACAAAGAAGGGCACTACATAATGATCAAGGGATCAATCCAAAAAGAAGATACAACAGTTGTAAATATTTATGCACGCAACATAGGAGCACCTCAATACATAAGGCAAATGCTAACAGCCATAAAAGGGGAAGTCGACAGTAGCACAGTCATAATAGGGGACTTTAACACCCCACTTTCACCAATAGATCATCCAAAAAGAAATTAAATAAGGAAACACAAGCTTTAAATGACACATTCAACAACATGGATGTAATTGACATTTAGAGGACACTCCATCCAAAAACAACAGAATACACTTTCTTCTCAAGTGCTCATGGACCATTCTCCAGGATAGATCATATCTTGGGTCACAAATCAAGCCTTGGTAAATTTAAGAAAATTGAAATTGTATCAAGTATCTTTTCTGACCACAACACTGAAAGACTAGATATCAATTACAGGGAAAAAAAACCTGTTAAAAATACAAACACATGGAGGCTAAACAATACACTACTAAATAACCAAGAGTTCACTGAAGAAACCCAAGAGGAAATCAAAAAATACCTAGAGACAAATGACAACAAAAACACGATGATCCAAAACCCGTGGGATGCACCAAAAGCAGTTCTAGGAAGGAATTTTATAGCAATACAATCCTACCTCAAGAAACATCTCAAATAAACAACTTAACCTTACACCTAAAGCAATTAGAGAATGAAGAACAACAACAGCAACAAAAAACCCATGTTAGCAGGAGGAAAGAAATCATAAAGATCAGATCAGAAATGAAAAAGAAATGAAGGAAATGATAGCAAAGATCAATAAACTAAAAGCTGGTTCTTTGAGAAGATAAATATAATTGATAAACCATTAGCCAGACTCATCAAGAAAAAAGACTCAGATCAATAGAATTAGAAATGAAAAAGGAGAAGTAACAACTGCCACTGCAGAAATACAAAGGATCATGAGAGATCACTACAAGCAACTATATGCCAATAAAATGGACAACCTGGAAGAAATGGACAGATTCTTAGAAAAGTACAACCTTCCGAGACTGAACCAGGAAGAAATAGAAAATATAAACAGACCAGTCACAAGCAGTGAGATTGAAACTGCGATTAAAAGTCTTCGGCAGGGCTTCCCTGGTGGCACAGTGGTTGAGAGTCCGCCTGCCGATGCAGGGGACACGGGTTCGTTCCCCGGTCTGGGAAGATTCCACATGCCGCAGAGCGGATGCGCCCGTGAGCCATGGCCGCTGAGCCTGCGCATCCGGAGCCTGTGCTCCGCAACAGGAGAGGCCACAGCACTGAGAGGCCCGCGTACCACAAAAGAAAAAAAAAATCTTCCGCAAACCAAAGCCCAGGACCGGATGGCTTCACAGGCGAATTCTATCAAACATTTAGAGAATAGCTAACACCTATCCTTCTCAAACTCTTCCAAAATATAGCAGAGGGAGGAACACTCCCAAACTCATTCTATGAGGCCACCATCACCCTGATACCAAAACCAGACAAAGATGTCACAAAAAAAGAAAACTACAAGCCAATATCACTGATGAACATAGATGCAAAAATCCTCAGCAAAATATTAGCAAACAGAATCCAACAGCACATTAAAAGAATCATACACCATGATCAAATGGGGTTTATCCCAGGAATGCAAGGATTATTCAATATATGTAAATCAATCAATGTGATACACCATATTAACAAATTGAAGGATGAAAACCATATGATCATCTGAATAGATGCAGAAAAAGCTTTCGACAAAATTCAACACCCATTTATGATAAAAGCCCTCCAGAAAGTAGGCCTAGAGGGAACTTACCTCAACATAATAAAGGCCATATATGACAAACCCATAGCCAACATCGTCCTCAATGGTGAAAAACTGAAACCATTTCCACTAAGATCAGGAACAAGACAAGGTTGCCCACTCTCACCACTACTGTTCAGCATAGTTTTAGAAGTTTTAGCCATAGCAATCAGAGACAAAAAAGAAATTAAAGGAATCCAAATCGGAAAAGAAGAAGTAAAACTGTCACTCTTTGCAGATGACATGATACTATACATAGGGAATCCTAAAGATGGTACCAGAAAACTATTAGAGCTAATCAATGAATTTGGTAGAGTAGCAAGATACAAGATTAATGCACAGAAATCTCTTGCATTCCTATACACTAATGATGAAAAATCTGAATGAGAAATTAAGGAAACACTCCCATTTACTATTGCAACAAGAAGAATAAAATACCTAGGAATAATCCTACCTAAGGAGACAAAAGACCTGTATGCAGAAAACTATAAGACACTGATGAAAGAAATTAAAGATAATAGAAACAGATGGTGAGCTATACCATGTTCTTGGATTGGAAGAATCAACACTGTGAAAATGACTCTACTACCCAAAGCAATCTACAGATTCAGTACAATCCCTATCAAACTACCAATGGCATTTTTCACAGAACTAGAACAAAAAAATTCACAATTTATATGGAAACACAAAAGACCCCGAATAGCCAAAGCAATCTTGAGAAAGAAAAACGGATCTGGAGGAATCAGGCTCCCTGACTTCAGTCTATACTACAAAGCTACAGTCAGCAAGACAGTATGGTACTGGCACAAAAACAAATATATATCAGTAGAATAGGATAGAAAGCCCAGAGATAAACCCACACACATATGGTCACCTTATCTTTGATAAAGGAGGCAAGAATATACAATGCAGAAAAGACAACCTCTTCAATAAGTGATGCTGGGAAAACTGGACAGCTACATGTAAAAGAATGAAATTAGAACACTCCCTAACACTGTATACAACAATAAACTCAGAATGGACTAAAGACCTAAATGTAAAGTCAGACACTATAAAACTCTGAGAGGAAAACATAGGCAGAACACTCTATGACATAAATCGCAGCAAGATCCTTTTTGACCCACCTCCTAGAGTAATGGAAATAAAAATAAAAATAAACAAATGGGAGCTAATGAAACTTAAAAGCTTTTGCGCAGCAAAGGAAACCATAAACAAGACAAAAAGACAACCCTCAGAATGGGAGAAAGTATTTGCAAATGAAGCAGCTGACAAAGGATTAATCTCCAAAATATACAAGCAGCTCATGCAGCTCAATATCCAAAAAACAAACAACCCAATCCAAACATGGGCTTAAGACCTAAATAGACATCTCTCCAAAGAAGATACACAGATTGCCAAGAAGCATATGAAAGGATGCTCAACATCACTAATCATTAGAGAAATGCAAATCAGAACTACAATGAGGTATCATCTCACACTTGTCAGAATAGCCATCATCAAAAAATCTACAAACAATAAATGCTGGAGAGGGTGTGGAAAAAAGGGAACCCTCTTGCACTGTTGGTGGGAATGTAAATTGATACAGCCACTATGGAGAGCAGTATGGAGGTTCCTTATAAAACTAAAAATAGAACTACCATACGACTGAGCAATCCCACTGCTGCGCATATACCCTGAGAAAACCATAATTCAAAAAGAGTCATGTACCAAAATGTTCATTGCAGCACTATTTACAATAGCCAGGACATGGAAGCAGCCTAAGTGTCCATCAACAGATGAATGGATAAAGAAGATGTGGCACATATATACAATGGAAGATTACTCAGCCATAAAAAGAAACGAAATTGAGTTATTTGTAGTGAGGTGGAAGGACCTAGAGTCTGTCATACAGAGTGAAGTACGTCAAAAAGAGAAAAACAAATACCATATGCTAACACATATGTATGGAATCTAAAAAAAAAAATGGTTCTGAAGAACCTAGGGGCAGGACAGGAATAAAGACTCAGACGTAGAGCATGGACTTGAGGACATGGGGAGGGGGAAGGGTAAGCTGGGACGACGTGAGAGAGTGGCATGGACATACATACACTACCAAATGTAAAACAGATAGCTGGTGGGAAGCAGCCACATAGCACAGGGAGATCAGCTTGGTGCTTTGTGTCCACCTAGAGGGGTGGGATAGGGAGGATGGGAGGGAGACGCAAGAGGGAGGCGATATAGGGATATATGTATATGTGTAGCTGATTCACTTTGTTTTACAGCAGAAATTAACACACCATTGTAAAGCACTTATACTGCAATAAAGATGTTTTTAAAAATTAGTCATTAATTTTAAAAAAGAAAAAGAAGAAACTTGTAAATGAATGTTCATAGTAGCATGATTCATAATAGACAAAAAGTGGAAACAACCCAAATTTTTATCAGCTGGTAAATGGGACAAACAAAATGTGATATATCCATATAATGGAATATTGTTCAGCAGTAAAAAGGATGAAGTAATGATACATGCTACAACATGGATGAACCGGAAAAACATGCTAAGTGAAAGAAGCCAGACACAAAAGGCCCTATATCATATGATAATATATATGTGAACTGTCTTGAATAGGCAAATCTGTAAAGACAGAAATTCTCTGGTTGCCAGGGGCTGGGGGAAATGGACACTAGAGAGTGACAGCTAATGGGTGTGTGGTTTTTTGGGGGGCAATGATGGAAATGTTCAGGAATTAAATAGTGATGTTTGCAACTTTGTGAATATACTAAAAATCACCAAATTGTATTCTTTAAAAGGGTGAATTTTATGGCATGTGAGGCTCAATAAAATAATGTTTAAGAAAAAAGAGAATCTATTTAGCTAAGACACTAGAATTAAGAATATTTTTAGCAAGTTAAAGTCTAATTTTTCACTTAATTCTGTAATTATATATGTATTTTAAAAGAGTACACTTTGATAAGGAGATGTGAATCAGGAAATTATAAGTAACCATGTAGGTGTATCTCCACAGCCTTTTTTTTTTTTTAGTGAAAATTTGGGACATTTTAAAACTTACATAGGAAACAGTTTGCTTCTATTATTAGAGTTTGGCTTTATATTTTTAATTTTTGTACTACTTTTGGAATTGTTACTTTTTTTTTTTTTTTTTTTGCGGTACGCGGGCCTCTCACTGTTGTGGCCTCTCCCGTTGCGGAGCATAGGCTCTGGACGCGCAGGCTCAGCGGCCATGGCTCACGGGCCTAGCCGCTCTGTGGCATGTGGGATCTTCCCGGACTGGGGCACGAACCCGTGTCCCCTGCATCGGCAGGCAGACTCTCAACCACTGCGCCACCAGGGAAGCCCTGGAATTGTTACCTTTTTGAAAATGCTCAGCTATCATTCTAATGGCTTTCAGACAGTTTTAAATGAGTGTTTACATGAAGTGTGCTTGTGTGTGTTTTTCGAATAAGCTGCCATCTCCAGATCCCAATTTATAATGTATAAGTGGTTTAAGTATGTTCTAGAGTAATATATACTAATTATACTAATAGATACTAATGCTAATAGATCTGATTTCCCCCTTTATGATTTCCCTTTCTCCTGTCCTCGTTCCCTTCCCACCCCTGGACTTTATTCTTCAAAATATAAAATGGGGTGAGCGTGTAATACCTTGTTTTTAATTAATTCTTTCAGTAAGCATTTATTTAGCATCTACTGTGTGTCAAGGTACTGTGCTAAGGTAAATGATACAGAAAATGAACTTTTAAAAAATAAATAATAAAATGAAAAGAAAAGATACATCTAGAACTACTCTTGAAACAGTTAAAAAGGGAATTCCCTGGCGGTCCAGTGGTTAGGATTCCGGGCTTTCACTGCTGGGGGCCCAGGATCGTTCCCTGGTCGGGGAACTAAGATCCCACAGGCCACACGGCGTGGCCCAAAAAAAAAAGAAAGAGTTATGAAGGCATTTAACTCAGATAAGGGAGGTCAAGCAGGACTTGTTTTACCATCAATGTAATTAGAAGATTGATCATTGAAACCAGGTTATATCTATTATGCGTTTTTAGAGAGCAAGTAGAACTCATGCTTGGTTGGCCCTTAGCACATCTCACAACTACATAAGCACAGAAAAAAATCCCGAGAAAAGCAATAGGGATTTGTCCTCAAGACATGTGTGTGTAAACCAGAAATCTTTTTTTTTTTTCAGTTGGCATGAATACAAGCATTACAGGTGCAGAGACATTAAATGAACATTTGGTTTCTGCTTCCTTGACTGCTTAACATATTGAAAACCTTTTAAACCATCACAGTTTTCAGGGGTTTGCTTCCCTTAATATACTTACTAGATTTTTAAAAACTATCATTGTGAACTTAAAGGAATTACTGTTTTTATAGGTATTTTTAAAGACACAAGTTCTCTTTACATTGCTTTCTACAGGACTGACGCTGTAAGCCATCCCGATTCCCTGCCACACCCCAGCCTCTCCCCCAGAAACTCCAACCCTGCATCTCCCCACAATCCAACATTTTGAAGGTTATCCCCAGGCATAGAAGGAGGCCTTAAGAACCCTGCATTTTGTTACTTTTGCATCCATCTTGATTGCCGGTGCCTGGGCCATCTCCATTGCTTAATAATTTTGAATATCACCCTGACTTTCTGCCTATAACATAAATTATTACTGTTTTAACTATGCTCGTGTTCTGCCAGCTACAGTATCAAATAGCTCTAGCTCATGTGCCATTGCTTATCTGTGTAGAACCAAAATTCAGAGTTTTATTATTTTCTGAATAACCCAGAATACCATCATACTATAACTCCCAGTAGTCTCCTAAACCATACTGGTATTTTTGTTTATTTCTCTCAATGTTGATGGTTTGGCCTAAGGTCTGTGTTCTCTTATTGTCCCTTCCAGTTCGCTTTGCACCTTACAGGCCTCCAGATATCTCCCTGAAGCCGCTGCTCTTTGAAGTGCCCAGCATCACTACAGAGTCAGTGTTTGTTGGCCGGGATTGGGTTTTCCATGAAATAGATGCTCAACTTCAGAGTTCAAATGCCAGCGTGAACCAAGGAGTAGTGATCGTGGGAAACATTGGGTTCGGCAAAACCGCCATCGTCTCCAGACTGGTGGCCCTCAGCTGCCATGGAACACGGATGAGACAGATCGCCTCAGACAGCCCACATGCCTCCCCCAAACGTATGTATCCCTTTTTAAAGAACTCCATGTGGTGGGATAGGGAGGGTGGGAGGGAGACACAAGAGGGAGGAGATATGGGGATATATGTAAATGTATAGCTGATTCACTGTGTTATAAAGCAGAAACTAACACACCATTGTAAAGCAATTATACTCCAATAAAGATGTTAAAAAAAAAAAACACTAAAAAAAATTTTTTTTAATAACTCCATGTTTCATTGCTCTGAAATTTTTTCCGGCATCTTTGTATTAAGTCTTACATCCTTTCATTTTCTGATCTGCAAAACCTGACTGGCACGTGAGGACCATTAACTCAGAGTCGAGGGAAAGAATGTAATACTCTGTTGACATTTAACCCACATATCCAACAGTCACCTGAGAGTGACTGAAAAAACCTCTCTCAGAGTAAATGTATGCCTCTTCCCTCCTGACTGTCTGGCTGGTCTGTCCTTTGGATAATGACTACAGCAATTGCCTATAAGAGCTTGTTTGCCTCCATCACTGTCAGCTTTTGCTCAGCCTGTGTGCAGGCTTCCTGTTCACACCGGCACAATCTGTTTGCGGCCTTCATTTCCTTGCGATCGATGTCAGTGTTGCACTGCTTGGGCTTGAACTTCATTGTGTCCTTGAAGGGTTTCTCCTGCTTCTGTGTGAAAAGATGCTGAGATCTCATATGTATTTATGCTTCTTTCATCACAGGCAGGTGCAGCTTAATGATCGCCATCAGGATCCTGTTTATTTGTTTTTAAAATACTTATATGGTCCTTAGTACCAGGCACTCTCTAAGAGCTTAACAAACATTAATTCATCCAACCCTCTTTTCTCTTTCAGAGAGGTAGTTCCTGTTATCTTCCTTTCACAGATAAGTGGTTTGAGGCTCAGAGAGGTTAAGTAAGCCTCCCAGGTTTCGTAGCCAGTAAATAGTGAAACTAGAATTTGAGCCTAAGCAGCCTGGTTTCAGAGGCCAGTGTCATCCATTTTGCTGTGCTCCCTCTCCTTATTGATGGAACTCACTTGAGTAAAGGAGATAAAAAGAAATGTATAGGGGTTCTTCCTATACACACTATATGTATCGAACCAGTCTACCTGGCTTCTGCTAGTTGTAAGAAAACAAAAAGAAACTCTTGCCCTGCTAGTCCAAATCAATAATCTAGCTCACCGCAGATTTGCAGACAGCAACCACTAGAAATGGTTTGTTTGGGATCATAGCATTGTAGTTACAGAGTCTAGCACG
Organism: Monodon monoceros; assembly: GCF_005190385.1. Lineage (NCBI taxonomy): Eukaryota > Metazoa > Chordata > Mammalia > Artiodactyla > Monodontidae > Monodon > Monodon monoceros. The sequence goes on from NW_021703786.1 coordinate 22,490,585, forward strand.
GTGCTGTGGGAACTCAACAGGAACTCACTGAACACCTTCCAAACATCCTGGCTTCCTGTTGAAATTAATTCCTGTTTCATGTTGTTAAGTAGGCAGACTGCCTCTGGTAAACTTATGGATATCTGACACGTAGAAGAACTAGTGTCTAGAAAGAAAACTGGTTGGATCAAGAGTCCCATTTGCCAGGGTATGGTAAGAATTGGTATGGAAGAATTCATGTCTTAAGAGCAGCATCATGCTTAGTTTCTGGATTAAGTTTATCTGAGGTAGATTGGCATAATGTCATGGGAGTCAAGAGCCCATAGTTTGGCTCCAGCGCTCAAACTTACTATACTTTGTAACCTTGAGAATTTTACTTTAATTCTTTAGACCTTGGTTTTTGTCATCTGTAAAATAAGTCAGTGGGATTAGGTGATCTTTAAGATTCATTCCTATACTAAAATTCTGTGATTCTAAGACGTCTGCATGGTTGAAAGTAACTTTCCATACCTATTCCAGTATTTTCGTTAGAGTGCTTAGCTTAAATATCCCGCCAGACAACTTCTTATCTGAGTAATCCAAGAGGTTAACTATTTGAGTGTGTCAGAAAGAAAACCAGCTAGGTAATAGTCTCTCTGACTCCTCTATATATCAATCACTGTTGCAGATAACAGATGGTAGAATCATGGCTCAAGGGCAAGAAGAGCTGCTTTCTCTGAAAGCAAAGGTGCCTGGAAGTGCCCCCTCAAAGCCTGGGAGAGCAGGAGTTAATAGAAAACAGCCCATGTGCTCCCCAAAGCAGAGGTCCTTTAAAGATAGTTCATTAAGTTATTCTCTAACATCCGTTGCCTTTTACCTCCAGAGAAACTCTAAAAATACCCCATTCATGTGATAAATGTCCACATGTCAAGACTATAGATTTGGCCTGATAGTTAACTTAGAAAACTTGAAAAGGTGTTAAAGGGGATCGAGTATGTGGTTATATATTTATCAGAACTACACAGAACCAGCATTGCCTTGTTGTAATTTGATGTAATAATTTTTGTTGTCCGCTTTGATGTCCAAACTACATTCCACCTCTGCCATCTTAGCCGAACCACTTAAGAATGGTCAAGAATAAGTGGTTGATGTCATTTACTGGTATTTAAATATTAACTCTGAAAAACAAAATCAACTCTTGAAGTTACCCCAATAGCTACACACATCTGTAAACTTTTCATTTTCTGTTATGCAAATGATTAATAATAAAATCTAACTTCAGTTTGTTCTAGAACTGGCTCTCATTAAATTTTCTAGTTTTGAGGACAAATGTTTTGTCTTTCTTGTATTATCCTCACGAGGTTTTGGTTAAAGTTTTTCAAGTATTAGCGCTCAAAAATGTTACTTTTTTAAAAAAAAAATCAGTGATCTGTATGTTTCTATTTTATATTTGTTATTTCTGTAAACAAATATGAACTGAATATATCTTAACCAATTTAAAGATATTTCTTTGAGAAAAAAAAAAAAGAATAAGTGGTTGATAAAGAACAAGCTGTTTTTCGGCATTGATCTGTTACTTTATGAGCCAGCACTGAAAATGTTACTGGCAGTAGCAGAATTTTTTTCATTAGTGAATAAGAATGATGTCTTATCGAGAGAGAGTTGGCTTAATGTTTTACAGTTTAATTTACATTCAGCTTTGATAGGTGTATTTGGGATCCCACTGGCCTTCCCAACCTTAAGTCAGTGATGCAGTTGTAGTAGTAATGAAAATAGGTGGAAGATTATTGGAGCTCCCCACCTCCGTTTCTGCATCCTGTGTCATTCTTTCTTCTGTCCGTCACTCCTCCACGCTGAGCAGCGCTGCTGTGGAAGACATGAGCAGTCGAGCCTGCAGCACTGCATTGCCTGGCTCTGTCCTTCCCCCACAGACACCCAGCCCCCAGCCGCCCCCTCCTTGTCATTTCCCTGGGAAGGCACAGAGAAGCTGTCAAGGCAGGCACTAGCCTGTCATCTTGCTGTCCACCTACACCCCGTCCCAAACCCGACTCCCCCATCAATCTCTACCGTCACCACCCACCCCGCAACACACACGTACAGAGAACGGAAACATTTTGTGAAAATGGACCTGTTGTGTAATCCAGGCATTGTTACATTAACTGCAAGTGTACTCAGTACAGTAGTTAGGGAAGTTCGGGCTAATTACAAGACTGTATTTTCCTATCACTGAAAGCCTGAGGGTAGTTACTGTTTGGATTTGACATTTGCCAACAGCTGCCATGCCCCCAAATAGCTGTTCAGTGAGTAACCCCTCCCCTCCCCACTCTGCTCATTCCAGAAGTCTGTGTTGCCGGTTCGCTGTGCACACTGACTGCTCCTCCCTGTTAACTTTTATTTCTACTGTTCTCTGAATACCAAGCGGAAAGTAAAGACACCCAGACAAAAAGGAGGGCCTCTCCAAAAGGGAACAGACAGAAGGTACTCAGACACTAATTACCCACAAAACCAGATAAGGGGGAATGGGGTGGACAGAGGGAGTGAACAACAGGCATGAATCCGTGACAGTCACTGAACTTTACTGCGCACACTTCTTCAGTCGTTTTCACTGCCGTCTCCCACACCTGCCCCCCTACAGTTTATTCAGAGCTCTATGCAGTGGCCAGGGAATTTACTTTGCCAGTTGGATGGAAGAAGTCTCAATTAAGTCCTACTGGTAGGGAGTTAAATGAGAACTATTTTCCCCTATTTCTTCTCCTTTTCAGTAGTTATTGACCATCAAATAACAGTCTACTTATTGTGTACCCATTTTTAAAATATGGTCTGCATTTATAGAGTCTGTAATTTCTAGTAGTAGTTAAGATGTTACCTAAATAACATGAACGCATGGAATTTTTAAAAAACAGCTTTATTAAGCTACAATTCACGTACCGTATAATTCACCCGTTTAAATGGTTCAATTCACTGCTTTTTACTGTAGTCACTCAGCTGTGCAGCAATCACCATAATCTTAGAACTTTTTCATTCCCCCCTAAAAGAAAGCCCATGCCCATTAGCAGTCAGTCTTCATTTCCCCCCTAAATCCCTATCTCTACCCCTAGGTAACCACTAATCTGCCTCTTGTCCCTATGGATTTCCGTATTCTGGGCATTTCAAATAAATAGAATCGTATACTATGTGGTCTTTTGTAACTGACTTCTTTGAGTGAGTGTAACATTTCAAGGGTTATCCATGTTGTAACATATATTGGTATTTCATTTCTTTTTATTGTTGAGTAATGTTCGACTGTGAGGCTGTACCATCTTTTATCCATTCATCAGTTGATGGGCATTTGGGTTGTTTCCGTTTTGGGGCTATTATGAATCTTGCTTCTCTGAACATTTGTGTACAAGTTTTTGCGTGGACATATGTTTTTAATTCTCTTGGGTACATACCCCTAGGAGTAGAATTGCTGGATCAAAGAACAAATGGGATTTAACCAGTCTTTCTTTAGAGTTTTATGATTATCTCATGCAAACATCTCATCTTTTTAATACAGATATGGATGCCAACAGAGAGCTGCCACTCACACAGCCACCTTCAGCCCACTCATCCATCACCAGTGGAAGCTGCCCAGGAACTCCAGAAATGCGGAGGCGGCAGGAGGAGGCCATGCGGAGACTAGCCTCGCAGGTACAATAGGATTCTCAGGTTGTGGGCATGCTAGTTCCATTTTAACATCAAGGGGGCAATGGTAGGCAGACCCCTGGCAAAGTGAACAAAAGTATGTACAGGTGGACCATGAGAACATGGATAAAAGTTTCTCTCTCTTTGCTGTTCCTAGAAAAATACTTTGTTATTATGGAATCAGAACCTTATTGTTGGAAAGGCCCTTAGAAATAACCAAAGTCACACAATGAATAGATAAGGAAATTGAGACTCAAAGAAGTTGTATGATTTACCCAAGATCACAGTATAAGTAATCAATAGCTTTGTATTTTCATTCCTAGCTCAAAACTCTTCCTGCTATACCACACTATCCATAACTTCTTTATATGTTTGCATTTTAATTTTCTATTTTTATCAAAGTAACATATATACATAGTTTAGGAAATCAAATAATGTTCAAAGACTTATAATAAAAACCAGAAATTCTTTTCCCCTCCTGAGCCCACCCTCTCCCCAAAGGCAGCTACTTTCAACATTTGGAGATGTTTCTCTGATCTTCACCTCCATGTTTCTACATAATATTCATATACTGCTATAACTTTTTTGATCAGTTTTGTACATTATCTATTGCTTCTTATTATGGATGTTGAGAATGTTAGCTCTTTCACCTTCCTTCTTCCCTCTACCATCTCAGTACAGTTATATCATGATTTTAGTCTGAATCCATGTTACAGTATTTTCAGTGTTAATACTACACAAATATGGTTCACTGTGGAACCAAGGATAACATTTTCTTCTTGAGCAGTTTTGTTTTTCCTGGGTTATGAAATGCCTCATTGTAAAGTTTGCTTATGTTTCTTCAAAACTATGGCTGTCATTCCATAAGCCTTAATGCTTTGTAAAATGCCTTTCAATACAGTTTTCCACATCAGTTACATTCCCCCCCACCCCCCATCCCTGGAAATCCTAGAGCTCTCCATCGAGCTAATCTGGACCTAGGATGCTCTCAAGTCTTACCACCTACTTGTTATCCTGGAAATTCCTGTTACTTCCCTTTTGTGTTTGATCCCATGTCATTGTCTTTCTTGATTGTATTCCTTATTTTGACGGAGCACGTCCTCTGGTAGCTTCCTAAGAAAGAATGCATAGGAGGTAAGTTTTTTGAGACTTAATGGTCCTAAAAGCATCTTTATTCCATTCTCATACATTACTCTTTGTTTGACATAATTCTAGGTTAAAAATTATTTTCCCTCAGAATTTTGAAGGCATCCATCTTGAACTTCCAGTATTACTATTAAATAATATGGTACTATTCTTATTCCTAATTCTTTATATATACCTTTTTTCTCTCCAGAAGCTTTTAGAACCTTTTTTTTTTTTTTTTTTTTTTTGCGGTACGCGGGCCTCTCACTGTTGTGGCCTCTCCCATTGCGGAGCACAGGCTCCGGACGCGCAGGCTCAGCAGCCATGGCTCACCGGCCCAGCCGCTCCGTGGCATGTGGGATCTTCCCAGACCGGGTCACGAACCCATGTCCCCTGCATCGGCAGGAGGACTCTCAACCACTGCGCCACCAGGGAAGCCCAGAATCTTCTTTTTATCACCACTGTTCTTGGGTCTTTTTTTCATATTCTGTTGGTACCTAGTGAGCCCTGGAGATATTTTTTGATTCAGGGAAATGCTTTTGTAGTATTTATTGAAAATTTTCTCACCACCACTTCCTCTGTTTTCTCCTTCTACAACTCCTTTTAGTCAAAAATTAGATTTCCTATATTGTTACTCTTCTTAACTTTTCTGTTTCCTATTTGTTTTATCCACTTTTAGGAGATTTCCTCAACATTACCTTTCAATCCTTTCACAAAAAAATTTTTGGCTATCATAGTTTTAATTTCCAATAGGTCTTTATTTCCCCCAGTTGTTCCCTTCTTTTTTTTTTAATTGAGTTTTTTTTTTTTTTTTTGGCTGCATTAGGTCTTCGTTGCTGCACGCAGGCTTTCTCTAGTTGCAGCAAGCAGGGGCTACTCTTCGTTGCGGTGCACGGGCTCCTTATTGCGGTGGCTTCTCTTGTTGCGGAACACGGGCTGTAGGTGCACGGGTTTCAGTAGTTGTGGCGTGTAGACTCAGTAGTTGTGGCTCACGGGCTCTGGAGCACAGGCTCAGTAGTTGTGGCGCACTGGCTTAGGTGCTCCGTGGCATGTAGGATCTTCCCAGACCAGGGTTCAAACCCGTGTCCCCTGCATTGGCAGGTGGATTCTTAACCACTGTGCCACAAGGGAAGCTGAGATTTTTTTTTTTTTTTTTTTTTTAGTTTAGTTTTTGGCAGCACTGCATGGCATGTGGTATCTTAGTTCCCTGACCAGGGATTGAACCCAAGCTCCCTGCATTGGAAGCACAGAGTCTTAACCACTGGACCACCAGGGAAGTCCCTGTACCCCTCTTTTTTATAGCATACCGTTTTTGTTTTATAGATGTAGTATGTTCTCTTATCTCTTCCTTAATAGTTAGGCACCAAAAAACTGATGGAAGCTTGTATATATGGAGAGCTTAACTATAGAGCATTAAGATGACCCACCAGCCTTTATGGGAAAACCCAAAAGTCAGTGTCCATAAGTTTTTTCCTTGCACTGTTCTAGCAAAGAATCCACCAATTTCCTGGAGGGTGTATAACCTGGTCACCAACATTCTGGAGCTAGTAGAAGGTGGCGGAGTTTCATCATTTAGGCTGCAGCCTTTTACCTAAGCCCCTTGTTTTCAGTCCTGCACCTGATCCTCACCTACTCTATGTCTCCTAAGCCTAGATTCTCTGCTTTAGTTTCTCTAGTGATTTTAATTTCTCTTTCCTGTGGGTTTTGGGGAAGGTAGTCACCTGGCTGGGCAGGATAGGGGTGGATATCTGGGAATCTAACTGCTCTTTATATAAACTTCAAATAGTTTCTGTGTTTGCAACTTCCTTCCTCACCCCCATCTTCCATAGTACCTGGTGCTTCTAACTCCTATGCTTTTCTGAGGTTTGACAGATGATTTGGCTCAATCCTGTTGTTAACCCCAGCAGGCATTTGTTTCACCTTCTTCTGCCTGTTAGGTGGTTTAATCCTACATCCACTTTCCATCTTTATGTATTATAATCTAAGATTAGAGATAGATATTCCTAATCAATGGAGTTTGCATTTCTGTTTCTTATTCTCCTTATTTTTGAGGATTTTAAGGAGAAGTATAGAGCGCAGAATGCCTGTCTCCAGTATTTAAAGAAATCTCTTGGCATGGTTAATTAGTAATGAGGAACAGGGAGCCATCTTCAATGTCATAAGGTTCTAATTTCCTCATAGAAATCCTGTCCAGCTTACAGCCAGAAACAGCATGTTTCCCCCAAATACGTTTTCAGTTGTCCCCACTTATTGGTACACATCCATTTATAAATGGGCTTCTGAAAACAGTCTGAGATTTCCCTTATATTCATTGCTAAGTCAGTGCAACTTTAAAAGACATCTTTGGAGGACTTCCCTGGTGGCGCAGTGGTTAAGAATCCGCCTGCCACTGCAGGGGATACAGGTTCGATCCCTGGTCCAGGAAGATCCCACATGCCACAGAGCATCTGAGCCCGTGCGCCACAACTACTGAGCCTCTGCTCTAGAGCCTGCGAGCCACAACTACTGAGCCTGCGCACCACAACTACTGAAGCCCACATGCCTTAGAGCCAGCGCACCACAGGTACTGAGCCCATGCACCATAACTACTGAAACCTGTACGCTCTAGGGCCTGTGTGCTGCAACTACTGAAGCCCACACACCTAGAGCCCATGCTCTGCAACAAGAGAAGCCACCACAATGGGAAGCCCGCACACCGCAACGAAGAGTAGCCCCCACTCGCTGCAGCTAAAGAAAGCCCATGCACAGCAACAAAGACCCAGTGGAGCCAAAAAAAAAAAAGACATCTTTGTTTTACTTTTCCAAATATTCCATGTAAGCTGAAGAGCTTTCATCATCACAGTCATTTATTTATTCATTTAGAATATATGCTTGGAATGCCTGTAACACAAGATTGAAGTTAAAGCAGTGAACAAGACAGGCACAATCCCTGCTGTTATGTAGCCCACATTTTTGTGGTGCGAAAAGGCCAATTAACAAACAAATATGTAATATGTCAGATGGTGATGAGTGCTAAAAAGAAAGTCTCCCCATGTTGTCACTTCTTAGCCTCTCTCTCATCAAGAGAAAAAGTCCCAAGATGTTTATGTTCAATATTTGGAAAATGTTATTTATTTTTAGTAGGTAATTAGTGACTATACTTACTTGAAAAGTGATCACATTTTAAATTCCATGGTTATACCTTCCTTAAGCAAAATATAAATAAATGTCTTTTGTACCTAGAAATGGGATATTTTTAAATTTATATTAAACATTATATAAGAAATGGCCCTTTAGATTAAAATTGATGTTTAGTTCAATATTTGGAAAATGTTAAATATTATAAGTGAGAAATTAGTGATTATTTACACTTACTCAAGGAACATATTTAAAATTTCACACTTATTTCTTCCTTAAGCAAAATATAAATACATCTGTTCACACCTAGAGATGGGATATTGTGAAGTTTACACTAAACAAAAAAAATCTAAAACAAATGGCCCCTTAGATTAAAATTGAATATTATCCCAGTAATTGTGCCACAGGTTGCAGTTCAAGTGTAAGTTTGTGCTGTAGAAGCGTAGAGCAGAAGCCAACAATCTTGCTTCTCATCTGTAACAAACTGGTAAGCAGAAATTATCTTTTCAAACCAGTTAGTATTTTGATAAAGTAAGCTAATATATGAGAATTAAAAGTATCCTTGAAAAACTTCTTGATTTGCTAGCCAGAGTTCTTAGTGTTGGTGCTTATATATCATTAATTATCATTGGTATTTCATAGTATGCTTGCTGCTTCTTATGCTTCTTCATAATTGAGAACATTGAAGCGTTCTTGTCACAACTTTAAAGCAATTTTATTTACTGAAGAAACACTTCCCACTTGAAGTAACAGGTTTTGCTAGGTGTACATCTCTTAAATGTATTTCCAGTTAATCTTACACGTTCTGAAGTATAATCACAGTAGAGCGGTGCAAAGATCTCATTCGGGGCCTTTCCTGGGTGTGTGACTTTATAACAACCATAGATTTTCCAGGCTTTCAGTCTGTTGCCACCAAGTGATCATACGTACAGAATTCCCCAGACAAGGAGAGGCTGACTTCCATTTACTGAGGGCTTAATGTGTGTTGAGCTTAGTACTTTTTACATTATATTTGTTATTTCACTTCTTCATTCTTAAGCCTGTGAGGTGGTCATTATCATCCCCATTTTACAGTTGAGGAAACTGTGCTTCAGTGATAGTTAATTTTCCCAAGGTCTTACTATTAGTAAATGGCAGAGCTAGGATACAGAGCCAGTATTCACCCCAATGAAATGAGTCTTCTTCTTCTCTCCATTTTACAGATAAACAGAGGCTCTGAGGTTACACAACTTGCTGAGATAACTAGTACGTGACTTGAAACCAGATTTAAACTGAGGCAGGCAGGCTCCAGAGTCCATGCTTTTAACCACTGTGCTGCCTCTGTAGTGTGACAGGAAGGATTCTTGTTTAGTGTTCTTTTGGAAAATCTATCGATAATTGAGTGGCTTTAAAGTAAGGAAGTCATAATGAAGGGGCACCTTTCAGAAATTTTGCTGACCTAAAATTCTTCTTCAACAAGTTTTTATGCAGGACTTCCCTGGTGGTCCAGTGGTCAAGACTTCACCTTCCAATGCAGGGGGTGCGGGTTTGCTTAGCTTAGCTTCCCTGGTTGAGGAGCTAAGATCCCACACACCTTGAGGCCAAAAAACCAAAATATGAAACAGAAGCAATATTGTAACAAATTCAATAAAGACTTTAAAAACAGTCCACATCCAAAATAAGTCTTTAAAAAAAGTTTTTATGCATCTAGAAGCTCTTGTCACATTAGGTAAATTGTCACTAGCTTAGTCCTTATATTAAGAAGCTAATACATCTGAAATAAAGCTAATTAGAGAAGTCAGCTAATTTTAAGAAGTGTCACAGTGATACAAGTGTTTTTCACCGAAGGAAATCTATGAAAGAAAGAAAACTGAAATGTCATCCTTGCCAAGAGACTAGTTCTGTACTAAATCAGGAGGATGTCAAGTGATACGGTTCCTGAGATTGTTGCTGCTACTGTTAAAGCTATCAGCCAAGGAAGTGATCATTTCAGCAGTTCACACATGTGTGTTGAGCATAATACAGAGACATAAGCCACACATACACACATGGAGAGAGAAAAACAAAAAATGACAACAGTGAAGTATAAGATTTGGTTTGTGTTCCAGTTGGGTATTTTTTAAAAGATTTACATTTTAGGAGAAATGTGATCAGAACTAAACAAGTAACCTATAGATGATGTTTTATAAAATGTGTCTAGGGCTTTTTTCCTCTAAAAATTAACACTGAAATTTTATAGTGAGACCCAGGTTACATCTACATTCAGGATACTGAATATGGGAAACAACCTTATTTATTCCTTTGTCAATCTTGTGTTTTTTATCTGTCTCCTTCACCAGAATGGTCAGTATTTAAATTATTGTTCACCACTCTATCCCCAGCTCCTAGCACAATGCCTTGCACAGAAATATGTGTTAAATGAGTGACTAAACTGTAGTCTGTTCTCTATACTGAAGCCTGAGTAATCTTTCTAAAACGTATTTTTCTTCTTGCTACATAAAACCTGTCAATGGCTCCTCCTTGCCCTTAAGTGGAATCCATACTCCCTTCTTGAAACATCACATGTATTAGCATGAAGGGCTTTTACCTTTTATATCTAGCTCAGGTTTTCTCAGCCTCAGCACCATTGACATTTTGGGCCAGAGGATTCTTTGTTTGGGGCCTTCCTGTTTATTGTAGTATGTGTAGGAGTGTCCTTGGCCTCTACCCACTATCCAGTAGCATCCTCCCACCCTGGGTAAGGGATATACGGAAACTCACATCTTTTTGCAACATTTAAGTCTAAAATTAGCTCAAAATAAAAAGTTTTTAAAAAATAAATAAAAGTCCTACTGACAAAAAAAAAAGTTAGAGCTCCAAGCTGGAAAATTACTGAGGCTGAACCCAAGTCTGGAATTATTCTTAGCTTCCAGTCCCAGGATGGGGATTAGAGTCAGAGTTGAGGGACAGGAGAAAAGGCAGAGAAAGTAGTTTTTGACACTGAGCCTTCAGGTCCCTAGAAACACAAAAAGCCAAAGTAACCCGAAGTGTTGGAAGGGATGCGCTGAGTCAGAAATCAATCAGGTGGTGGTGAGGGCATTCAAGAAGTGATGAGAAGGAGACAGGGAATAAGAATATGAGAGAAGACCTGAAGGAAGGTCGGTGACAACATTAGAATTTAAGAAATGCAAATGCCAGTCATGATGTAAATTAAATTTTTATGTCCAAATGAGTTCCAGATATTCAAAGCTGCCTTTTCTTTATGTGAGGTTAGCTTAATCCTGTCACAGATTATTCATTTGAAGTAGAAAAGAATCTTTAAAGAGTGAAGGCCTGGGACTTTTAACACAAGCCTGACAGGTTCGCTGCCATTCAATCATTTGATTCAGGCCTTTGATGAGGATTTTGCTTAGTTGTATCATTTCTCGTGTATAGCTTTAAATCAAAACCTTTTTATACCCAAGGCGATACTGACCTCCGGTCTTCTTTTTTTTTTTGGTCTGTATAGTCTACAAACCTGGCCTTTTTTTTCCTCCCTCACAGCAGTAATCTAAAAGTTACTCACTGTCCTATTCAAAGAATTACTACAGTTTTGGTTATATTAGATATATTTTGGATAGAATTGTTTTAATCAAAAGTATAGAGATTTAACATAAGGAAAATGTGAGATGGAAAAAAATTAATAACAAGAAAAACATAGCTGAAAATGAAATTTCAACAGGTCATTGTGAGAGACAAGAGTTCACCAAGCAGAAAGGTTTTACCTGCTGATTTATTGAGGGTGGACTAATTCTGAACCATTTCCAAGAAGTTGTAATAATAGTGACTGAGTATGGGTGGCTGTGATGACTTCCTCAGAGCTGTAGGGAGTGATCTATTATCCATCACTGAACACTAGTACAATGAGAGAATGCAGGAAAAAACTACATTCCCAGACTTGTTTCCTATTCGCATATGTAGAAAAAGTTGTAGATAATGTCAATAGACAATTTAAGGGGAAGTACCAAGTGTTTTTGACAGATTGTGTGTACATTTACATACTATGTAGCTGCTTTGAAATGTCTAGTAGATGATCAGTTCTGAATCAAACTACAAATTTCATGAAGATGTTGAATGGTCTTTCTGCCTGAATTCTTCAGAGGAATCGAGATTTTATATTTAGAATGCCTAAAAATTTTTTAAATTAAAAGAAAGAAAGGCAGCCACAGAAGGGGCAACTTTAGCAATGATCTTCGTTAGATAAAACCTCATACAGCCAAGAGCGCAGATTTTTAATGCAATCAGTAAAAGAACCCTCTTCCTAAATTTTAGAATTTTTATCTTCAAACTCCTATCCCGTTACTTTAGGTAAAGGGTAAGTTACAGCTGATTTGCTCAGCTGTGCTTTGCCTCGACATGTGAAATCAATTGAGGTAAAATATGATGAAAGTTCATATTGATTCAGAGGTTTGCTGTTTGCTTTTTATAAAGTGGAGATCTGTGTCCTTGTGGGCATAACCATTGACATTCACTGTTCATTGAGAGCACAGATGGATTGCTGCCAAGTTTTCTCTTTGGGTTCCTTATGTTGTGCTTAAGGTCGGTAATCAATCTGTCTACAGAAAGGAGTGGCGATTTCTAAGTACACCTCCTCATTTCCAGTTCCACACTGGGCTCAGACATCATTGCTTCACTCACAAGCAATTCCTATCCTCAGCTTTACATGTGTAGTAACATTTCCTGTATTGTTCAGTTTTCTTAACGCTTAATGAGAACAATTTCAGGTGTTTTTTTAAAAGTGACATTTCCAGCATTTGGGTTTTTGTTTTGTTTTAATTTATTTATTTACTTATTTATTTATTTTTGGCTGCGTTGGGTCTTTGTTGCTGCGCGTGGGCTTTCTCTAGTTGCGGCGAGCTGGGGCTACTCTTTGGTGTGGTGCAGGGGCTTCTCCCTGTGGTGGCTTCTCTTGTTGCGGAGAACGGGCTCTAGGCACATGGGCTTCAGTAATTGTGGCACATGGGCTCAGTAGTTGCGGTTCATGGGCTCTAGAGCACAGGTTCAGTAGTTGTGGTGCATGAGCTTAGTTGCTCCCCAGCATGTGGGATCTTCACAGACCAGGGCTTGACCAGTGTCCCCTGCATTGACAGGCAGACTCCTAACCACTGCGCCACCAGGGAAACCCCAGCATTTGTTAAAGAGCTAGATTAAGAGTCATTTCAAAGCAGAACACTTTCGTGGATGACTGTTCTCTGAGAGATGATTGAGGAGCTGGGGTCCCAGTGGTATATCTATGCATGCTCCTAGGGCAAATTTCAAATGCCTGTAGTTACAAAGCCAGTAGCTGAAAAGGAAAGGGTATACAGAACCTTGATGATGACCGTGATGTTGATGGAGATGATGTGATGAAAGAGGAGAAGGAAGGCAATGATGATGGTGGTGGCAGCATCAGCTAACATTACTGTGCGCTTGTATGTTCTGAGCACCATGTCAATGCTTTCCATACATTCAGGCTGAATCTCCCCTGCAGTTTCTTGTTATCTGCACAATCCCATCACTTTTGTAGGTAGTACTGAGCCAACAGAGTGGTCTAGATTAAAATCACCCTCTGCACTTGACCTTGAGGCAGAGGGAACAACCAGAAGGTATAGAGCGAATCCTGTGCAAATTCAAACAAACAAAAAAAAGAAAACAGGGCTTCCCTGGTGGCGCAGTGGTTGAGAGTCCGCCTGCCGATTCAGGGGACGCGGGTTCGTGCCCCGGTCCGGGAGGATCCCACGTGCCACGGAGCGACTGGGCCTGTGAGCCATGCCGCTGAGCCTGCGCGTCCAGAGCCTGTGCTCCGCAACGCGAGAGGCCGCAACAGTGAGAGGCCCGCGTACGGCAAAAAAAAACACACAAAAAAAAACAGCTTAAAATTGCAGGTTCCAGCCTGACAGGCCAGACCGTGAACGGTATTAAGATGCATACATTTTCTAAGTTCTTTGAATTTAACACCTGCATCTGACAAAAATCTCACTCCTTTTCTGCTTCCTGTTATCTAATTCTGATTCTCTCTGGGTGCTCAGGAAATACTTAGTGAGAATTCTTAAGTCAGAGTCATTCTATTTTTTATAAGATGTTTATAATGAAATTATAATTTTTTAATAATTTTTAAAATATGCCTTAGGAGCATATGTTTGTTGAGTCTAACATATGGTATTTCTCTGGTTATTTTATCCCTGATGCTTTGTTACAATATCAGACTCTTTCCTCTACTACTCTATGCTGAATAAATATTAGAGAGATTAATATAAATCTTTATTCTCAGGCCTGCTTCCTATTTCTTATAATCCAGAGGGAAAACTCAATTTGTATTTATAAATTTTAATTACGAATTATGATACCATACATATACAAGAGAAATATTGGGTCAAACTTCTGATCTTAGATAAATCAGGCAGTTTCAAAGTTTAGCAGCTTTTATTTTTACTTGAAGAAGTTGAGGAGTGGGGAGACAGAAGACAGTGTTAGAGAATGATTGTACAGTAGCCATGACTGTTGCTCTTGCTACTGATAAACCTGTCTGTGTTCTCATCTTTCTTTTTTAGGTGGTTGCCTATCACTATTGCCAAGCAGATAATGCCTACACCTGCCTGGTGCCGGAATTCGTCCACAATGTTGCTGCCCTGCTCTGCCGCTCACCGCAGCTGGCGGCCTATCGGGAGCAGCTTCTCCGGGAGCCTCACCTACAGAGCATGCTGAGCCTTCGGTCCTGTGTTCAAGATCCCATGGCCTCCTTCCGGAGGGGAGTGCTGGAGCCCCTGGAGAATCTCCACAAAGGTACAGATGAGGTGCAAAGAAGGTGGAAGGTGGAGGCTCTGAAGCCCAAGTTCACCTGGGGTCATGCTATAAAAATGATCATTTTTATCACACTGCAAAAACTAAATGTTCCTACAGGATACAGTTAACAAATAAAAGGTTTTACCTGAAAAAATAAAAATTCCTCCAGGAATTGCTACTTCCTCCTTTATTTGTAAAAACTCTCATTCTTATTTCCAAATATAAAGCATTTCTCTTGAACTAAAGGTAGTAGAGCTACCAGTCCTTCCGTGGAGTTCAAATAAATCAGTAAAGCCATGACTCCAACCCAGTGCCATGGAGTTTCTATGGTTAGAAACATCCTCAGTTTTTATATTTGCTATTTTTTTTTATTACTCCACAGTCAGGTAAAATGAAATGGCATGTAGAGTTGCATAACTGTGTATATGCTAAAAATTAATTGTCCACTAAAAGGTATTAAGATATTTTTAAGAAGTGGGGGAAAATGAAATGGGATCCATCTCCCTCTCATGCCTCATGCCTTTCCTCCGTTTTAACTCTGTAGCTCAAGTGTTGGCTGTGACCTAAATGTAACCATCTCCTCCTTCACCCGTCTCTCTGCCTCACCCCCTTCCTAATGTTCTGTCAGTGCTGGAAGCCGAAGAAAAGGACCTGAGTAAGCATGAGATTGCTGAGCAATCCTGTTTATTCCTGAGAGACTTATATACTTTTCTCGAGCATTTTGGAGATACTTATAAGAATTTACTTTCTTCCGGCCTGTATCTTCAGTTATGTGAACTTCCATGCCAATTACTTGGATATCAGAGTTTCTCTTCTCAATGCTGATGACCTCTATCTATACTTCTACTACCTACCTATTAGCTTTACCATACCCTAGACTTTTTTAAACATTGGAATTTCTCTGCAAGTATTTTGAGCAAACTTAAAGAGAAATTTCTGTACATTCAGTCAATCTTTAAATCCTGTTAATTCTGCCCTCCTGATGTCTCTCACATCCGTTAATCTCAGAGTCATTCCTACCACTGTTACCTTGAAGGCTGCTCAGCTGCCCATGATATCACATCTGTGTTGCTACCCTTGCTGGTCTTCTCTGGTTTTCTGGTCTAGTGCTTCTTTCACATCATAACACACTTGGAAAATTATTAAAGTTTGTTTAGCACATTGGGATAAAAAATCATGCCTCCTCATGGCTGGACATGGCTGGCCCTGAGGCTACAGCTGCACAAATCCCCCGAAGCCCTGAGGGCTGAAGGGATTCATTTTTAGGCACACCTCTAACCCATTAATGGCATACCTGGTGGGTAGTCTCTGCCCAGTCTCTCCAGTCTTGTAGACTTTATGTACTGCTTCCAGATAAAGCTTCATAAAGCATTGCTCTGATCACTAAATTTCCCTGTTCAGAAACCTCCAGTGCTTCCCTATTACCTCACTGAATTAACTTCCAGCTCCTTGACCTATCATTTAAGGTACTTAATGGCCTGGATCCAACCTACTTTCCAGCCTTATTATCTACTTTTACCCTTATGAACCCTGTATTTACATGTAAACCAAAGTATCCATTAATCCTTAAATACTCCCCTCCATTTTCCTGCCTCCATACATTTGTTCATTGTTTCCTTTTCTTGATATACCTTCTCCTCACATCTCTACCTGTCAGAATCCTCCCCATCTTTCAAGGACCACCTTAAATACCACCTCATTCATGAAATACCTGCTGATCCACCTGCCCCCTCCAGTAAGTTACAATATCCTTCCAAATTGACAATAGGTTTTTCTTTTTTATATCTCACTTATGGTACTTCATACATTACTGTATGTATAGTAAGAACTTAAATTTTTATTACTAACATTTATTGAACATTTATTATACGTCAGATATTATACTTTGTGCTTTATAAGAATTAGTTATTTCTGTACTTACTCCTTTGACTAAATTGCATGCTTTTGAAGTTAGGAACCTTTTCTTGTTCAACTTTTATCCTTCATAGTGATTACCTCACCTTGGACATAGTAGGCATTTCAGGAAATAAATTTTGAACAAATAAGTGAACATAGAAATTGCTCACATGTAGGGGTACCTTGAAGGAAAGTCAGTGATACAAGGATCTACATCTTAAGGCTAATTCAAGGAGAATATCCAAATGCATGCAGACTCAGCTCTGGATTCTCAACCATAATTCATGTGTTTTTTAATTTTGCTACTAGATATATTTGCTTCTCATTTAGGTCTCCATAACCAGCTTTAGATATCCCCATTGGTAAATGTTGTTCTGAGTGAATTTAATTATTCTATCAAATTCCCATGTTCTTACCCTTAAAACAAAATCACCATCATGAGCAATAACTGGAAACACAATTTATAAAATTAATGAAATACTAAAAATTGTTTGATTAATCCAAAAGAAGCCTGGAAAGAAAGAACAGAATAATTTTTTTTAGTATGGAACAACAAGATGAGAGATTAAAATCAACCATATCAATAATTACATTAAATTTAAATTGACCAAATACTTCTATCAAAAGGCAGAAACTGTCAGACTGGATAGAAAACAAGACCCAACCATATGCTGTCTGCAGGAGAGGTTATTTAAAGACACAGATTGAAAGTGAAAGGATAGAAAAATATATACTCTATAAACATGGAGCATAAGAAGGCTGGAGTGGGTCTATTAATGTGAGGCAGAGTAGACCTCAAGACAAGGAGTATTATCAGAGGGGCATTTGATAAACATAAAGGGACCAATTTATCAGAAGATAAAGTAATCCTAAATGTGTATGAACCTAATAATGGAGGTTCAAAATACATGAATCAAAAACTAATAGAACCAAAGAGCTAAATAGACAAATACCCAGTCATAGTTGGAAATTTTAACACCTCTCTCTCAGTAACTGTTAGAACAAGTAGACAAAAATTAGTAAATATATAGAAGATTTTAACAACACTGTCAACCAATTTGATCCAACTGACATTTATAGAACACTACCCAATAACTGCACAATATACATTCTTTTCAAGTGCATATGGACCTTATTCTGGACCATAAAATCAGTCTGAAATTTTCAAGAAATTAAAATCTTACAGAAAATGTTCTCTGAGATAATGGAATTAAATTAGAAATCAATACACATAAAATCCCCAAATATTTAGGAATTTAGCAGTGCACTTCTAAACAACCCATTAGAGAAAGAAGAAATCACAAAGCGAATTATAGAATATTTCAAACTGAGTAATACATAAAATCAGTGGTTAAGTTTATGACTTAATAAACCAGAAAAAAATGAGGAAAATAAAACCAGAGGTAGCAGAAAGAAGGAAATAATAAAAATCAAGAGCAGCAGTCAGTGAAATAGAAAAAAATTAATAGTTAAAATGAATAAACCCCTAGGAAGACTGATCAAGAAAATGAGAGGAAAACACATCAGGCATGAAAGAGGAGCTAGCACTACAGTTCCTACAGACATTAAAAGAAAAATAAGGGATTATTATGAACAACTATATAACAATAAATTCAACAACTTAAATTGGGCAAATTCTATAAAAAACACAACTTACCAAAAGTGACTCAAGAGGAAAGAGAAAATCTGACTAGCTCTTATCTATTTAATTTGTAAGTTAAAAGAAAACTCCAGGCTCAGATGGCTTTACTAATGAATTGTATCCAACATTTAAAGAAGAAATAATATGAATCTTACACAAATGTTTTCAGAAAATAAAGGAAAAGAGAACACTTCTCAGTTTGTTTTATTAGGCAAGCATTAATGCTGAAACCAAAATATGATAAGGACTTTATAAGAAAAGAAAATTACAGACATGTATTCCTCATAACCATAATAGCAAAATCCTGAAACACACTAATAGCAAAATGATTAGTTTTACTTGACCAGGAATGCAATGTTAGTTTAACATTTGAAAGTTAATCACTGTAATTCATAATATTAACAGAATAAATGAGAAAATCTATATGTCTTTATATAAATATATATCTGTAATCTCAACAAATGCAGAAAAACATTTAACAAAATATTACAATTAACAATAAAAACTTTCTGCAAACTAAGAATAGAAGAAAACTTAGTCTCCTAAAGGACATGCAGGTAACAATGAAATATTAAGTACATTTCCCCTACTATCAGGAGCAAGGCGACTTAACATTTGACATTCCATGTGTGGTCCAAGCCAGCACAATAAGAAAACAAACAAGCAAATAGTATAAAGATTGGAAAGGAAGAAGTAAAACTGTCTTTATTTGCAGATGTGATTGTTTACCTAGAACAGTCTAAGGAATCTACAAAAGAAAAAAAAAAGCCTACGAGAATTAACATAGGTGGAGCTACAGTCTATATGGTTAATATGCAGTATCTGTTGTATTTATATACTAGCAGCAAACAACTGAAAACTGAAATGTAAAAAGTAGTGTGGCAGTTTTAAAACGTGGCTGCAAGATCTTTGACATTCCTCCCATCCAGATTTAGGGTCTGTGTCTCCTTCCCTTGCATCTTAGACTTGTGGCTGCTTCAACCAATAAAATACTACAAAATGATGCTATGTGATATCTGAGGCTAGGTCATAAATGGTCATGCTGCTTCCATCTTGTTCACTGAAACACTTGCTTTTGGGGGTATGCATTGCCATGTCAAAACACTGACTACTTTGAGTTTACCCTGCTGTGAGGAAGTACAAACCACATGGAGCAGCCGTATGTTAGTGTTCCAGTTGACTGTTCTGGTCATCAAGTCATTCTGGCCCTGACACCAAACATGTGAGTTTTTGTTGCAGATGATTCCGTTTCCCAGCCATTTGAGTCACTCTTAGCTGTTTGATGCAGCAGTAGATAACTGGAGCAAATACCGTTTTCTATAGAATCAAAATGCTTAAGAATAAATTTAACAAAAGATGTGTAAGACTTCCACAGTGAGAGCTACAAAACATGCAGAGTGAAATTAAAGAACTTAGTAAATGGAAGAGATATGCCATGTTTGTAGATTGGAGTTTTTCCCCAAACTGGTCTGTAGATTCAACATAATCCCAATCAAAATCCCAGCAGGACTTTTTTTTTAATTGACAACTTTCAGAAATTCAAAGTACGGTGAATAGCCAAAACAATCTTAAAAAAGAAAAAAATTGGAAGACCAACAGTACCTGGTTTCAAGATTTAATATAAAGCTACAGAAATCATGACAGGCAGTAATATGTTAGTAAATGTTTAACAGTCAGTCCAGGGGTGGGGGCCTGAATTGACCATAAGAAATTTAGCAGTCAGCTCCCATGAACCAGCTTGAGCTGGCTCTAGCACTCCACTGACAGGGTGGTATTCCCACAAGGATAGATAAATAGATCAGTGGAACAGAAAGGAAATCCACACATATGGAGTCAGTTGACCTTCCTCAAAGATGCCAAGATAATTTGGAAAAGAGAATTTTTGTCATCAAATGATGCTACAACAACTGGATACATGTATGGAGAAAAAATGAATCTTAATCCTTACCTCACACCATAGGTGCACAAAAATAAATTCAAGATAGATCATGGTCCAAAATATAAAAGCTAAATCTCTAAAGCTAATAGAAAAAACTTAGAATATCTTCACAACCTTGGGGTAGGTAAAGATTTCTTAGGTCCTAAAAATCATTAACCATGTAGGAAAAAATTAATAAATTGGACTTCATCAAAATGTTAAATGTCTGCTCAACATAAGATACACTAAGAAAAAGGAAAAGCAAATCACAAAAGGGGAGAAAATAATTCACTCTGTGTACGTGTGTGACAAAGCACTTGTATCCATAGTATCTAAAGAATTTCTATAAATCATTGCTGAAAAGATAAATAATCCAATTCTTAAATGGACAAAAAATTTAGATGCTTCACAAAAGAAGATATTCAAATAGGCTGCCAGCACATAGAAAGGTGTTTGCCATCGTTAGTCGTCAGGGAAATGCCAATTAAAATCACAATGAGACACCACTTTACTCCCACTACAGTGGTTAACATTTTTAAAGTTGAACATCAAATGTCGGTGAGCAGCTGGAACCCTCACACGTTGCTGGTGGGAGTTTAAAATGGTACAACTACTTTGGAAAACTATTTGACAGTTCCTTATAAAGTTAAAGATAAATCTGCCTTATGACCAAGCAATTCTATCCCTATGTATTTACCCAAAAGAAATGAAAACATATGTCTACAAAAAGACTCATACAAAAATGTTTATATTGACTTTATTCATAGTAGTTAAAAACTGGAAACAACCGAAGGTCCTTCAACAAAAGAATACATAAACAAATTGTATATTCATTCGATGGATATTAAATGAAATCTTAATATTAAATTCTCAGTATTCTTCTTAGTAGTAAAAAGGAAGAAACTAATAATACCCTCAGCAACATAAATGAATCTCAGAAACATTATATCAAGCATAAGAAGCAAGTATAGTCTATGGTGATATGAATCAGAACAGTGGTTGCCTATTGAGAGCTGGGAAGGAACCTCAGGGAACTCTCTGGAATGATGGAGATGTTCTCTACTTTGATCAGGATGTTAGTTACATGAGTATACATGTTTGTCAAAACTCACCAAAGTGTACAGTTAAGATCTTCACAATTAATTGTATTAATTATACATAAATTTTATCACAGGAGTTTTTAAAATAGAGAATTTTTTAAAGGTAGCTGGAGTTTTCTTTCCAGGAAAGTTCAATTGAAAACACTTTCAATTTCGATTCAAGAGCTAGATTTCAAATTATATATTTTTCTTTAAAAAATTAGAGTCAGCGATTTGCACGATACTTTAAGGTTCTACTCAGTAACAAAGGATAGCTCTAGTATATCACCAAGCAGAATCAATTAGAAAATTCCTCTATGGGAATTAAAGACACAAGTATGCTAAAGGGAGCCAAGGTCCTCAAAATCAAGAACTTAAGAGCCCCCATTTGTGTGGGTAAATCCCAATTAGTTCCAAGCAACTCCTCTCTCTTCCGGAATTCTTTGGACTCCCTAAAGGAGTAATGTGTTTTGTTAGCCCTACATCATCTAGAATGCCATTTCATTAATAATCATTGTTAACAGTTAGAGAGCTGAAATCCATAGTTCATTTCTCTTCCGAAAGTCACCAGATGAAAGTAATAGTTGAAACTCTTTATAATTTGAGAACTAATTTATAGTACTTAGGCTATTGAAATTTAACTCCTTTATGTAAAGCTTGTACTTTAGAGGGGAAATATAAAGATTTATTAATCATGCAAAAAATCTGCATATTTTCAAATGTGAAACAAAAATATGTAGAGTTTTGATTAGCCTTGACTCTTTCAAAAGCTAAAAGAGCCAACGTGGTACAGAGTTCCTCAGAGTTTTCCTTCTGTCCCCAGCTTCACTTCCTTTTTCCTCCTCAGATATAACCTATTTCCTGTTTCAGGCATCCAGTGACTTCTTTCTCTCTTCCCCTGCTTTCCTCTCTTCAGAACCTGTAAGGTCCTACCAACTAGGAACTTTTACTTGTTGTTTGCAATTCATTTATACTGAAATATTCATTCAGCCAGGGGATTTTTTTTAATCTCTAATTGTTCAATATTGTTTAAGAATCAGTAAGCATTTAATGGGAGTGGAAACCTGAAATCTTACCAAGTCTTCTGCAGCCTAGCCCTAGCGATAAACTGATTTTGTCAGTTTAAGATAGTATAGACTCCAGGCGGGAAAGGGAAACAAAAGATATTTGTCTTTCCTACATGACTCCTGCTCCCCTGGAAAGATCACGTAAGGGTCTGGTCTCCTTGAAGCTGCTTTAGGTATAGTCTAGGAAGCTGCTGGTTCTGTAAGATCTTGGAATCCAGCCTGCCTAGTGTAGATCTGTCTGTTGGTTGGGATTCCTTTTCTCTGTTCCTCCATCCCTTCCTTCCTACTACGTATTCACATATAGTCTTATATACTGCTGTGGACTCCAAATTAAACCTTTTTTTTTTTTTTTTTTTTTGGAAATTCCCCAAAGAACACGTGATACTGTTCTCTTTAATGCTGTCAGATTCCGGGGGGCTGAGGGGGAGAAAAACATTCTTTCCAGCTTTTTCAGGTATGAGAGAAAAATAAATTTACATGTGCAAATTCTCATAAATGCATCGCTCAGGCTGTCTCACAACTGATAACATGGGGGAAATGATGATGATGATACATATGCTTTATATATTATTTATGTGACAAACACATTCATACCTGGTGAAAAGCAAAGTGAACCCACTAAATGAATTATTCCACGTCTTTATAATAAATTACGTACCCTTAGCATTCACTAAACACACAACAGACCTTTTCTAATTTTTTCTTCCAAGGAGATACGTGATCAAAGACCCAGAAAGAAGTCACTTATCCACTTGTAATTATTAAGTAATTTGTTTCTTCTATCTCAGAGAGAAAAATCCCAGATGAAGATTTCATCATCTTAATTGATGGATTAAATGAAGCAGAATTTCACAAACCGGATTATGGGGATACAATTGTATCATTTCTGAGTAAAATGATTGGAAAATTTCCTTCCTGGCTGAAACTAATTGTAACAGTTAGGACCAGTTTACAGGTATGTGTTTGTTTGCTTTTGGACCATAAATTATTTCCCTTGGAGAGTGCTTAAACTGAAAAAGTTCTAGGTCCTTGTACCCTTAGTGATGAGCTTTTCCAGATCTCTACCATGTCCTAGAGCGCTAGCAAGAGTAATTCCCAATGAGCATATTTTGAGAGTAAGAGATACAATCTAGAGAGAGCATTCTCTGTATACTACTCTCTTAGCTCAAATTCCCATTTCCATTGCTCTGGGTAAGTTTTGATAAAGTGTCCCTCAAAAAAGCATGAAAAGAAAGTCCACTTTTCTAGACTTTGTCATGAGTATAGCAAAGCAAATAGATGCTGTAACACTCTAATTCACTGTTTGACTTTTGTTTTATGTTTTTTATCATTTAATGCCAGGCAAAA
This sequence comes from Monodon monoceros, assembly GCF_005190385.1. Lineage (NCBI taxonomy): Eukaryota > Metazoa > Chordata > Mammalia > Artiodactyla > Monodontidae > Monodon > Monodon monoceros. The sequence goes on from NW_021703786.1 coordinate 22,514,156, forward strand.
TCCAGTTCAATATATAGTGTAGAGTCAGATTTTCTAGTTCTTCCCTCTGTTTCTCAACTTTCTATAGCATGAAGATGGACTTTCTTCTATATATTTCTTTTTCTAAGAAATATTGGCAATATTAAGGCTTTATATTAAATTTACTGCAGTTTTTTTTAATTACCATCCCTGCTCACTCACTGATCACTCAGTTTATGGCCTAGAAGAATGAATAGGAATGTTGGAACTGCGCCTGTAAAAGACATATGGGCTAAGGATAAATGACTCCACCTTCTCTACCATTCACAGTATAGCTGAGTTGGTATTTTCCATTCTTTACATATTCACACTTGGTTTGAAACAGGGTTTCTCAACCTTTTTTCCCCTAACCATAGCCTCTTTTAAAGAACATTAAAATTTTGCATATTATACACCCATCCCACTATTTTGATGCAACTCCCTTAAAACAGTTGTTAATATACAGAAAATAGTCTCGGTGCCCTCCTTTTCCCCTCTCCCAGGCATTTAGTATTTTTCCTATAGATTGACCAATTTAGGTCAGTCTGCCTTCTTTGATCAGAGACTGTACTTCTGATCCTGACCACCAACTTGCAGATGTTTGTTATTAAAATCTCAAAGTAATTTGAGGAATGTGAATGAATCAACGTAAATGCATCTTGACAACTAAAAATTATGTAATCTGCCATTATTGGTCAGTAGCTTGTTAAAGATGAAAGATGAATAAAAGAAACTTCCAGGAACACAATCTCTGACTAGTTTTACTAAGTACGTACTTAGGAGATATCTTCGTTTATATAATTTTTGTTTGGTTTTGGTTTTTTTCTTCATTTATATTTTTATATAATGCCGTGTGCAATCTCAAAAGACGTTTTAAGTATGACTTGGTAGACCACGTAACTTTAATTTTTCAGCTGTGCCAAAGAACAGGAAAAGTACTATACACTCAAAGTCCAAATGTCAATGTCTTCATAGATCAAGACCTGCAACAACTTCCCAGATACTTCATTCACTTCAACCAATAACTTTTTAAAATTATTTAGCTGACAATGAAACAATTCCTAGGTCTTTAAAAGTGAACCCTCATAACTGATCAGTCATTATTTCCACAAACATTTTTTATGTACTTCAAGTATAAAAGGCTCTTTCTACGAGCTGAGGATATGATGGTGAACAAGACAGACAATATCCCTGCCCTCATAAAGCTTGTATTCTAGTGAGGAACACAAATAATAAAGTAAAAAATGAACATATATTAAAATTTTAGGTAGTGTTAGTGCTATGAAGACAAACATAACAGAGTAAAGGGATAAATGAGGATGACAGATATTTTAGATAGGGCAGATAGGAAAGGCCTCTCCAAGGAACCTTGTAAAGTGATAACATCTGATTTACTTTCTTTGGCTGCTGGCTGTGTAGATAATAATATGTAGGGGATCAAGAATGGAAGCAGAAGTACAGGTGAAAGGTGATGGTGGCTTAGACTAGAGTAGGAACAGTGGAGACCCTCTGAAGTGGTCATATTTGGAGTATATTTTGAAGAAGAGTCAAAAGGACTGGATGTGGGAATGAGCAAGAGAGAAGCTTCAAGGATGAATTGTGGGGTTTTGGTGAGCGACTGGGTAGATGCTGGTTTGAGGAAAAGAGAAGGATCATAGATAGTTCCTACAATTTGGTGGTAGGGTCAGTGGTAATACCATTTATTGACATGTGGAGGTTTTGTGGTGGGGGGAGATTTTAGTAGTTCTGATTTGATCACACATTGTTTGTCTATGAAACATCCAGGTGTCATTGTTGAGTAGACGGAGATATAAGATGAGAGCTCAGAAGAAATGAGTAAGCTGGAAATATGAAATTAGACATCATCCATGTATAGATGATATTTAGAACCATGGGACCCAACTATTCTAGGGAGTGAGGGTGGCCAGATAAGAGGAAAGAATGGAGACGTGAGCCCTGAGTGGACTGAGAAATGAGAGAGGAGCCAGCCAAAAAGGCTGGGTAGGAGTAGCCAGTGTGCTAAGAGGAAGACGAGGGGAGCATGCTGTGGAAGCAAAAGCTGCAGGAGGGGACTCGAGAAGAAAGATGTGTTCACCTGTGTCAGATACTGCTGAGAGGTTGAGGGGGAAGAGAAATGAAACTTGCTTATTGGATTTGGCAAGATGAAGATTGCTGATCATCTTGACAAGGACCATTTCAGTGAAGTGATGGGATTGAAGCCTGATTGCAACAAATGGAGGAGAGAATGGGAAGGGAGGAATGAAATACAGTAAGTAGAGAAAACTTTTCTGTTAGGTTTTGCTAAACATGGGAACAGAGATATAGTAGTTGGAGGAGTATGGAGTCACATGTCTGCGTGGAGACAAGACAGAAAGAGAAGAGAAGAGGAAATTAATGCAGGAGAGGGAATAGATACTTACAGGAGCAAAGTCTATAAGCAGATAAGAAAAGATGGATTCCAGATCATGAGAGTCACCACAAAGCCCTGTCACCTTCCCCCAATGTAATTTCCAAGCAGATCACCAAGGTACCAAGCTTCCCACTATTAGAAGTGTTCCTTTGGGCTAAGGCATCTCCAAAAAACCTACATTAAAATAAAGTCATTTTATCAGGTGGGATAGAAGGTCACATTTTTATATGACATTCTTTAAGTCCTTTTACATTTATCTTAGTGAGTTGTACTTTGACATTAGGCTATGGTTTACACTGAGAAAAATTACAACAAAAGTTAGGTGGCATTCTCTTTTCTATTTTAGGAGCGAGTGTTATTTAGGATAGTGACCATTAAATCACTCCTAAAGTGCCCTTTATGAAGACCCATAAAAGTTATTTTAAGTCTCAATATTAGGAAAAGTGTCCCTCCTGTGCAACTAATATGTCTTAATCTATGGACACTAATACTCGATCGTATTTCCCTCTTTTCTTTGACCACTCAGAAGTTCAGAATAAATTTGTGGACCTCGTAGTTTATCACAAGAGTTAGGGGAAACTGAAGGTCTTTCTCTCTCTCTCTCTCTCTCTCTCTCCATCTGTTTTAGGAAATTACCAAGCTGCTGCCTTTCCATAGGATTTTTTTGGATCGACTAGAAGAGAATGAAGCCATAGACCAGGACCTGCAGGCTTACATCCTGCACCGGATACACAGCAGCTCAGAGATCCAGAATAACATTTCACTTAATGGCAAAATGGACAATACTACATTTGGCAAACTCAGTTCTCATCTCAAGACACTCAGTCAAGGGTCCTATCTATACCTGAAACTCACATTTGACCTCATAGAGAAAGGCTATCTAGTGTTAAAGAGCTCTAGCTACAAAGTAGTTCCTGTTTCGCTCTCTGAGGTTTACTTACTCCAGTGCAATATGAAGTTCCCAACCCAGTCTTCCTTTGACCGGGTGATGCCTCTCCTGAATGTGGCAGTGGCCTCTCTCCACCCACTGACTGATGAACATATCTTCCAAGCCATCAATGCTGGCAGCATTGAAGGCACGCTAGAATGGGAGGATTTTCAGCAGAGAATGGAGAACCTCTCCATGTTCCTAATCAAGCGCAGAGACATGACTCGTATGTTTGTACATCCTTCTTTTCGAGAATGGCTTATCTGGAGAGAAGAAGGAGAGAAAACCAAATTTCTCTGTGATCCCAGGTAAGCCATAGATCTGTAATAAGCAATTTGTGAGCCTATTTTGTATTTATTGCATGGAGCATGGGTATTGAAAACAGTAGAAGTGTTCTTCATTGAACATTTCACATAAAGGAAGCATCATCTCTGTTTCTTCTTAAGACAAGGCTATAATGAAGTTTATTTTCTCACAATATTATTTCCTTAAGACTCAAAATCTGCATAGATGTTTAGAATGCTCCTTACATTCCTATATTTTTCTAAACAACTTTCTCTGATTCCACTAGGGTTCACAGGCTATAATTAATTTTTTTTAATTAATTTATTTTTGGCTGCGTTGGGTCTTCGTTGCTGCATGCGGGCTTTCTCTAGTTGCGGCGAGTAGGGGCTACTCTTCGTTGCGGTGAGCAGGCTTCTCATTGCGGTGGCTTCTCTTGTTGCGGAGCACGGGCTCAGTAGTTGTGACTTGCAGGCTCTAGAGTACAGGCTCAGTAGTTGTGGCGCACGGGCTTAGTTGGTCTGCAGCATGTGGGATCTTCCCGGACCAGGGCTTGAACCCGTGTCCCCTGCTTTGGCAGGCGAATTCTTAACCACTGCGCCACCAGGGCAGTCCCCAGGCAGTAATTAATTTAATCATTTAACAGACTTCCTCAGTATTCTTCAGAAAGAATTGATACATTGTTCACCTCTTTGACTTAGAGCAGAATTGTTTTAAAATTGTGAGTGCCCTTTTAAAAGCCATGCCATTGTTAAAGTCACCAATGACTGACCCCATTAGAGCCCAGCTGATGCTAAGATTTACAGTGGAAAATGGAATCTTACACCTTATAGCTGAAAAAGACTTGAGGAGATCAGCTGATTTAGCCACTCTTACCTTTAGATAAATAAAGTGTCGTTATCCCTATTTTACTATAAAGGCCTTAAAATGCTGAATCACTTGTGAAAAGCCATAAGGTTAACAGGTGGGAGAAAGGAAGAGGAGTTAAAAGAAGAATGCAAATGCGCTGTGTGTACCACCGCTCCCCTATCCTGCACCCGTGGCAGACGTCACTGATTTACCCTAGCACTCTCTCCTGATGAGCTTGACCCTGGCTTAATCTTTCTCAGCTCAACAAACCAGACTCGATATGAAACTGTTTCCCATTCTCTTGGATGGAACCTAGATCTCTAGCATCCTAGTGAGGTGTGCTTTCTGCTCCTTCCCACTCCTTTTTGAAAGAATTATTCCTTTAATAAAGTTGATGTTTTCAAAAGCAGGTATAGTCCTGATTTCCTGGAAACAAAGAAGATACCAACAACATAGCTGACAAACGCAGAGCTTATTGTGGCTCAAAAAGAAGATAGGCCAGGTTTGCCTGTGCCTTCTGCTGTGAGTCATCAGAGGCTGACCGTCTCTGACCGTGCTGGGATTTTATTATTACTCGCGAGGCATGTTCTTCACCAGGTCCTGTTAGAGACACCTGTGCTTGTGGGCATGCTGCTCGGCCTACGTCATGCCGACTCATTAGAAAATCAGTTCCAGACTCTGATGACGATATTAAGCCAGGCAGTAGATTTTGTGCTGTCTTCCCTAAGAGGGAAACTTTTTAAAGAAACATGCTGCAGTGGAAAGAACATAAACGTTAGAGTCAGATGACCTGCTTAATAAATCCTACCTCTTCTAGGAACTGTGGCCTTTGGAAAATTACACAATGTTTCTGAGACAGTTTTCTCATCTACATAAAAGGAATAATAATTCCTAGAGCTGTTGAGAATTGAGGTCATGTAGTGTAGTGCCTAGACTAGCACAGAGTACGGAGAAGGTGGTCAGGGGATGTTCCCTGTCCTCCTCTCTCTTTGCAGTAATAGACCTTTCAGGTGCACCTTAACTAAATCCTGTGGCTAATTGGATAGGCAGCAGGAGTATTCTGCTATCCGCATCTGGGGGCACAAGATTTTTTTAAAAAACCCTGGGTCTGAGTCTCTTCTATGAGTTGTATGCCATTCCCAACAGGATTTTATTGTAAATCCCACTAGTACTGCTGCTGATGTTGGTACACAGAGTTGGCAACGACATAGTTAAAAAAAAGAGACCAATCTAGAATTGCCTAATGAACACTGAAATCAGTTTCCAGAGGAACTTTGCTGGCTGATCTGCTCTCTTATCCTGGAACGTCTCAGAGGATTGAGAACTGAGGTCCAAGGGAGCCAGACGAACGCTGAATTAACAGTATCCTTACAACAGATAAAACCCTCAGACCTTCAAAGGGAAAAAGATGGTATTTATGCAGCCATATCATGGCTCTACAGGCTTACCTTCTCAACATTGTTTATTAACTAGAATCATTTTGGCAAGAGGCTGATGCACTGGGACAAGGAGAGCAAACACTTCTAACTTCAAATGCTGTGTAGTCTGTTCCCTGGTGATTGAATAACACTCAGGGCTGCTGAGGGATCATCATATATCACTTAATGGCAGAGAGTAAACAGGACCAGGCATTATCAAAAAAGCTTTCTTACACGTTTCATCTCAGTTGGAATTCAGCCTTCTTCCCAGCACTGTCTGGCACCAGCTTTGTTACTAAGGTATTGATCTCAGAGCTCGAGGCCCCCTGGGTCAATGAGATGGAAATTCACTAAGAATTTAATGTCACTGGCAAAGCCCAGGCTGGCCTTTCAAAGAAACTGGCTGTAATTGCTTTCCATTGTAGGCGAGTCTGATTAGCAGGACTCTCTCCAGGCAGGGTTTGCCATTATGGCTTCAGCCTCTATTTCCTGTACATTGTTTCCCACTCTGTTCTCCACTTCATCTCCAGCTTCTCTGTAGAACATCTAATGTGGTTCAGTAGACCAGGGAAGACTAACTCAGTGCCTCTGAAGTCACATTATGTAGGCCAGTGCCTGACATGCATAACTCTGCGTAAGGAGAACTTTCAGAAGCTACAGAACATCTCTTCTAGTCCGTTTTCCTGGGCTTTCAACACTCACGTCTTCACCCTGAACTTATTGACCTTATTAGGGAATTAGACACCGATGAGAATATTCTACTGAAGCCAAAAAGTAGTTGACCTTCATCAGAAATAGGCCACCCAGGGAGGTACTTCTGCTAAGTGAAGAGAGTCAGGAATCTGAGGATGGCGCTAGAAAGAGGAAAAAGCAGAGCTGGAGGTCAGTGCAGCAGCTGAGATAGAGTTTTCCTTATTTTAAGTATCAGACTTCCTTTTGTCCCAGAATCAGGGCAGACAATTGACATCCCAGAAAGAGTGACCTAAGGTTGCATACACGTCTGTCACAGAAAGAAATGAGTTATAGATACCTTTTCTTGGCTTGGTATTTGTATATATATGCATGTTGGTGTTTATCAAACTGTAAGCAAAGTATCACTGCAAAATCTTTTATTACATCAAAACTTCTAAGATTTTAGATTTACATTCTAGACAAAAGTTTGCCCCTTGAAGCACTCATAAGCCTTAGACCTCACCACCTTATTCTGCCTTCTATTTCCCACTATTCATCACTGTCATATTCTGTCATACTCTGAAACTAATCTTTCTTATATGTTATTCCCTCGGCCACTGAGCTATCAGATTAACTCACTAATCTAATAAACTAATCTCTGTTGTTATGCTCATAACAGGGAAGTAGAAAACATTAAATGCAACTTGCGTATTTTAAGTAAGGCATTTAAGAGAAGTCACCAGCCTTTATAATCCAACCTATTAATGACTTTGATAGTGGAAATGTGAGGCTGGTAGAGTAGACAGTTGGGGCCACCAGCCTTGTGGTGCTGTCCAGTTACTGCCTAATATTTCTACATAGCTTTAGGCTAGCCCTGAATGAATCCCCACTCTTTTTTTTCCTGATTCTTTCTGTTATCTCTGTTTTCATGGTATTAGCCTCCCCTTCCCTAAGAACAGCTCTCAGATCAACATTTTGATGTGTATATACATGTAAGATTTTGACATAGAGATTCAAAGACTCAGCTGCCTTATTTTTAACTGTTTGAATAAAACGCAGGAAGCCTGTTGTAAACTTTAACGAGTCTTAAGCTGTAGAACCAGTGAGGTTTGATTTGGAAGCCTAATTTGAGCTGGCCTGATTTCCTCAAACTAAGAGTAGCAGATTTATAGTGGGTGGAAAAGGGAAAAGGCTACACAAGTCCTAACTGTACCTGTGAGGACGGTTGAGGACTTACTCAATTCCTTGTGGCCAGAGTTGATATCTTACAATAAATGTTCTTTAAGATTTTTCTTAATTATTTTGGCCATGTTAGCAAATTACACATTGGAGACTGGGTGCTCCAAAATCCATGTCACAAAGCATAGTGTCAGAGTAGAAGCAGTTTGTCAAAGGGAAAAAAAAAAGAGGCCATTCTCCCTATAAAGGAAAACTAATTCTGTGTCAGGAACTTGTACAGCCTGGCTTCTTAAAGAATACGTAAGTCTGAAATGACCACAAAATGGTGAGTTGCAGGGTTGTGGTGGTTTTATTTGTTTTTGTTTTGTTTTGTTTTGTTTTTGCGGTACGCGGGCCTCTCACTGCTGTGGCCTTTCCCATTGCGGAGCACAGGCTCCAGACGCGCAGGCTTAGCGGCCACGGCTCACGGGCCCAGCCGCTCCGCGGCATGTGGGATCCTCCTGGACCGGGGCACGAACCCGTGGCCCCTGCATCGGCAGGCGGACTCTCAACCACTGTGCCACCAGGAAAGCCCTGTTTGTTTTTTTAATCCAAACAGGAGCCTCCAGGCAGAACGACGCTTAACCTTACCCTCACTGAAGCACGAACTTGAGATTACTGCTCCTCAGCCATTGCAGGCTCCCACAACACCCCCTTGAACTGGCAGATGGATTTTGCTTTCTAAAAGCATTAGGAAAGAATTCAGCAAAGTGATAGATCATGCTAAGAAAAAAAAAAGGCTTCTGGAACTAAGTCAGCCTTTAGGAGGTTTGGAAGAGTTAATGCAGAGAGAGGAGAGGTGTACCAAACACCTTTTGCTAGTACATGTCCCTTAGTAGATGACCTTACCTGCCTAGAAATATTAGCTCTCTAATCACTGTTCTGGGTCCAGATCTGCTTCACTTCTAATTCTTTTCTACCACTAAGGGGAAGTCAGTCTTCTGGTGTCATGATTTCGATATGTGATTTTCATGGAGAGATTTCACTAATCTATAATAATTGGGGGGATTTGTCTCATTTGCAATAAATATTTTGTCCTTATTATCTAAACCATTTTCTAACTCCCTATTGGCATCAAGAATAAATTTGAGACTCAAAATAATAATGGAATATCTATTATTCTAGTGACCCAGGGTCATGGTTTTGTAATATAATGCAAGGAAGATATTACATGAAATCTAATATATATCTGGGAATATGTCCAGTTTCCCCAGGCATGATGTCCTTAAACTTTACAAATTTGTTTCTCTCAGCATAAATCATGGAACCCACATCTATCAGTCAAATAGGTAAATTGTCCCCATTGTTAAAACTCTCATGTCTTCAGAGATGTACAGCTATAACATATTTTTTTTTTCCTTTTCCAAGTCCAAAATTAAGTTTGGGGAAAGCTGGTAATCAGAATTTTTCTCCACACCTATTTAAAACTGAGAACTACTTATTTTTACTGTCATAAAAACTCATGTGAAGTTTGCTAAGTTAATAAATATACAGAGAAGTAGTTCTGCTTAGAAGATGGAGAGAGAGCATCATTTTATGACTTGGCAGGCATGCAGAAGAGTCAGCTAACGAAAACACAGAAGGGACTTGTACTCTCCTATATTTGATTTTGCTACAAACATAATATTGCTTTATATATTTAAATTTTATATATATATTGCTTTTTTTAAGGTGTAGCAAATACGGGTTAAAGCAACTTCACGTAAGAAGTAGAGCAGGGAGGGCTTCCCTGGTGGCGCAGTGGTTGAGAGTCTGCTTGCCGATGCAGGGGACATGGGTTCGTGCCCGGGTCCGGGAAAATCCCACGTGCCGCGGAGTGGCTGGGCCCGTGGGCCATGGCCTCTGAGCCTGCGTGTCCGGAGCCTGTGCTCCACAACGGGAGAGGCCACAACAGTGAAAGGCCCGCGTACTGCAAAAAAAAAAAAAAAAAAAAGAAGAAGAAGTAGAGCAGGGAAATTTTAAGGGAAATTTTTGGTACTGAAAGTAGCCTAGGAAATAGAGGCTAATTTGTCCTGTTAATGAGTCTCTGAAGCAACACTGGCTGAATGAAAAGATGGGAATCCCACAGGCTTTCCTAGATTGTCAAACCAAGATTCATGGCACAGCAATCAGAATGAGTTACTGCCAGCTTAGTGGGATATGACAGCACATTTTCTTTTTTTGTGAGCGGAGCAACTTACTCGGCTGTCTCTAGACTTTCAAAAGCAGCTGATTCTCCACATTTGGTAAAATCAACACTAATAGCCTTCTATTCACTCAACCATAAGAACCCACAGCTGTGAGACATGTATTCACTGTAGCCATCAGCATGCTCACTTGGTTCTACCACCCAAATTTTACTTGTAAGTATCCACTTATTTCCACCTCTACTGACCACACCCTGTGTAACCTCCTCCTGAAAATCCTGCAATGGCTTCTTGTTGTGATTAGAATAAAATCAAAGCCAGATCCTTCAAAGCCCTGTATTACAAAGATAGCTTCTGCCTACCCTCTCTAATTAAGTTCATTTGTTCTCCCTCTTACTCACAATTTTCTGGTCATAAATGGTCATCTACCAGTTCCTAGAACTTGCTAAGCTCTTTTCCACCCCTGGCTCTTTGCACTTAATAGTTCACTCCATCCGGAGCTCACTTTCCCTCGTCACATGGCAAGATCCCTCACTCCTTCAGGTCTCAGCCTAATGGCCACCTCCTAAGACTTCCACGTGTCACCTTATCTAAGAAAGTCCTTCCTGGCTTTAACATAGCAACCTTTTTACTTTCTAGTCTTCTATTAATTTATTGTCTGTGAATACTTGTTTATTGTCCACTTTCCCATCTAGAATGTGAGTGAGCTCCATGAGGATAGGAACCTTCCTATCACGCTCACCTTGGTCTTCCTAATTAATAGAGTGGGTGGCACACAGTCAGCACTCAGCAAATATTTTGTTAAATAATGAATTAATGAGTGAACAAAGAAGTGGTAAGTGGTACTAACTTTAAGCTTGCAACTGGAAGTATTTGAGAAACTCTTCCCACAGTTAAGTAGTTTCGTTTTTCTGCTCCTGCATGTCAGTAGAAAGTGAAGGCATGCATTTCGGCACACACCCAGTGAACGTTTGTTAGGTAACATATTCAAGGCTCTGTGTTAAGCACTGCAGTGGATACAAATACAAGTAAGACAGATCTGTGTACCACGAGTTACAGGATAGCGGTTTTAACAGACATATTTACAACCAGCTATAATTTAAGGCCGAGTGCTGTGCTGGAGGTACAAAGGAAGAGCTGAGGAACGTGGAGGAAGAAGAAGTGATCCATATTCCTGTGCCTATTGTTGGCGTTTCAAACTGTGGCAGTTCAGTGGCGTCACAGCTCTGCTGCCTCATGAAGCCCTGCCAACTGCCTAAAGGCTTCACTGGCACAGCAGAGGCAGACAGCGTCCATTTTCCTAGGGCCAGTGATGCATTAACAGAACAGAAGCACAGGAGGAAACTGTGAGGCATAGCGGGAGAAAGCAGCAAATTTCTATCCAAGTTCTATGTTTAAAAAGAAATTATGCTGTTCCACCCATTTCTACAAAGGTACATCTTGGGCACGCTTTACTTACAGCCTCCTTATCGTTAGCGCTTCCATCTCCGCGTTGAATATGAAACAGTAAGACAAGCTGACTAGAGGTGTATTTTGTATTCTGATTCCATGAGAAAGCCACAAAAAGAACATGCCAAAGCAGTTACTAACTGAAAAGCTGAAGACAGAGGCGAGCATTTTTGTAAAGATGTGGGTGTCATTTGCAATAAGCAGACTATAAGGCAGCAGCCACCACAGTTTAACTGCAGGCAGGATTTTAAGATGAGAGATGAAAAAGATCAGGATTGTCAGTGTATGGTCAGTATTTGAGTCATGGTCACACTCATTTCACAGTTGATCCGTGGCAACAGAGATGCCTGCCAAGTCAAGGTTGAATTGGGTAGTGCATTAGACAGTGGGTCTGGAAGTCCCTGTGTTGCTTTTCCATGAACGCATCTGCGTGGCATTTATTCATTCATGAAACATTTATTGAACTTTTACTCTACACCAAGGACTCTGCTAGGTACTAGAGAAACTTAGGTGACTGAGACACCCCCACACTAGAGCCATGACCTTCTAGAGGAACGCCAGACACATAGCAACCAATGACAGTGCCATAGTACTGAGTACCATAGGGACCTAGACAAAGAGAAAATCCTTTGCAGAGTAAGTGACAGTCAGGTTCAGCCTTGAAGGATGAGTTGATTCCGTTTAGCAGCATTGGCACAGGAGAGCGCTGTAAGCAGGCTAGAAAACATAATGGCAGGGACAAAAACAAGTGTGAAGACGTGACGTGCCCTTGGGGAATTGTGAGAAGCCATAATTAGAAAATAAGACATATGGTCAGAGAGAATGATAGCAAGTGTCACTAGGAAAAAAGTCTTGAATGCCAGGTTTAAGACTTTACAGTTTATTCTCTAGATAACAGGGAGTCTATAATTTTGTGAGAAAGAGGAGACAATGATCATATAACTGATAATGTGCAAAATAGCTCTGACAAGTAGCATATAGAAGATGGGTTGAAGAAGAGGAGAGACTGCAGGTCAGGATACTAGTTATGAGGTTTAGAGCAGTAGTCTAGGTGAGAAACACTAAGGCCTGTAATGTGAGAACAGAGAGCAAGGTAGACATTTTGGAGATACTCAAAAGCACTTGGTCTTTTTTTGTGTGTATGGGAGGTAAGGGTGGAGGGATCAAAAATGACTTCAGAACTTATCTTCAATGATGGAAAATAGTGAAGCTACTGACCAGCATAGAACATTCTGAAAGGAGAAAGGGTTTTAGCATGAACAAAGGCAGGAGGAAGAACAGGCTTATGGGGAGAGGTGACATCCTATTTTTGGCATGTTTGTAATGTATTGCCTCCAAGGGAAGATGAACAAATATATGTAGAAATGTGACCTTGGAAAACAGGAAAAGAGAAAGTTGAAGGCATGAGGTTATGGACTGCAGAGTTATCAGCAAATAACTGACAGTGAAGCCATAGAACTTAACAAGATCACCCAGGTTAAGAGTATAAAACAGGAAGTTTGGAAGCATGAAAACAGAATAGATATATTTTTTATTGACATATATTTGTTTTACAATGTTGTGTTAGTTTCTGCTGTACAGCAAAGTGATTTATATATATATATGTATATATACACACACACACACACACATATTCTTTTTTTTTGTATTCTTTTCCATTATGGTTTATCATAGGATATTGAATATAGTTCCCTGTGCTATAACAGTAATACCTTGTTGTTCATCCATTCTATACATAATAGTTTACATCTGCGAACCCCAGCCTCCCACTCCATCCCTCCCTCAACCCCCTCCCCCTTGGCAACCACAAGTCTGTTCTCTATGTCTTTGAGTCTATTTCTGTTTCGTAAATAGGTTCATATCAGAGTAGGTGTATTTAAATGCTAGAAGAAAATGGTGAGCCAAATAATAATTTACAAGAGTAATATTAGAGAAACAAGAGAAAGTAAGGTCATGGAAATCAAAGGAGAAGATTTTTCCGGGTTAGGTCTGAAGTAATGAATATAATTTCTGCCTGTATTCCATTAGCCAGAACTGTCAAGTGACCCCACTTGAATGTGAACGCAAGGTCCCTGGCAAAGTAACTGCTTCCCAACAACTCTCGACTGTGGATGGGAGCGCAGACCTTTTGCAGACAGATATCCTTCTCTGCCCCATAATTCTAATCTCACTAGGTCTCCCTAAATAATTCCCCACAAGTACCTCTATAATATAAAGACATTCCACAGCCGCACATGTTATTTCAGCCCACATTATAAGATAGCTAGGATAGGCTTTAGGTTGTAAGCAGTTCCTCGCCAGCTGGCTGTCCCTGTACCACTTTATCACATCTGAGCACCACATAGAAGAATATCAGAACACTTAAGTGTTATTTCTCTGAAACACTATAGTGTTGTATATCAAGTTTGTCATCACCAGAGCTGATGAAATCTATGTGACTACACATTAGTGACTCTGGCTAGAACAATGGAGAAAACATCCATGCTGGAAATATTTGAGTCCATTTGTTAGTGTGTTTCAGTACTACAAATAGAAACTTTAAGATTAACTATCTCCCTTGTGTGCTAAGTGAAAATCTATTAGAAAAACATAGTTCCATTGTATATTTTATGTATAACAACTGTTATGAAACTTCCAAACCAGTAAATGGGCAGAGGGTAGGGATGCCCTAGAGGGTAGTCTTGCCTTAGAAAGAGATTTTGTCTGAAGAGATTCCATAGTTCTGAACTCTTGTGGTACAGGGGCATCAGGTAAGGGCAGTTCCTCACTGTCTTATAACCTATAGTTGTCCAAGGGTGAGTATCACTTGTCTCCCGTTATCCTTATCGAGGGGCTGCTGATGCCTACAGATGGAATGGAGGTTGGATCTACCCTCTGTTATTCTGGATACGCCCTTCCCTGCGTTTTGTCAGGAGCGGGGAGAGGAGACAGTTCTGGGGGGAAGAATCTTTAACTCTGATACGTGATTGATTCTCTCCTAAAATATCGCAAAGCAAATATATCTTGAATGTAAGGTTTATATCCTCCTGAAAACCTCTGATCTACATGAGAGGTTAATATTCCTCCTGTTAGCTTAACTTTTACCTTATTTCTTAGGGACTGGTTAGCTCTGTCCTTATCCCCACTCTCTGCCTGAAGTTACACTACCAAGTTTTCCTGCAGTGGCTAACAGTGAATGACATCCATCCCCAGGCATTTTTCCCTGATCCATGGATTTCCTTTCTGGCTGTAAAGGTAGTGGGGTTAGGTGTGGAGGGGCAAAGATTGGAGTTAAGGATAGGGTACTGCATTTCACCCTGCTGCATACGTTAAAGATTAAAGTTCTGTTTGAGCACACCGTCATCTTTTAATATGTTTAAAGTCTTTTATGGTTAACGTTCATTCCTTTAGTCCAGCAGTGTGCTAGTTACTATGGAGGATATAAAAGAAATATAAAATACATTTTACTTAATATCTCTCACTTAATTCTCACCACAGTCCTGAGAGACAGGTGTTACTATCCCTGTCTTACAGAGAGGTTAGAAAGCTTATTCAAGGCTATAAAGCTTGTAAGTGACAGAACTGGGATTTGACTTTCTTTCAGGGATGGAGTCCGCAGGGTGACTGAATCACAAGGTGACCTCATTATATAAGCTATGTGGAAATACTTCTTCTGCCCTCACCACTGCCACCCCCCCATTGGTCTTTATAACCACATATGAACCCACATTAATGTTTATTTTGATCACCATCATCTTTAATTATAGGGGAAAACATAGTTGTGTTCAGTCATGTGTAAAATGTCACAGTGACTAGGACTGTCTCTATTTCTTAACTACTCTCTCCCAAAATGCTAATCGAAAAATGTCAAAATTAACAGTTGCTGATTTTAATTGTAAGAATTCAGATTGTACACTGTAAAAATGAACATATTGTTCTTTACGTTGGTCAACTTTTTCATACAAATTTGCCCAGAAATAAAAACCAGTTCCTAATCTTGTCAGTGTGGCAGTGGAACAAGGTTTCAGAAGACCTTGGGTTCTCATCTCATCTCTTTTACATCTGAGCAACGTGAGCTAGGATCTGTCCTTCAATCTTCCTGAGTTTCAGTCAATTTTCTACTGTATTAGGAGAAATAATGTAGTATAGGTGTACAGGAGAATATAAGTGTTGTAGTATTTGTAGTATTTCAAAAATTATGAAGTAGTTTATAAATGTAAGGGATTATTATTCATTCTGCAGTTATTTACTCCTATTAGCAGGTTGTACATATGTGAAAAAAACGTAGCTTCCGTCCTCAGTACAGTCTAGTGGGAAGACCGACGTGCAGACAGAGAGGGAGTGCTGCAGTTGGTGCAGTGATGGGGATGTGTACCAGGTACAACAGAGCCTAAAGGAAAGAATCCCTGAGTCCATCTGGGGGCACCAGGGAAGGCTGCACAGAGGAGATGGTGTGGACTGAGACTTGAAGAATGAGAAGTAGTTTGCCTGATGAACTAAACAGAGAAGAGAATTCCAGGCAGAGGGAAAGCATGTTTGAAACTCTAGAATGAGTTACTCTGTCTGGAATTAGAAGTACAAGGTAAGGAGGTAAAGACAGAGACAGATAGATGAAGAACAAATTATGGAGAGCCTTTGAATACCATGCTAAGGAGTTTATTAGATTATGTACAGAAGGAAATATAAAGCCATTGAAGAATTTTGAGGTGAATTTTGATCAGGTTTCTGTGTGGGCCAGGAAGGAGGCAGTGGAGAGAATGAGTGGATTGCAATTATCCAAGAGAGACGATGCAAAGGGGGGAGAAAAACAGCAGCTGGTGTTATGCCTGAGTGACTGGAAGTATTTTTTAAAAATAAAGAACTCTTAAGGGGATTTGGTTTTAAGGGAAGACTTCAGCTTCAAACAGCATCGTTTGACAGGTCATTTGGAGGTAGAGGGATCAGCAGGCAGCTAGAGAAGCAAAGGAAATCTCAGTGCTAGAGATGCTGTTGCAGTGAGAGCTGAAGCCAGGAGTCGAGGGGAGGGCTACCTGCGAAAGAAGAGTGAATGGGGAATAGAGCAAAGAAGTTAATGTAACCGAAGGAAAGGAAAAGTGCCAAGGTAGTGTCACAGATGTCAAGAAAAGAGACAGTTTCAAGGAAAATAGTCCATAAGACCTAAAGCTGGAGGGAGAAAAGAAAGAAAAAGATCAGAGGCTAAAAGAAAACCAATTAAGAGGCTCCTGGTGGTCTTAGAGAATGGTGAGGCTAGGAGTCAAAAGGAATAAGGTTTGGCTTCAGTGCCTCCCTGTTGCCTGTGGTGTTGAATACCGACTCCTCAGCCCAGAATCTTAACTTTCCTGGGAAGCCAAAGCAGTTGACTTGTTTCTCCCCATACATCCTCTGGGATTGTAAAAATTTGCCTTTATATGTTCATTCATTCTGTTCCCTCCATCTTCTACGCCTTTCCCCACTTTCCTATTTTCCTGCCTATCAGCATCACACTCAAACTTCCAGGACCCAGAGACAAAGGATTTCTCTTGCAGGAAGACTTTCAATTCCCTCTCTCTCCTCAGAATCACTGTTACATTTAATTTCAGGAACTCAGTAGCAGTCAAGAGGTTCAGAGCACAAGCTTGGTAATCAGATAGACCTGGGATGGAATCTGGGTTCTGTCACTTACTGTGCTGTCTTAGTGGAGTCACTTCCCCTCTCTGATTTTTATATCTAATATCTGTAAAATGGGGATAATGATATTTACTTATTTGTGGTTCTGTGGGAAGTAAATGAAATGATGTATATGAAACAGCATATTGCCTGGTTCATGTTTATTTTCAGAAATGGACTCATAGTAATGTATTTTATATTTGTACTTCTTTGTAGCACATACCACAATCAGTGCCCACTCTGCTCCATCCACCACTCCAGCCAGAATGCTAGCTTCTTGCAAACTCATCTCTGTATCATTGTCTGGTAAATTGCATCATGGACTTTAATTCTTTGTTCTTTCTTGTAGCCAGGCCCTTGGTCATGTGACTTTGCAGGGACTTGTTTTGGTTAACACTTGCCATCTTCAATGAGAGGGATGTAAACAAAAAATTAGAAGTGTTATATTTGAAATTTATAGCCCTAAATAAGTATAAAAGAAAGTTAAATAAATGTTCAAATGTTGTATTCTTAAAAAAAAAAAGGTTTGGGAGTGAGCAAATAATAAGAAAAATAGACATAAATGTAGACAGCTCCACATATAGGCACATTCAGACTATGGATTAGCCAGTGACATCATATTTTGTCAGAATAGTAAGGTACAGGGGAGGGACCTTCAAGGTGGTGGACGAGTAAGATATGGAGATTGCCTTCCTCCCCACAAATACATCAAAAATACATCTACATGTGGAACAACTCCTACAGAACACCTACTGAACGCTGGCAGAAGACCTCAGACTTCCAAAAAGACGCCTTCAGGCGACCTACACGCAGAGGCGGGGCCAAATCCAAAGCTGAACCCCAGGAGCTGTGTGAACAAAGAAGAGAAAGGGAAATCTCTCTATGTAGCCTCAGGAGCAGCAGATTAAATCTCCACAGTCAACTTGATGTACCCTGCATCTGTAGAATACCTGAATAGACAATGAATCATCCCAAAATTGAGGCAGTGGACTTTGGGAGCAACTGTAGACTTGGCGTTTGCTTTCTGCATCTAATTCATTTCTAGTTTTATGTTTATCTTAGTTTAGTATTTACAGCTGATTATCATTGGCAGATTTGTTTATTGATTTGGTTGCTTTCTTCCTTTATACATATTTTTTTTTCCTTTTTCTCTTTTTGTGAGTGTGTATGTGTATGCTTCTTTGTGTGATTTTGTCTGTATAGCTTTCTTTTACTATTTGTGCTAGGGTTCTGTCCATTTTTTTTTTTTTTTAAGTATAGTTTTTAGCACTTGTTATCATTGGTGGATTTGTTTTTTGGTTTCGTTGCTCTCTTCTTTCTTCTCTTTTTTATTACTTTTTAATTTTTTTATTTTTAATAACTTTTTTATTTTAATAACTTTATTTATTTTTCTTTTTTTTCTTCTGAGCCAAGTGGCTGACAGGGTCTTGGTTCTCCGGCCAGGTGTCAGACCTGAGCCTCTGAGATGGGAGAGCTGAGTTCAGGACATTGGTCCACCAGAAGCCTCTTGTCCCCTCGTAATATCAATGGGCGAGAGCTCTCCCAGAGATCTCGATCTCAACGCTTAGACCCAGCTACACACGACAACCAGCAAGCTACAGTACTGGACACCCCATGCCAAACAATTAGCAAGACAGGAACACAACCCCACCCATTAGCAGAGAGCTGCCTAAAATCATAGTAAGTTCACAGATACCCCAAAACACACCACAAGACGTGGTCCTGCCCACCAGAAAGACAAGATCCAGCCTCATCCACCAGAACACAGGCGCTAGTCCACTCCACCAGGAAGCCTACACAACCCACAGAACCAACCTTACCCACTGGGGGCAGACACCAAAAATAACAGGAACTGCGAACCTGCAGCCTGTGAAAAGGAGACACCAAACACAGTACATTAAGCAAAATGAGAAGACAAAGAAATACGCAGCAGATGAAGGAGCAAAGTAAAAACCCACCAGACCAAACAAATGAAGAGGAAATAGGCAGTCTACCTGAAAAAGAATTCAGAGTAATGATAGTAAAGACCATCCAGAATCTCGGAAATAGAATGGAGAAAATACAAGAAACATTTAACAAGGACCTAGCAGAACTAAAGAGGAAACAAACAATGATGAACAACACAATAAATGAAATTAAAAGTTCTCTAGAAGGAATCAATAGCAGAATAACTGAGGCAGAAGAATGGATAAGTAACCTGGAAGATAAAATAGTGGAAATAACTACATAAGAGCAGAATAAAGAAAAAAGAATGAAAAGAATTGAGCACCGTCTCAGAGACCTCTGAGACAACATTAAATGAACCAATATTTGAATTATAGGGGTCGCAGAAGAAAAAGAGAAAAAGAAAGGGACTGAGAAAATATTTGAAAAGATTATAGTTGAAAACTTCCCTAATATGGGAAAGGAGATAGTCAATCAAATCCAGGAAGTGCAGAGAGTCCCATACAGGATAAATCCAAGGAGAAGCATGCCAAGACACATATTAATCAAACTATAAAAAATTAAATGCAAAGACAAAATATTAAAAGTAGCAAGGGAAAAGCAACAAATAACATACAAGGGAATCCCCATAAAGTTAACAGCTGATCTTTCAACAGAAACTCTGCAAGCCAGAAGGGAGTCGCAGGACATATTTAAAGTGATGAAAGGGAAAAACCTACAACCAAGATTACTCTACCCAGCAAGGATCTCATTCAGATTCGACGGAGAAATTAAAACCTTTACAGACAAGCAAAAGCTAAGAGAATTCAGCACCACCAAACCCACTTTACAACAAATGCTAAAGGAACTTCTCTACGCAGGAAACACAAGAGAAGGAAAAGGCCTACAATAACAAACCCAAGAGAATTAAGAAAATGGTAATAGGAACATACATATCGATAATTACCTTAAAGGTAAATGGATTAAATGCTCCAACCAAAAGATATAGACTGGCTGAATGGATACAAAAATAAGACCCATATATATGCTGTCTACAAGAGACCCGCTTCAGACCTAGGGACACATACAGACTGAAAGTGAGGGGATGGAAAAAGATATTCCATGCAAATGGAAATCAAAAGAAACCTGGAGCAGCAGTTCTCATATCAGACAAAATAAACTTTAAAATAAAGACTATTACAAGAGACAAAGAAGGCCACTACAGAATGATCAAGGGATCAATCCAAGAAGAAGATATAACAATTGTAAATATTTATGCACCCAACATAGGAGCACCTCAATACATAAGGCAAATCCTAACAGCCATAAAAGGGGAAATCGACAGTAGCACAGTCATAATAGGGGACTTTAACACCCCACTTTTCACCAGTGGACAGATCATCCAAAAAGAAAATAAATAAGGAAACACAAGCTTTAAATGACACATTCAACAAGATGGACATAATTGATATTTAGAGGACATTCCATCCAAAAACAACAGAATACACTTTCTTCTCAAGTGCTCATGGACCATTCTCCAGGATTATATCTTGGGTCACAAATCAAGCCTTGGTAACTTTAAGAAATTTGAAATTATATCAAGTATCTTTTCTGACCACAACACTATAAGACTGGATATCAATTACAGGGAAAAAAACCTGTAAAAAATACAAACACATGGAGGCTAAACAATACACTACTAAATAACCAAGAGATCACTGAAGAAATCAAAGAGAAAATCAAAAAATACCTAGAGACAAAAGACAACAAAAACACGACGACCCACAACCTATGGGACGCAGCAAAAGCAGTTTTAAGAGGGAAGTTTATAGCAATACAATCCTACCTCAAGAAACAAGAAACATCTCAAATAAGCAACCTAACCTTACACCTAAAGCAATTAGAGAAGGACAAAAACACGTCAAACTTAGCAGAAGGAAAGAAATCATAAAGATCAGATCAGAAATAAATGAAAAAGAAATGAAGGAAACGATAGCAAAGATCAGTAAAACTAAAACCTGGCTCTTTGAGAAGGTAAGCAAAATTGATAAACTATTAGCCAGACTCATCAAGAAAAAAAGGGAAAAGACTCAAATAGAATTAGAAATGAAAAAGGAGAAGTAACAACTGCCACTGCAGAAATACAAAGGATCATGAGAGATTATTACAAGCAACTATATGCCAATAAAATGGACAACCTGGAAGACATGGACAAATTCTTAGAAAAGCACAACCTTCCGAGACTGAACCAGGAAGAAATAGAAAATAGAAACAGACCAATCAGAAGCACTGAAATTGAGACTGTGATTTAAAAAATTTAAAAAAGATGGCTTCACAGGCGAATTCTCTCAAACATTTAGAGAATCGCTAACACATACCCTTCTCAAACTCTTCCAAAATATAGCAGAGGGAGGTACACTCCCAAACTCATTCTATGAGACCACCATCACCCTGATACCAAAACCAGACAGAGACGTCACTAAAAGAGAAAACTACAGGCCAATATCACTGATGAACATAGATGCAAAAATCCTCAAGAAAATACTAGCAAACAGAATCCAACAGCACATTAAAAGGATCATACACCTTGGTCAAGTGGGGTTTATCACAGGAATGCAAGGATTCTTCAATATATGCAAATCAATCGATGTGATACACCATATTAACAAATTGAAGGAGAACCATATGATCATCTTAATAGATGCAGAAAAAGCTTTTGACAAAATCCAATACCCATTTATGATAAAAACCCTCCAGAAAATAGGCATATAGGGAAATTACCTCAACATAATGAAGGCCATATATGACAAACCCACAGCCAGCATCTTTCTCAATGGTGAAAAACTGAAACCATTTCCACTAAGATCAGGAACAAGACAAGGTTGCCTACTCTCACCACTATTATTCAACATAGTTTTGGAAGTTTTAGCCACAGCAATCAGAGACGGCAAAGAGATAAAAGGAATCCAAATAGGAAAAGAAGAAGTAAAACTGTCAATGTTTGCAGATGACATGATACTATACATAGAGAATCCTAAAGATGGTACCAGAAAACTACTAGAACTAATCAATGAATTTGGTAGAGTAGCAGGATACAAAATTAATGCACAGAAATCTCTTGCATTCCTATACACTAATGATGAAAAATCTGAAAGAGATATTAAAGAAACACTCCCATTTACCACTGCAACAAAAAGAATAAAATACCTAGGAATAAACCTACCTAAGGAGACAAAAGAGCTGTATGCAGAAAACTATAAGACACTGATGAAAGGAATTAAAGATGATAGAAACAGATGGTGAGCTATACCATGTTCTTGGATTGGAAGAATCAACATTGTGAAAATGACTGTACTACCCAAAGCAATCTACAGATTCAGTACAATCCCTATCAAACTATCAATGGCATTTTTCACAGAACTAGAACAAAAAATTTCACAATTTGTATGGAAACACAAAAGACCCCAAATAGCCAAAGCAATCTTGAGAAAGAAAAACGGATCTGGAGGAACCAGGTTCCCTGACTTCAGACTATACTACAGTCAGCAAGCTACAGTCAGCAAGCTACAAGTCAGCAAGACAGTATGGTACTGGCATGGAAACAGAAATATAGATCAACAGAACAGGATAGAAAGTCCAGAGATAAACCCACGCACATATGGTCACCTTATCTTTGATAAAGGAGGCAAGAATATACAATGGAGAAAAGACAGCCTCTTCAATAAGTGGTGCTGGGAAAACTGGACAGCTGCATGTGAAAGAATGAAATTAGAACACTCCCTAACACCATACACAAAAATAAACTCAAAATGGATTAAAGACCTAAATGTAAGGCCAGACACTATAAAACTCGTAGAGGAAAACATAGGCAGAACACTCTGTGACATAAATCACAGCAAGATCCTTTTTGACCCACCTGCTAGAGAAATGGAAATAAAAATAAACAAATGGGAGCTAATGAAACTTAAAAGCTTTTACACAGCAAAGGAAACCATAAACAAGACGAAAAGACAACCCTCAGAATGGGAGAAAATATTTGCAAAGGAAGCAACTGACAAAGGATTAATCCCCCAAATATACAAACAGCTCATGCAGCTCAATATCAAAAAAACAAACAACCCGGGCTTCCCTGGTGGTGCAGTGGTTGAGAGTCTGCCTGCCAATGCAGGGGACGCGGGTTCGTGCCCCGGTCCGGGAAGATCCCACATGCCGCGGAGCGGCTGGGCCCGTGAGCCATGGCCGCTGAGCCTGCGTGTCCAGAGCCTGTGCTCCACAACGGGAGAGGCCACAACAGTGAGAGGCCCGCGTACCGCAAATAAATAAAGAACAAAACAAAACAAAAAAACAACCCAATCCAAAAA
Source organism: Monodon monoceros (assembly GCF_005190385.1). Classification (NCBI taxonomy): domain Eukaryota; kingdom Metazoa; phylum Chordata; class Mammalia; order Artiodactyla; family Monodontidae; genus Monodon; species Monodon monoceros. Next base: position 22,537,414 of record NW_021703786.1, read on the forward strand.
TGGGCAGAAAACCTAAGACATTTCTCCAAAGAAGATATACAGATTGCCAACAAACACATGAAAGAATGTTCAACATCACTAATCATTAGAGAAATGCAAATCAAAACTACAATGAGATATCACCTCACACCTGTCAGAATGGCCATCATCAAAAAATCTACAAACAAATGCTGGAGAGGGTGTGGAGAAGAGGGAACCCTCTTGCACTGTTGGTGGAAATGTAAATTGATACAGCCACTATGGAGAACAGTATAGAGGTTCCTTAAAAAACTAAAAATAGAACTACCATATGACCCAGCAATCCCACTACTGGGCATATACCCTGAGAAAACCATAATTCAGACAGAGTCATGTACCACATTGTTCACTGCAGCTCTATCTGCAATAGCCAGGACATGGAAGCAACCTAAGTGTCCATCGACAGATAAATGCATAAAGAAGATGTGGCACATATATACAATGGAATATTACTCAGCCATAAAAAGAAACGAAATTGAGTTATTTGTAGTGAGGTGGATGGACCTAGAGACTGTCATACAGAGTGAAGTAAGTCAGAAAGAGAAAAACAAATAGCATATGCTAACACATATATATAGAATCTTTAAAAAAAAAAAAAGGTTCTGCTGAGCCTAAGGGCAGGACAGGAATAAAGACACAGACGTAGAGAATAGACTTGAGGACACAGGGAGGGTGAAGGGTAAGCTGAGACGAAGTGAGAGAATGGCATGGATATATATATACTACCAAATGTCAAACAGATAGCTAGTGGGAAGCAGCCGCATAGCACAGGGAGATCAGCTCGGTGCTTTGTGTCCACCTCGAGGGGTGGGATAGGGAGGGTGGGAGGGAGACACAAGAGGGAGGAGAAATGGGGATATATGTATATGTATAGCTGATTCACTTTATTATACAACAGAAACTGACACATCATTGTAAGGCAATTATATTCCAATAAAGGTGTTAAAAAAAATAGTAAGGTACAAATGGAAATGCCAGCATGTAATGGAAATTGCTGTTTTACCTTTTGTGTCTTAAACACCATAAGCTTTGAGTCCAGTGAACTGATCAGAATCATTCTTTTACGAATAATGTAATATGCTTGTATCCAAAAAGAAATAAACTAGTGTTGTCACCTTCATCTTTTCCTTGACCCATATGGCTTGCTGTTTCTCCTCAGTGCCTGATCAACAATAACAAAAGCAAGCACTGTCCTCTATAGCTGGCTGAAATGCACACTAGAGAGATGGAAGCATCTTCCCAGGGTGTCCTAGTCACGGCAGTAAAGTAAATGCACTAGGGCAAGTCAGTTCTGTGTCTAACTGACAATTCATATCCTTGTCAGCCATGAGCTTTATCCTTATTTCTCACCGGCATGGATTCTCATTAATGGCCTGAAGCATAAGTGGTGGATCGTATTCAGGAGTTCTAGTCACTATGTACAGCCATGGATGAGACACTTAATGTAATAATTCTTACACCAGGGAGGCTACAATAATTTCATTGTTAATAACTGGTTAGGACTTTGAGAACTTGAGGTAGGGAACTTTTAGAAATGGTTCTCATTAACTTCTGTTAAAATGGCCTACCAACTACACTGGGCTTTCAAGGGATATGTAAACGTTCAGTAGCAATTTCTAGATTTTGTGAGTGTGAAACAACCCTGGGCTCATATCTTCAGATGACACTGATGATTCCATACAAGATACAGTTGTCTGAGACATTCTCTCAATTAAATAACTTTCTTTCCTTTATGGTTAGTCTTATCTGATCAAGTAAGATGACCTGGTATCCACTAGAATTCAGAAATTCTATGAAGCCGAAGGTTAGAACATGGTAGAAATTCTTTTTAAAGTTTTATAGGATGATTCCTACCTAAGATGGGAACTGTCCCATCCTCTGTTCTCCAAGTTCTTTACTGAAGCTTAAAAATAAGGGAGGGAGGAAGGGGGGAAGGAAAGGAAGAAGGAAGGAAGGATATGTTTGTTTTTCAGACTTCATTATTAGACATCTTCAAATGTTAAACCTGGCAGAGTAGCCAGTGTTAAATATGAGAGAAAATCGTCCAGTAGACATTTGGGCCTCTTCTCAGTGAAGAGTCACCAACAAAAATTCACATGCTGTTTTTCCTTCTGTTTGATTAATTCATTAGGCTTGAAACTGAGATAATAGTTTGATTTTCCTCCTCTATGACACTTCAAGTGAAAGGAGTAAAAGTTGTGTTGTCAGTAGCATAGAGAACTCCGCTGACACTAACCTGGTTGGGGAGTAGAGAGACAGTTCTAAGTGTCACAGTTCCTACAGACTACAGCAAATGTGGTAAGAAGGCACAGCCCAAAGGTGACCCAGTATCCTTTCTTTAATGTCTGATCTTGCTTCCAAAAAAAATTTTTTTTAATAAATTTATTTATTTGTTTTAGTTTTGGCTGTGTTGGGTCTTCGTTGCTGTGCGCGGGCTTTCTCTAGTTGCGGCGAGCGGAGGCTACTCTTCATTGCGGTGCGTAGGCTTCTCACTGCAGTGGCTTCTCTTGTTGCGGAGCACAGGCTCTAGGCGTGCGGGCTTCAGTAGTTGTGGCATGTGAGCTCTAGAGCACGGGCTCACTATTTGTAGTACACTGGCTTAGTTACTCTGTGGCATGTGGGATCTTCCCAGACCAGGGCTCAAACCTGTGTCTCCTGCATTGGCAGGCGTATTCTTAACCACTGCACCACCAGGGAAGCCCCCAAAAAAATTTTATTGAGAATTTTTATGTGCAATACACAATGTTTGGCACTGTGGAGAGTATAAACAACTCGGGATTCCTGTCATAAATGTAAATAAAAATACACATACACAATCCTGCATGTATGCACATACCTTACATACATACACATATACATATATACATTCACACTTAAAGGCATATATTATTAGTATGCTTTGAGCTGGAAGAAATAGGAAACATCAACTCAAATGGATTAAACAATAAAGAAATTTATCACTTCATATAACAAGCAGTCCAAAATTAGGGCCGCTTCTGATGCTGTACAGTCAGGACTCAGGCTCTATTTTTCAGCAGTTTCTTAGCTTAGCCTTTTTGTTGGCTTTGTCGTCAGGCCAGCTGACCACGTGATTACAGGAGGGCTGTGGCAGTACTGAGCATCCTGGGCAGATAAGACAACACGAAGAGGCAGAGAAAAGGGTTTTCTCTTTCTTGAGCAGATTGGGGATCTGTTGACGAGGAGATGGGGGGTGAGAACGATGCCATCAGGAAGCCTACAGCCTAGTAGAGAAGAGAGCATGTAATAGTGTGGTAGACACTGTACTGAAGGCGTATACAGCCGATGATGATTGCACCAAAGACGGAGTGCTGTGTTCTCGGCTGGGAGAAAGTGTTAGAGAGAAAGGGTAGAGGCTTGGCAGAGGCTGATCAGAGAAGACTTCACTTGGGGAAGAGGTTGTTAATCCAGTTGGGGACATGTTGAGTTTAAGGTACTATAGGACCTCTAGGTAGAGAAATCCAGTAGACAGTTGATGTATATTGATCTAAAGCTGAAACATCTAGATAGAGAAAAAGATAATAGGGTTTAGGTGGTGGCGAAGGCGCTGAGGATGGATGAGCTAAATCCAGAAGACACACTAGGACCAAAACTGAGATCCTGAGGACGCAGGATCCTGACTTTTAAAGCATGGGTGAAATAAGAGGAGTTGACAGAGACAGAAAATAAAAATGGATCTTTTAATGCCATCTACGTGTGGGATGGGTGTAAGCCAACTAGAAATGACATTCTGTGATATTCACACATGTGATTTGGGTAAAGGACCGGTAAAAGCTAGGAACCGTTCACTACCCGTTATTTGCCCAATGGCAGGTGCCCTTCCCTAAGAAACTGGTTGAATGAGACAGAGTTTCATTGGAGGTATGGCTAGACCTGAACAGTCGTCCACCCAAAGGAGAAATGGAGCATTAAATTTTCTAAAATGGGTCTTTTTTTTTGGCAGGAGTGGTCACACATTACTTGCCTTCTGGTTTTCCCGCCAAGAGGGAAAACTAAACCGACAGCAGACAATTGAACTGGGACATCACATCCTCAAAGCACACATTTTTAAGGTAATTAAAGAAGTTGGAGGTGTTTTTCTTTCCATTTCCATCAGGCTTTCCTTAACACTGTGTGTATGAAGCTACTGTTATGTCAGTGTGGCCCCTGCTTTCTGAAATCAGTTTGTTGCAAAATTGGTCCATCTCCTAAAATTTCTGACCCGTTCCTCCCTAGGACTTTGAAAGAAAGCCACATTTGCCATCTCCCAGTTTAGTGGATTGCTAGGCTTTTCAGGAAAGGTACATGTATAATCATTTAGGTAAGAAGCATATACACATACACATGTGTACTCCATATATGACCCACCATCTCCTGAGAAGAGTCACGTTGTAGCATTAGTTGCAGGTTTTCACAATGTCTAAAAAAAATCGCTGAGAGCAGTTTACTGTCTCAGTGTTCTCATAATTGTTTTAGTGAACATTTTAATATTCCTGGTGCTGTGATTTTCAAACTCTTTGTCTAGAACCAACTATAACCTTCCTTTAAGCTACTTCCCCCATTCCCTCTTCAAATTATAATCCCAGTTTTTCGCAGTAGTTTCAAAACTTTTAAGGACTCCAAGCATCAGCCTCCCTGTCCCAACATCCACATGGCTGGAGTGGAGGACCCAGAGAAGGGCACGTAATTCATCTGTTTGTGCTTATATGCATTCATTTGTTTATTCAGTGCTTACTGAGGCATTGTACTAGGTACTAGGGATACACAAACCAAAAATATACAGCCCCTAATCTCAAGGAATTTATTGTCTAGATATCAGTTGTGGGGCAAAGGACGGAAGTCAAGGAAGAAATTTGTTTTCCTGATTTTCCTAGCCCACAGCTTGCTATTTCATCTGCCACCTACAATCCCTACAATCTCTTCAGACCACTTTTGCTGCTCCCAGATTGAGAAATACAGAGATCTTAAATAGTCCTCTGGCTTGGACTTCCCCCAAGAGATACTGTTGAAGATAAAACAGTTCTCTTCTCTTCAGAGAGAAAAATGGCATTAAGGGCAACTTCAAGAGCCTAGCAAATTCTTCCCAGTATATAAGTACACAGCTAGAGAAGCCTTTTCATCAGATGGACAGAAGTAAAACCCACAGTGACAAGTCCTTTATTTGAATCATAATTGTCTTATTAATAAATCACTCTACCAAAAATGACCTTACTTAATGGGAATAGAATGAGACTCTTTTAACAGGCAAGGTGTCTCATTCCAATTTCAAGTGGACCAAAAAGTATCTGCTACTTCTACAAACTGTAAGATGAGTATCCTTCAATTAGACGGGAAAGTAACTTACATATTAAGCATCACTGCTTTAAACGCTTGAACATTTGTCATCACCCTCTGCCTAGGATCAGATGCAATGAAGATGATACCTGTCTTTATGCCCTGCACCATAAAATAAATACCACATGAAACAGATAAATGATATGAAGTTTCATTTGATCCCCTGTGACTTTATCCACTACAGGGAGACCTACATTTATTTATTTTTTATATCCCCATGGCTTATTTATTTTATAACCAGACGTTTGTACCTCTTGATCCCTTCACCTACTTCATCCTCCCCACAACCCCCTCCTCTCTGGCAACCACCAGCCTGTCATAGAGACCTACACTTAAACCATACACTCCTGTCACTGACACAGTTTTATCTTATGTTGCTGCAGACAACATGGTTGCCTGAGATAAGACTGGCTCCGTGTGTGATTCAGGCCATAAATACTTGGGTGTATAGCATGTGGTGATGACATGACTGCAAGCTGAAGAATGTGGACTCGGACCATGGTTTTCCTGATGCTGCAGTTTTCAGGGTCCTTTAAATGCAGCACGCTCCCTGTTGATAGACTTAAGCTTCTCTCAGACTGCCAGAATTCTCACTTCCTATCAGCTGAGGGTCATGAAAAGGCAAAGACAGACTCAATGCGTAGACTCAGCGCCACTTAGAACTGCCAATCAGCAGTGACATATAGTCCAATTCATATTTCTTTCCAATTAGTTTTAAATTTCCCTTATTTTATCTTTGTTCATGAAAAATTACATATGATATCATTAATCACCTTAAAAATATGAGGTTGAGTGTCTGTAATTCTGGATATTTGGTATATTTACAGAGTTGTATAATTATTACCACTATTAGTACATTTCCATCACCTTAAAAATAAACCTTGTGTCCATTTGAAGTCACTCCCCATGAGCTTCCCCCAACCCCTGGCAACCACTAATCTACCGTCTATAAGTTTGACTCTTCTGGACATCTAGTATAAATGGAATCATGCAATCCATGGTTGTCTATGTCTGGCTTCTTTCACTTAACATGATGATTTTAGGGTTCATCCATGTTGTAGCATGTATCAGTACTTGATTCCTTCTTATTGCCAAATAATACTCCTTTTTGTTTATCCATTCGCTAGTTGCACATTTCAGTTGTTTCCACTTTTGGCTGTTGTGAATAACGCTGCTATGAACATAGCATACAGGGTTTTTTTTCCTCTTTTTATTTTTTAAAAATTAAATTAGACATATTGAAGTGAATAACTCATTGGCATTTAGTACACTTACAGTGTTAGTGTTCAGGTTTTTGTGTGGACATGTCTTCAGTTCTCCCAAAGGAGTGAGAGGTCTGAGTCCCTCATCGGGCTCCCCAGCCTGGGTGTCCTGCACCGGGAAGATGAGTCCCCAGAGCATTTGGCTTTGAAGGCCAGTGGAGATTATTTTTGGGAGTCCCAAAGAGCTGCAGGAATAGAGTGGCTAAATGGACTGAAAAAAAAAAAAAAAAAAAGGCCTGTATATATGCTGCCTACAAGAGACTCACTTCAGATCAAAGATACACAGACTGAAAGTAAGGGGATAGAAAAAGGTATTCCATGCAAATGGAAACAAAAAGAAAGTTGGGCTGGCATTACTTATACAAAATAGACTTTAAAACAAGGACTAGCAAAGAAGGGTAAAGGGATCAATGATACATAATGATAAAGGAGTAAAGGGATCAATCCAACAAGAATATGTAACAATTGTAAATATGGATGCATAGTAGCACATAAATACATAAAGCAAGTTTTAACAAACATAAAGGGAGAAATTGACAGTAATATAATAATAGTAGGGGACTTAATACCCCACTCATATCAATGGACAGATCATCCAGACAGAAAATCAACTAAGAAACACTGGGCTTAAATGACAATTATGGAATTAATAGATATGTACAGAACGTTTCATCCAAAAACAGCAGAACACACACTTTCTTCAAGTGCACATGGAACATTCTCTAGAATAGAGCACATGCTATTCCACAAACAGTTCTCAATACATTTAAGAAGATTGAATTATATCAAGCATCTTTTTTGACCACAGTGGTATGAGAGTACAAATCAACTATAAGGAAAAAAACTACAAAAAACACAAACAAGGGGCCTTCCCTGGTGGCCCAGTGGTTGAGAGTCCACCTGCCGATGCAGGGGACACGGGTTCGTGCCCCGGTCCGGAAGGATCCCACATGCCGTGGAGTGGCTGGGCCCATGAGCCATGGCCTCTGAGCCTGTGTGTCTGGAGCCTGTGCTCCGCAACGGGAGAGGCCACAACAGTGAGAGGCCCACATACCGCAAAAAAAAAAAAAAAAAAAAACCACAAACATGTGAACTCCAAACAACACACTACTAAACAACCAGTGAGTCACTGAGGAAATCAAAGAGGAAATCAAAAAATATCTAGAGATAAATGAAAATGGAAACACAATGATCCAGAGTCTATGGGATGCAGCAAAAGCAAGTCTAAGAGAGAAGTTTGTAGTGATAGAAGCCTACCTCGGGAAACAGGAAAAATCTCAAACAATCTAACCTTACACGTAAAGGAACTGGGAAAAAAAAGAACAAACAAAACCCAAAGTTAGTAGAAGAAAAGAAATCTTAAAGATCAGAGCAAAAATAAATGAATAGACAAAATAGAAAAGATCAATGAAATCAAGAGCTGCTTCTTCGAAAAAACAAACAAAATTGATAAATGTTTAGCCAGACTCATGAAGAAAAAGAGAGGGCCCAAATAAATAAAATCAAAAATGAAAGAGAAGTTATAACAAATAACCACAGAAATACAAAGGAGCATAAGAGATTACTGCAAACAATTGTACACCAATAAAACGGACAACCTGAAGAAACAGATAAGTTCCTAGGAACTTACAATCTCCCAAGACTAAATAAGGAAGAAATAGAAAATATGAACAAGTTGATTACCAGTAATGAAATTGAAAATTGAATCAATAATTTTAAAAAAAAAACTCCCAACAAACAAAAGTCCAGGACCAGACAGCTTCACAGGTGAATTCTACCAAACATTTAAAGAGTTAATGCCTATCCTTCTCAAACTGTTCCAAAAACTTGAAGAGGAAGGAGCACTTCCAAATTCATTCTGTGTGGCCAGCATCACCCTGATACCAAAACCAGACAAAGACACTGCAAAGAAAGAAACTGACAAGCCCAGATCACTGATAAACATAGATACAAAAGTTCTCAACGAAATATTAGTATCCCGAATTCAATAATACATAATATAAAAAGGATCATACACCACGATCAAGTGGGATTTATCCTAGGGATGCAAGGATGGTTCAATATCTGCAAATCAATCAACATCTTACCCCACATTAACAGAATGAAGGATAAAAATCATACGATTATCTCAGTAGATGCAGAAAAAGCTTCTGCCAAAATTCAACATCGATTTATAATAAAAAGTCTCAACAGAGTATACAGAGGGAACATACTTCAACATAATAAAAGTCGTATATGGCAAGTCCATAGCCAACATCATCCTCAGTGATGAAAAGCTGAAAGCATTTCCTCTAAGATCAGGAACAAGACAAGGATACCCACTCTCACCACTTTTATTCAACGTAGACTGGAAGTCCTAGCCACAACAATCAGAGAAGGTAAAGAAATAAAAGGCATCCAAATTGGAAAGGAAGATGTAAAATTGTCACTGTTTGCAGGTGACATGATACTATATATAGAAAATCCTAAAGATGCTACCAAAAACCGTTGGAACTAATCAGTTAATTCAGTAAAGTTGCAGGACACAAAATTAATAAACAGATACCTGTTGTATTTCTATACACTAATAACAAACTATTGGACAGAGAACTTAAGAAAACAATCCCATTTACAATTGCATCAAAAAAAATAAAACACCTAGGAATATATCTAACTAAAGCAGTAAAACACTTCTACCCAGAAAACTATAAGACACTGATGAAAGAAATCGAAAACTACAGAAACAAATGGAAAGATATACCATACTCATGGATTGGAAGAATTAATATTGTTCAAATGACCATACTACCCAAGGCAATCTACAGATTCAGTGCAATCTCTGTCAAAACATGAAAGGCATTTTTCACAGAATTAGAACAAATAATTCTAAAATTTGTGTGGAAATGCAAAAGACCCTGAATAACAAAAGCAATCTTGAGAAAGAAGAACAAAGCTGGAGGTATCATGCTCCCTGGTTTCAAACTATACTACAAAGCTACAGTAATCAAAACAGTATGGTACCGGCACAAAAACAGACACAGATCAATGGAACAGAACAGAGAACCCAAAAATGAACCCACACTTATATAGTCAATTAATCCATGACAAAAGAGGCAAGAATATACAATGGGGAAAAGACAGCCTCTTCAATAAATGGTATTGGGAAAACTGGACAGTTACACACAAAAGAATCAAACTGGACTACTTTCTCACAAAGCAAACAGAGCAGATCAAGTTTTTCTAAAAAATACCTCCTCAGATCTACTTTGTGGTTCCCAAACTTCATTGTTAACATCTTGCAGCCCTCAGGATTTCCTGCTTTAACTCACTTGACCCAGATATTGGCAGAATAGTAAGAAGATTGCTGGGAATTCCCTGGCGGTCCAGTGGTTAGGACTCCACACTTCCACTGCAGGGGCCCCAGGTTCAATCCCTGGTCAGGGAGCAAAGATCCTGCAAGCCACGCTGCACAGCCTTAAGAAAGAAGAAAAAGAAGATTGCCAGAGAATCTTGCCATCACAGCAGGAGATTTTAAAAAACAATTTATTCTAACTTCCTTTTGGAGAAGTCCAAGTAAAAGGGCAAACATTAGTACATACAGTGGGACTTAGGCCAGTCATACTAGAGAAAATTTGTTGCTGGTGCCAATCAAACCTATGTTGTTTCCCTGAGGATGAGCAGATGTGATTATTTTAGGCTATGTTAGGGTGAGCAATGCTAGCTACTCTAACAAACCTGCAAAATCTCAGTGACTTAACAAAGGCTTATTTTTCATTTTCGTTGCAGTCCAGTACAGATCATTGGGCAGGCTTCTTCCACATAGTAGTTCCAAAATCTCCTAGGGCCTCAGGATCCTCCATTGGATCATCTGGCCTGCAATCAAGAGGAACAATAGAAAGTGTGGAGAAACACACAGGGAATTTGGGGCCAAGGCTGGACATGGCATATTACTTCTGCCCACATTTTATTAGCCAGGAGTCAGTCCCATGGCCCACATAACTGTAAAGGAGGCTGGAAGATACAGTTTTCACAAATGCCCAGGACGGAAATGAGATGGAGATCAGTGATCACACTGCATTATCTCTGTTACCGTGTATACTTTACTAACTTGAATTTAAGAGATTGATTCAAGAAGGCTAGTAGAAAAGATCTGGGGGGAAGGGGGATTATATCCAGATATAGCAGAAAAGAGAGGTATTAAGTAGATTTGTTTCCGCAGACTGCCAAGGTAGAGACAGTTTAAGTTAGCCTGTTCCTACAGGACTAGTCTTCGTCTGCATCAGTGGATTGGCTTTGTTATGCCTGGGTATTGTTTGAGCAAGACTCTATTCTCATTTGTTAGTACCACAAACCTAGAGGCTCCTAACTTAACTACTGATGGTACTTTTTAGCTGGGCTAATGATTTAATTGTCTCTATATTTCTTTTTCAGGGTTTGAGTAAAAAAGTTGGAGTATCATCTTCCATCCTCCAAGGTCTCTGGATCTCCTATAGCACGGAGGGTCTTTCCATGGCATTGGCATCTTTACGAAATCTCTATACTCCAAATATAAAGGTAAGTGATAAATTACAGTCAGATTAAAGAATCAACTATGAAAACCTAAAACTAGGAGGACATTTAAGTAGCTATTTAATCGATCTTTGACTTGCCTTAGACTGTCTCCTATTAACCTTTTACTGATAATTTGATATATTTTACATTTTGTTCTGTGAGTTGAAGACCAAGCCTATTGACCTTGCACCTTGTATAAGATGACTCTGATCTGTAGAATAAGTCCTGCTGCTTCTAGGGAGTAAGTCATTCTTGGACCACCTTTGTTTTGATAGGGTTTTTTCTGATTGACAGCTCACTTAGTGGAGACTCTGACAGCACTACAGTATGGGTGGTGTTGACTTTAGTTACTGAGCAGTTTATATAAAGGAGATATTTCACATCCCTTTCCAAAGGCAAGGTATTGAAAAAGGAACAAATGAAGATTTTAAAATAAAGCCGTTACTAAATGCTTCTGGACACTTATTGTGGGGTCCCAGAGGACTTAATACAAGATGACTAATAGGATATAACTGATATTTATGTGAGTATTATTTCTGTTTATTCACTTATTTCTAGGTCAGCCGACTGCTGATTTTGGGAGGTGCCAACATTAATTACCGGACAGAGGTTTTAAATAATGCTCCAATTCTATGCGTCCAGTGTCATCTTGGTTACACAGAAATGGTGGCCCTACTGTTGGAGTTTGGGGCCAACGTGGATGCCTCCTCAGAAAGCGGCCTGACTCCTCTGGGCTATGCTGCAGCCGCAGGCTTCCTAAGCATTGTCGTGCTGCTGTGCAAGAAACGGGCCAAGGTAGTGGCTGTCCGGCTCTCTGCCTTTTCTTCTTCCCTTTTCTTTCTTCCTGCTATAAACTCTTCCTTATCTCCTGCGTTACCTCCTGAGTGTAGGTAGAATACATCAGATCCTATTAGGGAGCAGATCAAAGGGAGAACTAGCTCTGATTACATCCTACTGTTGCCCACTTGCCACGGCCAGTTCCATGCTGAATTTGCACACAGTTCTAAAACTTTTGAGAGGCACTTAGGAAACTGCATTTATCAGCAGCCACAAAAAGTCCCTAACAGCCAAGAAATTCTCTCCTGAGCTCAGAGTGAGGAAAGAGAAGTGGGGGAGCAAGGAGATGGCCCTGTGAAGTCTGAACTGAATGGTGCCTCTAGACTCTAAGCCTTTCATGTTAGAGTCTTGAAGATACCCCTGAAGAGGTATGGGGAGAAGATGATTCTCTCTGACCAGAGGAACTCAGAAATGTTTCTGTTAGTGTATTTTAATTCTCTCAAAACATTTCTCAGAAATATATTTGCTTTATAGTATCTCAGAGGCCACTGATATAACTCAATTTGAAAATATTGGTGAAAAGAAAAATGCTGGTCTCAAAAGTGTAGGCCTCCGGGGCACATTGTAGCCCAATGGTATTTTGTTTCCATCCTGAAAACAAACTGAGGATTTTGGTGGTTTTGCAGTGAAATATAAGTAATATGTATGCCCTCGTTCTGAGGTGTCCAGTGTCCTTACCAGGGAAGAACTGTGTCTCCTGAGACTCCTTTGGGAGCTGGGACCTGGGAACCTCAGTGAAATCTCAGAGCTGTAGATGTTAACTGTGACACAGGAATGGTCCACCTGTAATGTCCTAGTCATTTGAATGAACACCTCTAGAAACAGAGTGAAAATTGGGCCTTATTATTACTGCTGTGAATTCATATTCTAATCTCAGCTGGGTCTTTCCTGTTGCTCAGGTATCATTTTATTCATCTCTTATTTTCCCCAGAGCAGATAAATAAATCATTTGTGATCTTTTCAAGACCCTATCAAACCTTTTTTGCCCTCCTACGACTACCAAGATTGATTTTAATCTCACTGTGCCTCGATCTCAAAACTCTATTAATCCTTACATACACTCACCTTTACTTCTGCCTCAGAGAAGGAAGTGTTTACCTTCCTTTCCAGAATGCTTGCCTCCACTATATATATTTTTTCTTTTTTTTTTTTTTTTCCCGGCAATGCTGCACAGCTTGTGGGATCTTAGTTCCCGACCAAGGATGGAACCCATGCCCTCTGCAGTGGGAGTGCGGAGTCCTAACCACTGAACTGCCAGGGAATTCCCCACCTATATTTTTTAATCTCAGTATGTTGCTCTTTCTCTCACATCATTTCATTCTTTTTCTAAATTCACACTACCTTTCTTCTCAGTTTCTACAACCTATGAATGTCTTCTCTAACCCAAAAGAGAAACTCCCCTCTCTCTCCTAACCAGAAGCCACCATCCCATCTCTTCCCACCCATGTCCACCAAGCCTGTCCTAAGAGTCATCTCTACTTGCTACCACTGCTTCCTTACTACTCCTTAACCATTTGTGGTCTGGCTTCCGTGACAGAAAGAGGAGGCAAGTCATTAAAATCATAAACTTTGGCTTCAAGCACGACCTGGTCAAAGCCTGCATTCACACTCGCTTTCTCTGAGGGCTTGGACGAGTCGTTTGACCTCTCTTAGCCTCACTTGTTTAACCTAGAAACAGGATGAAGAGGGGCATTGTGACAATTAAAAGTGATCGAGCCTTTTTAAAAAGAGATGAAGTCTCTTTTAGTCTCATGCAGTGCCTAATAAATAATATCCTTAAAAAAAGAAAAAAAACCCCAACCTCTTGGCATTCAACTGAAGCTGCTCTCAAAAGTCACGAACAACTGCCAACCGCCAAATAAAGTAACTATTTCTCATTTCTCACCCCTCTAAACCACTTAAGTATTTAGCCAGTTATTTTGTTGCATAACTGAATTGAATGTTCTTCAATTATAGTTGGTCTGATATTTTCTCTTCATTAGATTGAGTTTGTATGTTTTTGGCAAGCACACCACAGACATGATGCTCTGCCCTTATTCATGCAGCACTGCAGGAGGTGCGTGATGTTGCGATCTCATTACAGGGGATGTTAACCTCTATCACTTGGATAAGGTGGTATCTTCCAGGTTTCTCAACCTGAAGTCACTGTTTCTCCCATTTGGAATTAAGAAGTATCTTTTAGGGAGATGCTTTCAGACTAGGCAGATACCTTGTATCTTTTTTTTGTCCACTAATTTTTTTGTCCACTAATTTAGGATCCATCCATTGATGGGTCCACTCTTGCTGCAATAATTATTGCTATGATATTTGCATTATAGCGATTTTCTATTTCCCTCTTCCTTCTACATTTATTAATTGGAATTCTACTGTAAGGAAGAGCTGTCCCTTCTCCTCAGTGTGTTCATTTACTTATAGCACTATGCGTTCCTGGATATTTATTTTATTCTGTGATCTATAACTCATTGCCGGTATTTTCTTTTTTTGCTCAAATTGCCCCAGATTTGGCCATTGGGAGCTTCTTCACGTTGGTTCCTGTGTCCTTTCAAGCGCCCCCCCCCCCCCATTATTTCATGAGTGCTTCTGTACTTTCTGGCACCACAAGATGTTCCAAACTCATCTTTTGCTATTACTGTCCCAGCCCTGGAATCAACCATTTCCCCAAGAAGCCAAGGGTTCTTTTAATTCATTCCTTTAGTTTTTAAAAAATACAGTTCTGAACATGAAAATTCTCAGTGACTCTCCATTACTTATTAAAATTCAGATCACTAGCCTGGCATTCAAAATATCCATGCTCTTGTCCCAAGAGACCCTCTCAACGTTGTAGTTTGAACTCCCCCTTAATGTATTTTACCCTTCAAAAACTAGAATTAATCATTTCCTATCCCAGCCAGTTGAGATAGCCCTTTTCTTAGTCCATTTGGGCTGCTGTAATAAAATACCATAGACAGAGTATCTTATAAACATTTCCTTCTTACAGCTCTGGAAGCTAAGTCCCCACAGCATGGCGCCAGCAGATTCGGTGTCTGGTGAGAGCTTCCTGGTTTACAGAGAGTGCCTTCTCGCTGTGTCGTCACACGGTGGAAGGGGGCAAGCAAGCTCTCTGGGGCCTCTGTATAAGGATACTAATCCCATTCATGAGGGCTCTGCCCTCATGACCCAATCACTTTCCAAAGGCACCACCTCCTAATTACCTCAGGGGTTAGAATTCCAACGAATAATGGTGGGAGAACACAAACATTCAGACCATTGCACCTTTCCCTCTGAATCTGCTCCTGCTTCTGGCTGGAAATTCTCTGAAATTTTATTGCACTTTTGCTTTCCGTCTGACATTTATTATATTACACCTTTGTTGGACACGTTTTTGTTGTAGTGGTCGCATCGCCCCTATCTTGTTCAAAACTTTGAGAGCAGAATCTATATTTTACTCTCTTATTTACCTTTTTATCCTATCGTGTACCTTGTACATGGTAGGCATTCAGTAAACATTTGTTATATGGATGGCCAGGTGAAACTAAAGCTGGAGAGAACCAGATACAGAACTTAGGCTTCAAGTGCTCTAACTACCACTGGAAAAAAACCTGCCCACCTGCCAGAAAAGGCTGTTCATCTATTGAGACTTGTAGCTGGGGACCTTCTGGTACATTGACCTTAGTCAGCCTTCTCTTTCAGCCTACACTTGTAACCAGCACTGCAACTGTAAAAACTGCTGTTGGAACATAGTCTAGCATTAAGTTCCAAGTACCTCTAGCCATTTTGGCCAGATTGTTGAGATTCTGCCCTCCCACTGGTAGAGAGCAGTGGCCTTTGCCAAAGCATAGTGGTCAAATGTGTGAGTCATGATATGAGATGTTTTGCTTCTTTGGAAGACCAAATTGAGCTTCAAAATTTTTTTCTTCCCTTTCATGATTTCAAAGACAGTTTTTTGTGCCAACGCAGCTTACAAGTCTTTCAAATTTGGGTCTAAAAAGAACTATTTGAGGACAAGGGAGAGTGTACCTCAGGAAAACGAAGCTGGAGCTGGGAGTTTTGGTGTTTTGTTTTTGGGTTTTTTTTTTTTTTTTTTTTTGGTTTCTTTTGATGTGAAACAAAAGCCTGACGTTATGCAAAGAGGTTCTCCCCAGAGGGGCATCTACCAGAGTTGTAGCTCAGTGAAGATCTAGCCTGAGTAGGAGAGTATCTTCTAAATTTTCTCAGGGATTGGTCCAAGGAATACGAGAGGATGAATCTTAGTAGTCCCGACCTGTGCAGTGGGCTGATGTGACTAGATTGGGAATACAGCCACAGTCTTTTTCACATAGGTTTCTCTGTCCCCTCCCGTAGGTGGATCACTTGGATAAGAATGGGCAGTGTGCCTTGGTCCACGCTGCACTCCGAGGTCATCTGGAGGTTGTCAAGTTTTTGATTCAGTGTGACTGGACAATGGCGGGCCAGCAGCAAGGGGTGTTTAAGAAGAGCCATGCCATCCAGCAGGCCCTCATTGCTGCAGCCAGCATGGGTTATACTGAGGTAAGAAAGCGGATAAGGTTTGGGGGGTTTTTTCAAGCTATGTATTGAAGGACCTAGGAAACCAGGAAAAAGGGGTTGCATTATTATAAAATTGCCAGCCTAGGGCTTCCCTGGTGGCGCAGTGGTTAGGAATCCACCTGCCAGTGCGGGGAACACGGGTTCAAGCCCTGGTCCGGGAAGATCCCACATGCCGCGGAGCAACTAAGCCCGTGTGCCACAGCTACTGAGCCTGCGCTCTAGAGCCTGCGAGCCACAACTACTGAGCCCGCGTGCTGCAACTACTGAAGCCCACGCGCCTGGAGCCTGTGCTCCGCAACAAGAGAAGCCACCTCAATGAAAAGCCCGCACACCGCAACGAAGAGAAGCCCCCGCTCGCTGCAACTAGAGAAAGCCCGCGCACAGCAACAAAGACCCAACGCAGCCAAAAATAAATTTTAAAAAGAAATTTGTTAGCCTAATTAATGTGAATTAGGTTTTTGGTCATTGATCTGAGGAGTAGGGAGATTCCAGGGTACCTAGAATTATGTTGGAAAGGACCTCGGGAATTATCTAATCTGATTCCTCCCCATCTTTCCACCCCTATTTAACAGACAATGACACTAGGCTCAGGAGGATTATTTTTTGACCTGTGTTCACATGGGTAGGCAGAGTGGAATGGAAAGGGCACAACAGTTGGAATCTCAGAAGGACCAGGTTTGAGGCCCAGCTTTCCTACTCATTAGCTCTGGACCTTGGGCAATATACCTAATCTCTTAGAACCTTAGTTTCCCACCAGTAAAGCGAGGCTAATAAATTGTTTTTTACAAGGTTGATATGAGATGTAAACTGTTCAACACTGTGCAGATGGTATTTTTGCTAATTTATTTATTAATGAAAGTAATGATACAGTGGCAAAATATGTGGAATTGGTAGTGTTCTAGGAAATGTGTAACAGCCAGCTCTGGGGAGGGGAGTGGAGTGGAACAGAAGTGTGTGTGTGTGTGTGTGTGTGTGTGTGTGTACATACAGACTTAAATTTATTATAAATTTTACTGATATTTAAAAAAATGTTGCACACAGTTTACAAATAATGAATTGTGTAATACTCTTAATTG
Organism: Monodon monoceros; assembly: GCF_005190385.1. Taxonomy (NCBI): domain Eukaryota; kingdom Metazoa; phylum Chordata; class Mammalia; order Artiodactyla; family Monodontidae; genus Monodon; species Monodon monoceros. The sequence continues at coordinate 22,554,992 of NW_021703786.1, forward strand.
AATGCTTTTGTTGATTTTTGCTAAACGTATATCCGTACCCAACCTGTGGTTACAACTCAACCATGGTTTGATAAATGAAGTTGCACCCCTATTTGCTCTTTTTCCAATAATTTTGTCATTAAATCTGATGTGCGATCTACTGTTAAATTACTTCCCATCCTCATACAAATTATATTCATTAAACTGGATCCCCTTTTAGCTTTAGCAGTAAATCAAATCCTCACTTACAAAGTTTGCCAGTTTCCAGGGTGTAAGTACCCCCACCATGGCTGATTTCAAGCTGCCAATGTGACGTCACCGAACACAAGGTTTCAAAGAGATGCCCAGGAGCACACCATTATATAGAATTTCCACCATACAGATACAGCAAATATAAATAACCTGAAGAGCATAGGTAATAGTAAAATATAATTAAATAATTAAGAAGTTATAACATTTGATATTTTAACCTTTTTTAATTTAATTTCTTTAATTGTTGTTTAATTTTTAATAAACATCTTTGTTTACTGACTGGCTTGCAAAATTCCGAAAATTTAACAGTCCGCTTTCATGGGCCAGTACAAGTTGGCTCGCCGACTGAAGCTTGAGATGCTTCAGTGACACAGCTACCCCATCAGCTGACGTGACGTATCACCAAGGGAATATTAAGTAAAATTGGAATTTTTATTATCTGTAGAAGGTTTTTTAGCTCTCTCTACAGTGAAATTCCTGGAAACAGAGCTGTCACTTTCCTTTGTGGTTAGCAGCCGTTCTCCTTTTATTATCCGCAAACAGTCCTTGTAATTCCAAGAGGAAAAAAGAAGATAATAGCTCCACTCTGAAAAACTACAGGCCCTCAGTTTTCTCCATATTTATTTTCTGGGTTTTGTTTATTGATTTTTTTCCTGTTTATTTCTTGGTAGCATTTTTATTAGGAGGACGAGGGTTTGCTTTTTTAACTCAAATGTGTTAAATATGTGATTTTTAAAAGTCACATGCTATGTAAGTTAATTGTGTTCAAGGGAAACATGTAAACTGTACCTGGTAGAACAAATGCTCATCATGGCAGCTTTGGGTTTTTAGGTGAGGACAGTCAGTTCTGATTCCTTTTGTGTGCAAGAGAGAGCGTGACCCTTGGGTATCCGGGTTATCTTCCAAACCTCACAGGCTAGTATCAGTAGTATAGTTTTCCACCTGACCTTTGAGCTGACACAGCTTCTTGTTTCAGATTGTCTCCTACCTACTTGATCTTCCAGAAAAAGATGAGGAAGAGGTGGAACGAGCACAGATCAACAGCTTTGACAGTCTCTGGGGAGAGACAGGTACCTCCTGTGGACATCTCTCTCTTCTCTGTGAACGTGTCATGTCTGTGTGGAGATATTCTCTGCATCTCACACCCTGATTTTTTTCTCTGCCAGACCAAAGGTGGCCGTCTCTGTCTTACGGCTATTGTGTTGGAGACTGATTCAGCCAAAGGAAAAGTCACAAGTTTCCTCCTTTCAATCCTCTTTCCCTTTGGGTGCTCCATGCCATTAGCCCCAGAGTCTTCTTTCAGACAAACCTTCCCCCGCTCTTGTTTCCAAATATTTCAAAAGACTGGAAGTTTCCTTACAATGTGCCAAACCATAGCAGAAAAGAGTTGTCAACTTTTTTTCCCTGTGATCCTTATAGCAGTTAGGAATAAATATTTCTCCTGTAGCTATAAACCAAGAAGTTAAATTTTTATCGACACCTCTGGCTTACTGAACCAAGTGTTAGCATGGCGGAGTGGTCCTGACATGGTTAAACTGATACGTCATGAGTACAGTTGCTATCAGGATGCAAAATGAAGGTCCCCCCTGTAGGGCACAGCCCTGCGTAGTCTCTCACGATCCGCGGCAAAGCCATTTCTGTATTGCTTGGTACTTACTCCACAAACAGAAGCCTCTTCCTTGTGGCCTTTGCAGGAAATGATTGTTGTCTTTCCCCCAAGTCTAAACTGGAACATCTGGAAAAACATTAGTAACCTTTTATGTGTTTATGAAACCAGGGCAGTAAAAACTGTAGAGTCACCACAGATATGTGTCGTGTTTGCCAGGATAAGTAGACCAACATTGAGATGGCCGATTTTAGGGAGAGCATTTTACTAAACAAGAAGGGGGTATGCTTTGGTTAGGGTCAGAATGTTATTAAAAATGAGAAGATGCTTGAATTCACTTAAAATGTATAATTACCTATTGAACTGTGATGTTTCCACACATGGCAGTAATCTTGTATAGGTTTCATGGCTTCTTTAACATCGTGTAGAATGGTCCAGAGCTCAGGAATTTGCTTCTCAAACAATCCCTCCCTCTGTCAGAGCCAAAGGGAGCAGATGCCGGGCAGCTGCAGCTTAAGAGCCCATGACAGATTAAAGGAAAATGTGCAGCTGGCAACAGCTGCTGTCTCTGGGGCCCCACCCTGAGGGAAGCCAGAGGACAGACTGAGGGGAAGGGGCTGGCCAGGTCGCCAGCAGTTGTGGAGTGTGCATCCTGAGACCTGGAGCTGCAGGAGAGACGTGATGGTTTACATCCCGTCAGCACAGCCTCCCCGGCACAGCCCCTCCGTCCCTCCCAGAGTCTCCTGTTGCCAGGCCACCCGCGTGCAACCCTAACCCTAACTGGGGGGCGCAACAAAAAGTAGTGGCCCGATGGCGTTAGTGGACAGCAATTACAAGACTAACAGTCATAGTGATGAATATCACACACGTCCTAGTGCTGTCCTTGAAAGAATTCCTTAAAAATGTTGAAGAAGGGTGTGAACTAAGTGGAAGACTTATTTGTATTGGTATGAATTTCTTATTAGAATAAAACTTTACAGCCTCAGGACTTTTAAAAGATTTCCTGCTTTAAAGTGTGCAATAAAGTTTGTTACATTAATTTTCTTACATACATACCGTATCTCAAGATTGTAAAAAAAATCAAAGTTTCATGTCAGTTTGCTTGTAGTCAGAATTGTGTTGTGTTTAATTTTATATTTATATGAATTAATTTCAGCATTATGAACATAAGACGTTATTTAAATGAGTTAGAATGAAATACATTTGTAATATAATTTATAGAGCTATAAAAAGTTATTTGACTTCAGAAAAATTTCTGGGAAATAATATCTTTGCTATGTTAAAAAATGTCCCTACAACTCACCACTAGTGTAGAGTAGACTCTGAGTTGCTTTTCTGTCTATAGTGATGGACTTACCAAGTACACGTTTCTTTTTAACTTACAGCACATAATCATTTAAAATTTATAATGACTCATTGAATTGTGATGTTTCCTCCAATGGCAAAATCTTATACAGGTTTCCCTTGCATAGAGAATGAAGGTCTGTGACCTGCAGCCAGCTGGTTAGGGTCTCGTATCTGCAACCCTGGCCTAAACAACCCAGTTTTTACTTAGGGAAAATATGATGGTAATGATGTTTCCAACAATTTGTATCATTTACTCTATTAAATCCAAAACACCAGTAACTATAAGAAACTATATAACCATTATTTTATGTGCCATTCCAAAAAAAAACCAGAAAGAAAAACCCTCTGCCTATAAAACTGACACAGTTCTTTATTATCACATCGATTATAAGATGCAACCTGACTTTGAGATGTTAAAAATGCAGAGGGAAGAAAGTACATCTTAGAATCAATGAAATATATCTTAGCATATAGTGAAATATTTATTGAGATGTAATTTTTACATATCAGATTTTCTAAAAGCCGGTCACTGGAATATCCTGGTTGTCTTCGCCCTCCTTTTATGGCCTTTTTGTCCTTCCAAAGAGCACCTTCCTACATCGAGCTTTCACCGTCTGGCTGACCCCCTCCCATTCTGCAGGGTTTTCACAGATTTCTTATGGAACACAGAAATCTGTATTCCAACACAGAAGGAAGGCAATTAAGATGACAAGATTCACCAATCCCTCCTCTCCTTTGTCTTACAGCTATAGAACAGAACCAGCATTAAAAGCTTCTAGCAACTCTGGAGAGGCTGAGCCATCCATGGCCCAAAAGTAGCGAAAATTCAGAAAATAAACAAGATACCATTAATTCATGCCTTCATCATCTTTTGTCTAGATTATTGCAACCACTTCCTAGCTGATCTTGTCTCTGGCCTCACCCTTTTGTGATTTATCTCCCAGACTTCAGCCAGAGTGATCTCTCTAATCCACAATCTGTCCATGTCACTTTCCTGCTTACCACCCTTCATTGACCACCTGTAACATTAATGTAGCATCAAAAGGGACTTCCCTGGTGGGGCAGTGGCTACGACTCCACGCTCCCAATGCAGGGGGCCCAGGTTCGATCCCTGGTCGGGGAACTAAGATCCCACATGCTGTGTGATGCGGCCAAAAAAAAAAAAGGTAGCATAAAAAGACGTGTCATGATCTCTAGCATCATCTGTTGCCTGTCTCCTCCAGTAGGAGTAAACGTGCCGTTCCCCACCTCAGTGCCTTTATACGTGCTCTCCCTGTGCCTAGAATGCCTCCCTGTTGTCGTTGCCTATAAGTCTCCTATTTCTCTTTCAGCATCTGGTTTAGATTGTCATCTCTTCCTGGAGACCTTCTCAGACGCTTCTTCCTCTGTGCCACCTCCAGACAACCCCCGTGGACTTATCTCTGTTGTGCTTATCACACTGTATAGTAATGTATTTGTTTGTCTGTTATCCTTATTCAACCCTGAGTTCCTTGAGAGCCGACAGTATCTGACAAAATAGCTCTATAAATGTTTAACTAATTAATGTTGTTTTGGATAGCAGTGATCAGTATATGTCTTCCCCACCCACCTCCATCCCATCGGTCTTCCATGACCTGTCTGTGCTGTACACTGTCAAGGTTGAGAAGAGATAAGAGAACCATTTGCTTCTCTGCATTCTATTTAGCATCAGCATCCCAGCGAAGCCGACTTTGGCTATTTGATCAACTCTGAGCTGTATCCTATCTGTTTCTTCAAGCTCCTTAGCTGTTTCCCTTTGAAAAAGGACCATTTATTTCAGATAATCTCATCAGATGCTGACACGCTAGGGAACGAATTCTGTTACTGGTCTCTTAGGAAGAGAGATTTGGCTCCAAACTGTTAACGTTTGCTCTAAGAATCAGTTTGTTGTTTTACAGAACTGGCTTTGCCTTATTCGTCTCACTTTCAAAAAGTTTTAACGGTTTTTGATAAGAACTATATAAAATCCAGCCAAAGCAACTCCTTGCTCTTGGATTTTGAAAAGTACAGATCCAATTTTCCATAGTTGTGTTGTTCTGAGATGAAGTTGGCCAGCTGTGTTAATGACCATGTCCAGATATCAGCTGGAGATTCCTGCCAAATTACATCATAACCTAAGTAACAGAGATGATACAACAAAGAAAAAGGCCAAATGGAACATTCCCTCTCATATAAACATGTTGTCCAGTGGGTTGAGATGGGCCAGCCCCCAGCAACATGACTCCAGGTTAGAGCAGACAGTATATAAGTTTAGCTTTCAGGATGGGCACTGCTTGTGAATTTTTATCTGTGTTCTGTGAACTAGCATCATTGACGAGAGGCTTGATTCTGAAATACTGTCTGTATTTTCTCCAGAGTGCTATAAATTCTTGCGTGAAAAAGAATGTATTTGCGCGCACACACACACACACACACACACACACACACACACACCCCACGCCATACACAAGACATTGAAAGGGAGGCTTGCTGCATCCCTGCCCCCTGGTAGCTACTTTAAACTTGGGAGAGTTAGAAATTTTCCAAACCCTTTGTTTTATGTACCAACGAGGTGATTCTTATGGTTCCTAACAAGTGTCTAATCCAGTCAAGTTCTTTCTTTTTCCCCAGCTTGACTGAGATATAATTGACATACAACATTGTGTAAGTTTAATGTATACAATGTGATGATTGCCAGTCAAATTCTTAAGCTACTCTTGTGTTCTGACCCAAGAACTAAAGTTGTTTTTTTCTTTTCCCTGAACTATTAGAAATGTGAACTTGGAAAAGAGGGAAAATCACTTTGATTTAAAGAACAAGAGACAAACTTCTCGGTCAAGTAAACAATCACACCCATCAATACTTGTAACTTATCCATTCGGAACTTGGAAATGACCCTCACCTCAGATAGGATGAAGCCTCTGCCCTTCTGTGAGAACAGGATGGAAATGCCTATGTTAAGAGTTCCAAAAAATAAAATGAAAAATACACATAAGACAAGGCCTAGATACATCTAGTTTAAGATCTTCTAAAATTGCCACATTTTCCTTCATAAGCCCTTTCTATCCTTGAAGAAGGAAAAGATTACTTTGAAGGTTTATATCAGTGGAAATTACAGGTAGTTTTAGTTTTGCATATGAGTCAGTTGTGGGTAAATTTGGCCAAGCTCAAAGACAAAATGCCTTAATTTGCACTTAAATGAAAAAAATCACAAGTGACCATTTGATCTGATTTTCAGTTGCTTCCCTGATTAGATACCAACATTTGCAAACTGAAATATCTGCACCTGCCATGTACTATCTTCCTCTGGTTTGTCACTGGAGTAGGTGGCCACAGCGAAGGAAGGACCTGCTGACTACCACATCTGTTTTTCAAGTCTGTGTGGGGAAAAAGGTCTCCATACTCTTTCTTTAAAAGCATAACTCCTGCCATTTTCTAACAGTGTTTACCATCTTCCCTACCTTCATCCATTTAAAACACTGAGTGTACACATTTGAGATCCCTGGTTAAGAAACAAATACATATTTGTTCAAATATGAACTTAGTAGAAAGTATATTGACAAATTCCTCTTACTGCTATTGAAACAGTACTCAAAAGGATGAAATAAGCACTCTTAGAATCCTGTGTATCAGAGATCATAAACAATGGACAGTAGCACAGAAGGAAGAATGTTTATGTTTCTTCCTGCTGTGTGTCCTTTATCCTCACTATAGCTGTGCTTTATCTGTGACTCCATTATCCTGTATTCAGAAGAAAAGAGCCTTTGTCACACTCCTCTCATCTTTAAGACTATTACTTTGAACAGTTTTGACCCTCCTATGAAAATGGTCACCCATGTACTAGAAACTTCTGTCCCAACTGATGAAAAAAAAGAAAACTGGCCCAAGGCTCTTAGACTGCAATTTCTTTTTTTTTTTTACATTTTTTAATATATTTTTATTGTAAATACTCCCTTAAAAGCAATCCAGGAAACTGTCATTTAAGAAATCAACAAAATTAAGACTGCAATTTCTGACTGGTTCTCTGAGTTTAAGGGCCCAGGAGTAGAAATTGGCCAGAGGTGGTTCCTAGCTAACTCTAAAAGACCGTAGTCTGCAAAGACCCTTCTCTCTGCATTCTTACCCATGCACATACCAGTAAAAGGTTTGTAGCTGGGACGAGGTACCAAAAAAGAGAGGGATTAAAAGCAGAGAAGATAGTCTGGGTAGGAAACATGAAACCAAGTAAGTTTGCTCAAAGGTGATTTTTTCAATAAAATTATTATAATTGTCTCCATATATGTAAGCCCTTTTATTTTTCTTTGAAAATTTCCTTCATGGCAGAAGTAGCCAAAATCATCATTCTTGGAGATAAAGTAGCAATTACATTCATCAAACAGAGGTGTGCTGCCCTGCTTACCCTAGAGGGCTGGAGAAGGCAAGACCCCCTGTGCTCATTCTGTGCTCTCTGCCCTTAGCCCTGACAGCTGCAGCCGGAAGGGGCAAACTGGAGGTGTGTCGTCTACTCCTGGAACAGGGGGCAGCAGTGGCCCAGCCAAACCGCCGAGGGGCAGTACCCTTATTCAGCACCGTTCGCCAAGGCCACTGGCAGGTAAGCATGTAGCTACTTCCAGTGCCCCAGGCAGGGGTGAGTTCTGGGTGGGAACTTTTTTTTTTTTTTAACATCTTTATTGGAGTATAATTGCTTTACAATGGTGTGTTAGTTTCTGCTTTATAACAAAGTGAATCGGTTATACATATACATATATCCCCATATCTCCTCCCTCTTGCATCTCCCTCCCTCCCACCCTCCCTATCCCACCCCTCTAGGTGGTCACAAACGACCTAGCTGATCTCCCTGTGCTATGCGGCTGCTTCCCACTAGCTATCTATTTTACGTTTGGTAGTGTATATATGTCCATGCCACTCTCTCACTTTGTCACAGCTTACCCTTCCCCCTCCCCATATCCTCAAGTCCATGCTCTAGTAGGTCTGTGTCTTTATTCCCATCTTACCCCTAGGTTCTTCATGACCTTTTTTTTTCTTTTTCCTTAGATTCCATATATATGTGTTAGCATACAGTATTTGTTTTTCTCTTTCTGACTTACTTCACTCTGTATGACAGACTCTGGGTCCATCCACCTCACTACAAATAACTCAATTTCGTTTCTTTTTATGTCTGAGTAATATTCCATTGTATATATGTGCCACATCATCTTTATCCATTCATCTGTTGATGGACACTTAGGTTGCTTCCATGTCCTGGCTATTGTAAATAGAGCTGCAGTGAACATTTTGGTACATGACTCTTTTTGTATTATGGTTTTCTCAGGGTATATGCCCAGTACTGGGATTGCTGGGTCATATGGTAGTTCTATTTTTAGTTTTTTAAGGAACCTCCATACTGTTCTCCATGGTGGCTGTATCAGTTTACATTCCTGGGTGGGAACTTCTCAAGCAGAGAGCAAAAAAAATCACAAAATTTGGGTTATCCGGCAGTCACTGGGTTTGAAGACTTGGGCCTCTGTTATTAATATTCTGGTTAATTGAGAATACATCAGAAAATTAACATTCATACATTCTATATAATACAGATCATTCCCGATGATCTGTATCATATAGAAGGACTAGCTACTTTTGGCCTGGTGGTGCAGCGACCTCCTTCTCACACTTCACAACATCACCAGGGTCTCTGGAAGGTTCAAACCTCAACAGATCCCTGCTAACCACTTACAGCAGGTGTGCCTCAGACTTGCAAAAAGAAAATGTGGTATTTGTAAATTCTAGTTATGTGATCTTTCCAGATGTTTGGATTCTGGATAAACGCTAATTTATATATTTAGGATGGAAAAAAAAAAGTATATTGATTATAATCTTTGAAAATGTTTAAGTAGGAAAAAAGTCCTAGGAGCCAAACAGTGCTAAAGAGTTATCAGAGGCTGTATTCTGTATTTACTGTATTCTGTTCAGTTGTAAATATTCACTGCAGGCAGGTTTGCAACCCCTGGAGGCCAGTAAAATGGCACTGACATAGGTGTTGGCACTTCCATCATGGGGTTGTTTAGTCTACATCTTGGCCTTTGTTATCTTGAATTCTTTTTTACTGAGTGGCTGAGTCAGACGTTTAGAGTTGAGTTCTTCTCATTTGGCTGTCCCTGAGACAGTCAGAGATCGAATCCCATGGTACTAGACCACGCAGGGGGTTCTTGCAGTGGAAAGTTTCTTTAGAGGTGACTAGCAGGGAGTTCTCACACTGTGGGGGAGGGCGTGCGTGTGTCTGCTCAGCAGCGCTTCCTGGCTGATGGGTCCCTGCTTCTCTGCACCTGCAGATTGTTGATCTTTTACTCACCCATGGAGCTGATGTCAACATGGCGGACAAGCAGGGCCGTACTCCCCTGATGATGGCAGCTTCCGAAGGCCACCTGGGAACTGTGGACTTTCTCCTTGCTCAAGGTCAGTCCTACAATGCCAGAGCTTGATGATCAGTGCCCATAACAACCCAAGGAACTCATGATTTGCAGGGATGGATTCCAAGAGGAGTTGAGAATGGCTATTCTCAAGCCAGTTGGTTAGAAAATGAAAGTCCGTCTCCTCTCTTCTCATATACAGCGGGACCCTTCTAATTCTGACATTCTCTATTTCTTTATGGCTTGAGGGGTTTTGGTATCCTAATCAAATTTACATAATCTAAGCTCTTTAATCTCCCAACTTTGATTTTTTTTAATGTACACTCAATAAATGTTCATCTTCCAGGGATCGTATTTTGACTTGATCAATTGTTTTGTAAGCCTGCACAACTAATATTTTTCTTGTATCCTAAGGAGGCAAATGGAAGTTGAAATGATTGTTGACCATGGGACCCTATTTGAGGAATCAGGGTATTATTACCCTCCTATTGTAATAAATTCCTTTTGACATTTACCAACATTCATATATTCCTGGTGAATGGGAAATAAGTTAAAGGAGATTGTGGTCATACTATCCAAAGCATTCCCTTCAATGGCTCCGACCTCAGTCATCTATACAGAATAGTAGTGAGTGACAGGGGAACGAACCTCTGTAGTAGAAAAGCTCCAGTCACTGGTGACTCTGCAGTACCATCTAGTGGAGCTCGAGCATTTGCATCAAGCAGGAGGTGGTGTGACTGTGACCAGCTTTTACTCCATTCCAGCAAGCCTCCCCTATGAGTAAACGGGATCTTCTCATCTATAATTAATATCCACAGGTGCACACACTTCAAGAAAAACAAGCTCCTGCAAATCGTGCCCAGGCTGGAGCAGCTGAAGGGTAGTTGATTTAGGAAGAAGACAAGGTTTCTTCTTCTAAGATTTCAAACTACAACTCAGTCAGAGACTTACTGGATCTTTAGCTCTCTCCTGCAAAGATTTGTTTCCACAACCTTAGACTCACAAAACTGGGTCAGAATCAGAGAACTGTTTTCCCCGGGTACAGAGTGGTTCTTGCTTCCCCAATACAAGCCACCAAACAAACCTGGTTTCATGGTATCTATCCTTCTGCTAAGAGGGGGCTGGAGGAGCAAGGGAGATACGCCTAGCTCCTCAGGATAAAACATGGCAGGAGTAAATGTCCCAGAACAACCTGAGTCTACTGGAAAAGGCAGGACCCCTTCACCACAGATAAGCTGTAGATGACTGCACACAGTCTGCCGTGAGCCCGTAGAAGCTCATCAGACACAGATCCCAGACATGTGTTCCCTTTACGCTGCAGGCATTCTGGTCTCCGGTCTTGTTACCGTTTCATTCTTTCACACTTAAATCAGAGAGTTTCTCTCAATCAACAAATCCTACCCAAGTTTATTTAGCCTACGTTATCCGCAAAACACTATGCTAGGAACTGAGTGATTTTTTAAAATAAATACACTACAATCCATGTCTTCAAAGGGTCTATAATCTGGCAAGGAGGGGATAAAACAAAGATAAGGAACTACCTTAAAAAGCAGAGAATCCTAAGTACTCTGATGATAAAGGTATTTGAGTTAGAACAGGACAGACTTTGAAATTTGAATGGGAAAAATGTTCTATATTCAGGGAGAGGACATAATGTAAATGAAAGGTCAGAGAGGAGAAACAGTACACAACAGGTTTGGGGAAATATGCAAGCTGTCCAGTGACGTACATGAGGACTGTTGGGAAATAAAATTGGAAATGTATGTGGAAAGGAATTGAAAAGGAGCAGATTAAAAGAGTTTGGACTTATCTGAAGGCAGTAGGGAGCCTTTCAAGATTTTTAAAAAGGGAATCAGTGCCAGAGTTGCACTTTAAAAAAAGAAAAAAGAAAAATCACTTTGGCAGTAGTGTGAATAGTAGAGTTGATGAAGGGACTATAGTGGACCTGGGGATCAATTAGGAAGCCATTGTCATTGAGTAGATGAGAGGTAATGCCGAATCCAGGTGCAGTAGCTGTTAGAACAGGAGGGCCAAGTGCAAAAAAGATTTTGGATATAAGGGTTGATTACATGCAGGTCGTAAGGACAGGTGAGTTGACGGTAACTCCAAAGTTCTAAAATGGATGTTTGGGAGAACTGTGATTCTGTTAACTGTCCGGAGAAGAAAAGAGAGAAGAGGAAGATTTCAAATTGAATTTTCAGAGGAAATTGAATACCTGGGTTTTTTTCATATGTATCTCCTTTTAATTTCTTAAATTCCAGCTTCCCTTATCTTTGTAAAATCAATTTATCTGTAACATACATCCAGAACCTTCTTATCCTGCTTTTTCCACCCCTGAAGACTCTATCCAGGAAATTTATAGATGTTGCATCTGAGAAAACTCCTTAGATTCTGTCCCATATTCAGATTCATTCCATGTTAGAGTCAGTGTTTTAGTTGCAAACTACACCATTGTGAAAAGATAACCCAGTACATGGATGGCTCTCCTCAGGGTTAGAAGTATCGTACTTTCCAACCCTCCATCCTGTTACGGGAAGCCACAAAGTCTGGTTGTCTGACCTCTAGGGATACAGAGGTGATAGGCCACATATCTGCTGAGTAGCCCCAGAGCCTGGCTGTGGCAGGTCCTGAGCTTGATCTGACATCTGAATCCTGTCCAGCTGAGGACGCAGCCTGGAAAACGTACTGTGTGTGCAGTAAGTTGATCTCTAATTTAGTTAGTGCGCATGTCGTGCCAACTGTGTGGAAAGAGTCATCTTAGGTACTCTTCAAAACTAGCAAGGGAACGACAGGCTCTTTGCCATCCAAGAGCTTACAGTCTAGGCTGAGAACCAAACGTATATTGAAGTTTAGACTAATTACAAAAACAGTATGTCAAGTGTGCTTGCTCCTCACAGGTGAAAATAGAAATGTTGAAGGGAAGAAGTTGCAGAATATAAAATAGGCTAAAAGAGTGGGGGTGGGGTTGTTGAAGGCTGACTAGTTTAATTAAACTCCTGATTTCTTTCCTGGCCTGGGCTCAGTCTCTTCCCATGAGTCCGTTTTCCTCCCATTCTAAGGCGGGAGAAGGTGGCCTGGTACTATCATCAATGATAAACATGTTCTGAGCTCCTTATTTTATGAGAACCTCTCAAGGAGTTTATACCATTAGAAATCGAAGATTTTTGCCAAGTTCAGAAAACATGCACTGAGAATTTATTACAAATAAGTGGGATACATTAAAAAAAAGATTAATAACAGAATAAGGTGACATATGTCAAGCAGGTTCAAGATGAGGTAACAGTGAATGCGAGAAGCTTTTTGGAGACAGGGAGGGGTTTTTTTTGTTTTTTGGAGTTTTTTTCTTTTGCGGTATGTGGGCCTCTCACTGTTGTGGCCTCTCCCGTTGCGGAGCACAGGCTCCGGATGCGCAGGCTCAGCGGCCATGGCTCACGGGCCCAGCCGCTCCGTGGCATGTGGGATCCTCCCGGACCAGGGCACGAACCCGTGTCCCCTGCATCGGGAGGCGGACTCTCAACCACTGTGCCACCAGGGAAGCCCCGACAGGGAGGTTTGAGATGGTTCCTAGAGAACAGGTAGAAGTGAGGTAAGTCATGGGGAGATAAAAGGTATCCACACATGGGGGCAGCATGACCAGAAGTGCGGGTACAGGAGTACTTGTGGGAGATTCTAGAGGTGGTGAGCACATCCATTTGGGGCAAAGTTGAGGATTCTCACAGAGGAGTAATGAAACTTAAGGATAAACAGTAAGCTTGGGGAGAGATTATGCACAACCCAGGATAGGCCGCCCTGTCAAAGAACTGGACTCTTGTACTGACAGCTTTTGGGAGCAATTTTGTTAACAGTTTTATCAAAAGACAACTCATATCCCAGAAACATAAGCTGTGCTTTGGCCGAGTGTACACCTTAAATACCAGCTTTCCCTCCTGCTGTGAATTTTCATGTTTCCTCAGCCCTGTATTATGCCTGCTGTTGTAGGTGCCTCCATTGCACTAATGGACAAAGAAGGATTGACAGCCCTCAGCTGGGCTTGTTTGAAGGGTCATCTCTCAGTAGTACGTTCTCTGGTGGATAATGGAGCCGCCACAGACCATGCTGACAAGAATGGCCGCACCCCACTGGATCTGGCGGCTTTCTATGGTGATGCTGAGGTGGTGAGTGCCTTTAACCAAGCCTCAGGGTGGTAAGAATAGGGAAGGTTCTCTATCCACAATGTTATCTGGGGTTGATGATTCCTGATATAAAGTTCTCAGATCTGTACTTGCTCCAGGGCGGGAACATTGAAAACACCATTAAAGACCAGGAGCATAGGTCTGGCCTGGAATACCATGACTGTCCAGCCTGGCTCAAACCAGTAGTTGAATAAAGGGCAGGCAGCAGCCAGAGCCCTGAGTGGAGCAGTGTGAGCCGTCACACCTGCGTTAACTGCGCTGCTTCATCCGTGTCCTAGGTCCAGTTCCTGGTGGATCACGGGGCCATGATTGAGCACGTTGACTACAGCGGAATGCGCCCTTTGGACAGGGCAGTGGGGTGCCGGAACACTTCTGTTGTTGTCACTCTTCTGAAGAAAGGAGCCAAGATAGGTAGGAAAAAGGAAGAAGGTGCTGGCCATCTGTGCCCAGGGGCCAGACTGGTCCGGCGGTCTGGCTGCCCTGGGTGTGTGGTGTGCGTGTATGTAGTTTCCCCTCTGCCCTGGCCCAGTTATTGTCCAAGTGAACAGAAGGCTCTTGACCCAGAGAAAGCACCATCTGAGCCATGGTCTACACTACCCTGTGTCCAAAATCACACGGTTATCTGCCGTGCCCCGAGTAGCCTTAACCAGGAGGCTGCTCCGACCTTAAGCACATCTCAGCGCTGACGCCTCGGTAGCAGCCCCACCCTGTGAGCATCCTGGATCCCTGCACCGCCACAGCCTTCGCTTTCCCTTGCTCTGTATGTGCTTTGGACTCTCGAGTCCCTGCGGCTGCTGTCCCATCCACTCCCCATCCCTCAGGCCTGTAGACAAGGGTTGGCTGATATGCTGGCTTTTTTGCTGCCTGCCTCTCACTGCTGCTTTTTCCTTCTTTTTTTTTTTTTTTTTTCACCTTCATCCATTTTTTTTTCCTCTCCTACAACTTTTTGTTTTCTCCTTTCTTTGAAGGTTGTCAGACGTTACCGAGTCGCCCACGAGGTATATTTCACCGCTGTCAGCATCAGGCGTGGTCTGATGGCTTGGTCAGCTTTGCCTTCTCCTCTTTGATTTAGCCTGCATGAGTTCCCTACACCTCTAATCTTTTAATTTACTTCACCTTAAAAGAAGATTTTTTTTAATGACTGTTGTAGAGAATAACTTGAACTTTTGATAACTAACCCTGAAAAGCCTAGTTGGTAAATAATTCAGGCATCCGTAAACTAATCGAGTTAACCTTTTCTTTCTCTTTGTGGGTAAAGTGGTCCTCGGTCATGTTGGCTTGTTTCACATTGGAACCGTGCTCCTGGTTCAGCATGAATCCCAGGAGTCCTATTCAGTACTTACAAATTAGGGGAGCCTTTAGAGTCTTTCATGGTTTCCCTTCTGCAAAGAACGTATTTAAAAATTGAGACTAAACAGCTGGGGCTCTTGAGTCCCAGATTCTGAAATAAACTACCCTTTTTAGATTTTTTAAATCTTATGGTGACATTTAATGTAAACCCTTTCTCCCAATTTCCTTATTTAAAATAACTCCAAAATAAGCCATCGCCTGCCCAAATACAACACGCAGGCTTTGCTGCCCTCCAGTGGTGCAAACTCAGACAGTTCAAACACTCTTATTTTAAGGTGAATACAAATCCAACGCAGCTTCTTGGCAGTGGGAGTTACTAAGACACTCCCAGTTCTAAAAGATGAGGCCATTGTTGTGGAGCAAGTTGTTCTCTCAGCAGAAATTCCCCAAGGGTGTTTTTTTCACCTAGCTTCCTACCACCCTTACATTGTATGAGTTTTTTACCCATCATGCATCCTGTACACTACAGGTCCAGCCACATGGGCGATGGCCACCTCCAAACCAGACATCATGATCATCCTGCTGAGCAAGCTGATGGAAGAGGGGGACATGTTTTATAAGGTGAGCGGAGGAAGGAACCGTGTCCTCCAGACAGCCGCTGACTGTTCTCTACTTGTAGAATCTCCCGAAGTCTCGGCAGGTCTCACCCTTGGTTCTAGAGGCAATGCCATCCCTCGGTGGTGGGCTCATAAGCTGAGGACCCCAGGTTTTTGCTTTCTCAACAAGAGAGCAAGAGTAGCTGCACATGCCTGCAGCGGATGAACCTAAAGACCTAGTTTCACCTGGTCACTGATAGGCAGATACGTAGATTCTACATGGAATCTGTTCATTGGAGCCTGGAAACCATGGGACGAGTAAAAGAAACCTTATATAGTGCAGATACTTCCAGTCTGTGGGGAAGAGGCATCAATCTTAGCTTTTATATTTAATATATGTGTAGATTTAAAAATCTGTAGTAATAATAGCTTATCAGCATCCCTGAGGAAGAAAATGAAACCAAGACAAATAGCAATTACAAGATTTACTTGAAATGACAACAAAAAAGGTGTGAAGTCTTCTTGTACTCACAGTTCAAGCTGAAGGCTCCATATCCCTAACACACACAAACTCCCATGGGCTGCAGGAAGTCCCTTAAGAACTTCCCATGTCAGAGTTATCTCATTGTGTTAAGATTAGCTGAATCTTCTTCTCCTAAAGTAAATACAAATCCGGCCCAG
Source organism: Monodon monoceros (assembly GCF_005190385.1). Lineage (NCBI taxonomy): Eukaryota > Metazoa > Chordata > Mammalia > Artiodactyla > Monodontidae > Monodon > Monodon monoceros. The sequence goes on from NW_021703786.1 coordinate 22,571,298, forward strand.
CTTTCGGCAGCGGGTGTCACTGAGACCTGCCCAGGCCCAAAGATGAGGAAATGATTGTGATGCACGTTACTTCCGCCTTGTGTAAGGAGTATACAGAGCTCCTGGGAGTCCAGTTGTATTTCCCAAAGACCCTTTGAGTGAGAGTTATTGTAATCTAGGACTCTTAGGCTTCTAGGAAACTTGAGTTCTGACCCAGCCATGATTTTACATGACTTCAAAGAAGGGCCTCTCAGGGTGTCATGTTTATGGACTCGAGAGTGGCACTGCTGTCAAGAATCTCAGCCCTGTTCATAACATAACTTGTGGCACCCTAAGACAAGGAGTCCTACCTCCTAAACGGGCAGAGCTCCTCCTGCTCCTACCCAGAATTCTGCCTTGGAAGACTCCCAAGTCTATCCTCAGTGAAAGGGTCTAAAGAGAAAATAAAAGATCAGGATCCCTGGTTGGAGTTGCAACTATACAGACAGAATGGAGTGGATAAAGGGCAGCTAACAGAGTGTGAGATGCCTCCTGCATCATTCTGGGCTCAGCTTATAGATTTTCAGATGCAAAATGTAAGAAAAATTCAAGGCCCCTGTGACCAGTTCCCTAGGTGGGTCACAGATTTACCTCATATTGGAAAATCCCCCTGACATAGATGGAATCACAAATTCTAAATTTCACTTGTCTACCACCACCCTACCCCATGCCTTTCCGAAAAACAGGGGAAGACTCATTGATATTCTTTTATGCCATGAGATTAGGGGAGCAACAGCTAGACTGCTTTAGCTCCCACATCCTTTGTGAGGAGGAGAATGGCCTCTTGTAGAGGACTGGCAAGGTGCAACAAAAGGAATTTCCAGATAAGACAAATGTAAAGAAGTAGTAATAACCTTGGAGTGATTGGGACTGGGGAATGCTATGTGTCCTATAGGGAGATCAGGTCGGGAAAAACCTCCTTTGAAATGAACAAGGTCAGTTCCTTGGGAGTCCAGTTGGGAAGCTGGGGTCCCAGGCCTTTCATACGCCAAGACTTTGTTTCTCTGGCTTGTATCTTGGGAATCCCCTTCGTCACCCCTCACCTGCCAGGTGAGCTTCCAGTAGAAAAGACTGGACCCTTCTGCTCTCACCATCAGGGCTGGTGTTGGGAGGGCTAACCCTTAGTAGTAACTGCGGAGAGAGGAAGGGAGTGGGGGCAAACCTCCTCAGCTGCTCAGCAGACCAACAGTGTGTTTTGCTATCTTGTGCTCCCACTAGAAAGGGAAAGTAAAGGAAGCTGCCCAGCGCTACCAGTACGCTCTGAAGAAATTCCCTAGAGAAGGGTTTGGTGAGGACTTGAAAACCTTCCGGGAACTAAAAGTGTCTCTCCTCCTCAACCTCTCTCGATGTCGCAGGAAAATGAACGTAAGTCCCTCTCATCCCAGCTCCTTTCTGCAGTACTGGAAGTTGACGGTCCATGTCATGCACTGGCTTTTACCAGGCCCCTGAAATCCTTGTCTGCCCCATTTGGAACTTGGTTGTCCTTCACAGAGCACTGACATTTGCAATTTGAAAGAAATCAAGTCTAAGTACAATCCGTACCTCAGACTATGAAAAAGTTAATCCTGTGAGCACTTTGTAGCTTTCTGAATTTTCCTGATTCCTGCTGAAAGTGATTGGAACGCCATCATCATCCTGCCCTGCCCCCAGGTCAGTTTTCTGGTCTTTGGGAAAATGTGAGAGCAGTGGTCACTGGAATTCCGGATGCAATTAGATACAAACTTTAGTCATTCCCTTCCTTACTGGTAGACCCCCTAGTCATTTAAGGAAGGGCTGGAAAGAGGGGCCAGGACCATGAACTTCAAGATTTAATTTCTAAGGCTAATCTTCAACTTTTCACTTCTTTCTTCGTCCTTTTATTCTAACATGACATGTCCCTTCTTGTCACAGAGGGAGTCTTAGAACTCCTGAACTCCTCCTGGTCCTTTATTGTCCCCTAAATAGTCCTTGGTCCTTCTTGCCTGCCTTGCAGATACAGCCTCTGATGCCCTCAGGCACTGCTCCCTTGACCTGCAGACACTCCTGGGCCAAGAACCCTCTCTCAGATCCTGGGAATAGCCAGGATCATGTCAGGCATCTCTGACATCCACTAGCCTGAGGTCTCATGGTTCCTCAGGAGATAAAAATAATCCAAGCCAAACAGGAATGTTTGAATAAGGGGATAGAGAACTCAGGTGTACAGAAGTGAGCTTTCAGCCTCGGTAGCAACAGATCTGCTATCGGTTCTGGAAAAGTGACCTTTATATCATCCATCTTTAGATGGCAATGAAAAGAGCACCCTGATAAGTAGACGTGGGTATCTCAGAGGGCACAGTGATGCCCTAAGAGGCAGAGTTTTCCCAGGTGCTGAGGAGAGTGGGGACGTGGGAGAGGTTCTCCGGGAAAGCTAGTGAGGTTCTTACGTGAAACAGAAGAAACAGCAGCGAGGGTCTCCTCCAGCTCCAGTTAGTAAGAGTTAGACAAAGCTCCGAAGCTGCTGCCAACCTGCTGGCTGCCTTTTTGCCTCACAAATAGTCTGCTTCTTAAAAATACTCTATAATCTTCCCAGAAATAATGATTGTCCCAAAAGAAAAAATTAAGGGGAAAGGTTGAAACAGTAGAGCTGGAAGCCGATGCTATAAAATAGAACACTTCCTCTCTAGCTCCACGTTGGATCAGAAACAGTTAATCACCTCCCAGGACCACCTGAAGTCTGTCGTCCTATGTAGAAAGTTGCCCATTAATTTTTTTTCTTGCAACTTTACCTCCACCCCAGGGCCTTTGTTCTGCCTTAGGACTCACAAGTTTAACCAGAGGCTACTGTGCTGTACTATGGCTTTGATAGTAAAAGAGGAGAAAACCTTCCCCTTTAGTTTAGTATGTAAGGGTGTCTTGAAGACTATGGCTTCGTTTCCCTGGTTCCTGTTCCCAGGGCTTCTCAGAATGAGGACAGATGGGACCGTGTTCCTCCAGGCAGCCTCAGTGATTAAGAGATGAGGTGACAGCACAGGCCCCAGTGACAGCCAGTCTTCTCTCTTGTTATTTAAATTTTAAATGTTTCCTAAGTAAGGAACAAGTTAAGAGAAGGAGCAGGCCAGAGAAGCCTCTATGAAACAGAATGGAAACTACCGTTCATTGAGCATCTCCTGTGTGCCAGGGACTGTGTATGGAGCTTTCAAATGCTTTATTGCTCTTAATCCTACCTGGGAGGTCCGTATGGATAAGAAAACACACAACACACCCCGAGGGCTTACAAAGCGGAGCAGAGAATCCAACGCAAGCCTGTCTGACATCCCTCCTCCATCCCGTCTCCATAGCCAGTCATTTCTTTTTTACACAAATCCCATCTTCCTAGACTTACTTCTCATCCCTTTAAAGCCAAGGAATAGTGGGTGCGGCAGGAAGGTGGGGGGTAGGATGAGGGTACACACGAGGCGTCAACATGTGTGTTTGCCTCATATACGCGTGTGCAGCAAGAGTTCGGGTTTCCAACTTCAAGAGCTTCAGTGGGTTGACATTTGGCTTCTGGACCAGAAAGAACTATGTTGCAAAGGCAGAAAGAGGACAAGTTAAAAATATTTTCATACTTTTGGGCAGATGAATTCCTGTGAGCCATTGCAGGGCCACACAGGGCAAAAGACAGAAGGAACTTTCAGTCTGGGCCACGTGGCTAGAGCCATGCCAGGCATGTCAAGAATCCCAGGTGTTCCGTCCATAAATGTCAAAGAAATGTACATATAATCTGTTTTATTCCCAAGATGTCTATTTTTCATATCTCTTCAATGACTCATTTGCACACCTATTGTAATGACAGGATTTTGGAATGGCGGAGGAATTTGCTACTAAGGCCCTGGAGCTGAAACCGAAATCTTATGAAGCTTACTATGCAAGAGCAAGGGCAAAACGCAGCAGCAGGTGAGGAGAGAGAGAGAGAGGGTGAGAAGCAAGAGCTCTCTTTTCTGAAAATCTGGCCAAGGCAACGTAGACCATCCTGGGGCATATCGGACAGACCCATATGTCTGTCCCTGAGGACTCGCAGGACCAAGCTTTGGGGATGGCTCCCATCGCACAGAACGCATCGTACAGATGGCACCTCTTTGGGGCTGTGGAGATCTAGAGCATTTTACTTTGGGAGAAAACTGCCTTTTCATTGTTGGAGAATGGCACCTTCTTCCAAGAAGCCTCTGCCATATCTCATCGCTTTTTAACCCCCAAAGCAGATAGCGTAGAGACACTGGTGGCTTAAGAAGAGGTCACTTGAGCAAAATATCCTCCCAGCCCTTTTAGAGGGGAAAGTAGGATGGGTCATATATCACAGGCCCCTCTTTCTTTTCTTACAGGCCTTTGGGAGATTCCCTGGATCATTTAGTCTTCCTCCTGGGGCTCTCCTCAAGTCTGGTGGCATCAAGCCTCCTTCTCCCATACCCACCCCTCCCAGCACCACACCACACATGCATGGAGACAGGAGGTCCTGCTGCCAGGACTGAGAGGGCCCAAGAGAAACCCCATCTCTCATGCCCCATCTGCTGTGGTTTGGCCAGTGGGCAGGAAAGGCTCCAGAAAGATCTAGAAACTGCCATCAGTGATCTTTAGATAACTTGTCACTGTCCTTAATGCCTCCTGCCCGGCGCCCTGCCCTTCTCCCCAGCTCTGCCTGTAAAAGAACTGCTTCAGGTTCACAGCTATGACCAGGGGGCATGTGGTCCTGAAAATCAAACCCAGGTTAAGTCTAGTGATGACGGTGGCAGTGATCTTAGTCTTAATTAGCTGGGGCAACAGAGTTCTTACAGAAGCTTGACTGTCAAATTCTCTTTCCCCTTGGATTATTCCTTCCCCACAAGGCCAATTGCCCCTTTTCTGGGCAAGGTTAATAGAGAGGATGGGAGTATCTCTGACTGTTTGTGTCCTTATCTGTAGACTAGAATCTGAGTTTTCTAGTCAGCAAGCCTAATATCTGCCCAGCTTTGATGTAGCAGAATGGAGGAGCCGCAGTGCTGTGGGGCGAGGGGTAGAAAGGGCAGAGGACAGGGTTCTTGCCTAGGATGGAACAGGCCTGGAAATTGGAGCTAAAATATAAAGAAAAAATTCTGCTGGATCAGCAAGATTTTAAACATTGTAGTTACTGTTTTGTTCCTAAGCTAATTGACAGTGGCCCTGTAAATGACAACCCCACCCAACCCTCATACTACCTGGTGTGCCTTCGGACACAGAGAAACTTCCTGAAGGGCCTCGCTGGACTGACAAAATGGGGACATTTCTCCACGGATCCCAGAGAGGCCAGAGGGAAGATGGAGGCTGAACTGGCTAGGGAATCATTCTGGACTCTTCTGGAATGACAGCCTACCTATTTCCTTCCTTACAAATCAGATGAAACCAAAGCCCCCCAGATGCCCCCAGACGCTAACAGTTCTCTGAAACAGTGACCGTGTTCTCAGCTCTTGGTGGTTCCTGTTGATTCAGAATAACTCCAGTTCCTGTGTTTACATTTTGTCAAGCAGACAGTTTGCAGCAGCCTTAGAGGACCTGAACGAGGCCATCAAGCTGTGTCCAAACAACCGTGAGATCCAGAGACTTCTGCTGAGAGTGGGGGAGGAGTGTCGGCAGATGCAGCAACAGCCGGCGGCGGCACAGCAGCAGTTACCGGAGGAAACAGAACCCGAACCCCCGCATGAAGATATCTACTCCGTGCAGGACATACTCGAGGAGGAGTTCTTGGAACAGGATGTTGAGAATGTGTCCATCGGCCTCCAGACGGAGGCTCGGCCCAGCCAGGGGCTCCCGATAATCCAGAGCCCGCCCTCCTCCCCAGCCCACCGTGACGCGGCCTACATCTCCAGCTCGCCTCTCGGCTCTCATCAGGTTTTTGACTTCCGGTCCAGTAGTTCTGTAGGTTCTCCCACTAGGCAGAGCTTTCAGTCCACCTCACCTGCTCTTTCTCCGACTCACCAGAACTCACATTACAGGCCTAGTCCCCCGCATACTTCCCCAGCTCATCAGGGAGGATCTTACCGCTTCAGCCCCCCTCCTGTGGGAGGGCAGGGCAAGGAATACCCGAGCCCTCCCCCGTCCCCTCTCCGCAGAGGCCCTCAGTATCGGGCCAGCCCTCCAGCGGAAAGCATGAGTGTCTATAGATCCCAGTCAGGCTCCCCCGTGCGCTATCAGCAAGAAACAAATGTTAGTCAGCTTCCTGGCAGACCGACATCTCCATTATCCAAGATGGCCCAGCGGCCCTACCAGATGCCCCAGCTTCCTGTGGCAGTGCCCCAGCAAGGGCTCAGGCTCCAGCCGGCCAAAGCGCAGATTGTGAGAAGCAACCAGCCCAGCTCAGCAGTTCATTCGAGCACTGTCATCTCCACAGGGGCCTATGGCCAAGTGGCCCATTCAATGGCTGGTAAATACCAGTCTTCACAAGGAGACATAGGAGTAAGTCAGAGCCGGTTGGTTTATCAAGGGTCAATCGGGGGGATTGTAGGGGATGGGAGACCCGTGCAGCATGTGCAGGCCAGCCTGAGTGCAGGCGCCATCTGTCAGCACGGAGGGTTGACCAAAGAAGACCTTCCCCAGCGACCTTCCTCCGCCTATCGAGGTGGCATGAGATACAGCCAGACACCACAGATTGGGCGTAGCCAGTCCGCATCCTATTACCCAGTCTGTCACTCAAAACTAGATCTGGAGCGTTCCTCCAGCCAACTAGGTTCCCCTGATGTGTCACATTTAATCAGAAGACCTATTAGTGTCAACCCTAATGAAATCAAACCCCACCCACCAACTCCCAGGCCATTGCTGCACTCCCAAAGCGTAGGCCTTCGTTTCTCTCCATCTAGCAATAGTATCTCATCCGCCTCCAACCTAACTCCTACCTTCCGGCCATCTTCCTCAATTCAACAAATGGAGATCCCACTGAAACCGGCATACGATAGGTCATGTGACGAGCTGTCGCCAGTGTCTCCCACTCAGGGAGGTTACCCTAGTGAGCCCACCCGATCCAGGACCACACCATTCATGGGGATCATAGATAAAACAGCCCGGACTCAACAGTACCCCCACCTTCACCAGCAGAATCGGACCTGGGCAGTGTCATCAGTGGATACCGTTCTCAGCCCTACGTCTCCAGGCAACCTGCCTCAGCCTGAGTCCTTCAGCCCGCCGCCATCCGTCAGCAGCATTGCCTTTTATAACAAAACCAACAATGCACAGAACGGCCACTTGCTGGAGGACGATTACTACAGCCCCCATGGGATGCTGGCGAACGGGTCGCGCGGAGACCTGCTGGAGAGAGTTAGCCAGGCCTCCTCGTACCCCGACGTGAAGGTGGCTCGGACCCTCCCTGTGGCTCAGGCGTACCAGGACAACCTGCACAGGCAGCTGTCCCGGGACTCTCGACATGGGCAGACGTCCCCTATCAAACCAAAGAGACCATTTGTGGAGTCTAATGTTTAAAAGACGTGTGTTGGAGTGAGACCCCTATGTGTTCACTGCACATTTTCAGGCTTGGTTTCCACATTCGAGGTAGTTCTCTGGCTTAATTTCTCATGTAGTTTCCGCGTGGTGTTCAGAGGTGGCAGCCCACATGCCGAAATCCTTTGCATGCAGCCAACTGGGAAGCTGGCCTCCGGGGAGCCAGGACTTGGGTTTCTTTTGTCTGTACCCTAGCCACACGCTCTCTCCCTCTCTTCAGATGCCAACGAGGAGATTGTTGTGCCGTGGGCTTTAACCCAGGGAGATCAGACACACTGGTCAGCTTTTTCCAGGAGACAATCGCTTTCACTGATGTTCTTGTTGTGTAAAACGTCTTTCTCCTTTTTTTACAAAAATAAGATGTTCTTGTTCGTTTTCTTCTAGGAACTTTAGAAAGAGTGTGATGCCCCTTTGCCTTTGCATTCTTATCCAGTGTTATCCAAATAGCAGCCCCAGTGCATTCTTGTGCCATGGTCTCCTCCCCTGGACCGCCAGCTCCCTGCAGCCATCCGGTCTAGAATGTTCATTTAGATTATCGCTGGTCTTCCTCTGGGGGTAAAGGATCAAGGAGAAAGAGAAGAAGTAAGAAATAAGAAAGCACCAATGCAGTTATTCGAAATGTCACTACATGGATTTCCCAAGAGGCATTTTAGGAACATTGAGAAAACAACCAGCCCTTTAAATATTTCAGTCAGTCGAGGAAATTGGATGAGAATCATGCATACTTTTAAATAATTCACTGAGTTATTCTTTTAGCCAAATTAACCATTAAAAGCTACCGATTTTCCATGGGTGGGGGAGAGAATAAATAAATACATAGAGAGAGAGACTGTTCTGGATTCTCAGTGAAAGGCTGTAGAAAATCTGTCTTGGAGAAATCTACTTTTTGGGTTCTGATACGTCACTGAGCATCGTATTCCTCAAAAAGCATTCTCTTCCTGGAGGTTGCCTGGTGTAGTAATCCTGTTAAGTTGGATCTTTGCCTAGAGCCAGATTTTGTCCTACTGGCCCTCTTTTTGTTTTTTTTTAAACCCAGATGGTATAGTGAAGAATTGGTTTTGGGGGAAGGAAGTTGAATTCTCTGGGGACGGTAAGACTTATTCCCAGAGCTTGCACCCAGGGCCATTGCATTCCATGGCAAATGTTGTCTAACTCCATTTCAAGATCTATTGTTTCATTATCTATTATTACAGGAATTGTTTACTCTTTTCTTTTTCTAGGTAGGAGTGTTTGGGGATTGATATTTAAAAGCCAGGCACGGCAAAGTGTTTCCGGGTGAAGAAAGAACCCTTTCAGCCCTGGGTAGGAGCACATAAGGTAGACAGCAAGTCTTCTGATCCAGTCACCCTCCAGACATCTCCTGTGTCTAGTGGCCCTTTGCTAACCGGTCCTTTGAGTGACTGAGGCCAGCATGAGAGGGACGGCAAGAACACTGAAATCGAAGCCTTAGCACAGGCCTGGTAGCGACTGCACATCAGCTCTTAAAGTTAACAAACTAAACAACTAAAAGTAAACAAAAGAGAATTTGGTCACTGTTACCAGGAATCATTCTGCTCTTGTTGGTAAAGGGCTACAGGAAGGGAGGTTTCCTGAATAAAAATCCAGATGTGACCAGACCTGTTTGTAATAGTAAGTGTCCTCTGAAAGAATTGTTAAGACATGGGGAGCATGAAGCTGAAATCAGAAACACTTCTTTACTAACTTAGATCTGCCAAATAGATGAACCCCTCCACCCCCAAGCCTGGAACAGGCCAGGATGTGTGTCCTGTGCTAGAAGTAAACAGCAAGGCTAACTCAAGACCCAGCCTCTGTCCACTCTCTCTGATGCTTAAGGACTATCTCCCACTCACCTAGCCCAGAGTGGACATCAGTGTCTCTCTCTCTCTCTCTCATCAAGAAGGTGAAATGTACAGCTATAGCATCAGCCTACAGCCAGGAGCCCAGCAGCCTCTCAGCTTTTTTTGTCCAGATCTCATCAGCCCTGTTGGGTTCTTTGCATCTTACCCTTTTTAACTACTACTCACTGAGGAGCTGCTGCTACATTTTGAAAATTTCTCAGTGTTTATTAGAAAAGTGCCCCTTGTTTATTTGGAACACCACACATACCACCTGCACTCACGTGAGTGGGCAAGCAGGTGCTGTAGTTTTACAAATACACCACTGATGCCACTTCTCCCGAGCGTGTCTCTTAGAATTTTCTAGGACGGACAGATTTAGGGTCCATGCCTTACTGGACAAAACACTAAACTGTCAACAGTCAAGATGCAATTCTTTTTTAGCCATCGTAAGAGGGAGTGAATATCACTACTGGGCGCCCGTTGTGTTTGACTAAAAATTGCCAACTGGACCTTATTGGAGCAGGAGACAAAGCTTTTCCTTGTAAGCAGACCGCCTGTGCCCTGTTTTGCTACTTCACTGCCACGGGGTGATCTCAGCGCTGCACCTTAGAGGTGCCTCCTCCCCAGGCGGCACTTGCTGAGTCAATGTCTGGCTTCAGGTGGGGGGGGGGGGGAATTTTCACATGAAACCGGTAAGTTCCACTCAGCCAATTCACATCACCCTGAAATGGAGACAGTGGTGACAGACTTCAGCTTATAGGTTTCTCACCAGATCCTACCTTCCGTTCACCCAGAATTCTTGCACTCATGGGTTTCCATCACATCATGTCTTTAAATGGGTGCACTTTATTGTTTGAATTTGTAACTGATAAATACTGGATATTTAAGTGTAAGTAATGTCTTCATTAGAAAATAGCAAAACCGCCCTTGTCTTTTAGTGTATTTTTCAAGGGGAAAAAAAAAAAAGAAAGAAAGCAGTGGATCACAACATTTATAGCACAAGAAATAACTGTTGTATATAAGCATCAAAAAGATTAAGAGTTTTTAAATACAAAAAAATATTTGCCGTGATTTTAAAGTGGTTTTCCAGCAATTTTCTTAGGGACTCCTGAGACATGGTTACTTTATTTACTGGATCAGTAAGGCACACAATTAACAATTAAAAATTAATGTTTATTTACAAAGTAAAGGGAAAACCTGTGTAACATGAGAATTTGGCATGGACAAAATGGAGACCATTTTGTATCTGCTGTTGTATCTTGTCCGGGTTGCAGACGTGCGCTATTAAAAGTCCCAAGTTAATAGAGCACAAACCCTTCTTGTTCCTCTCCCATGTGCCCTTCTTTCTAGATGTGTTTAACTTAAACTCGAAGGCTCAGGAAAATTCCACTAATTAGAATCATGTACAGTACCCCAGGTCGTTGTCCAGAGATAACAAGTTTGCTAGTTTAGTTAAGCCTGGATTATTGTAAACAGAACAGCTTAGAGAAAGGTATTCTCGGCCCTTATATTGTATAGTAGTTTATGAACCCCCTCTCTAAATATTGGTATTTTTATATTCCAGAGATGTACCCAACAGAAAAATTAATCAGTATCTAATTTAATATCCATAAGTATTTTCCTTAGACTTTAGTCATAGACAGTGGGTTTTTGTGGATGTCACCTTGCTTCACCATACTTTACCACTAGGTGTCACTGTGGCTCTGCACCAGGCTTGTCTGGTAGCAGAGAATGGCAGCATCTCTGGAGGAGCGACATCCAGGCCAACAGACAGGCCCATAGGCTCAAGAGGGTTCGAGAAGGAGGGAACAAAGGCCTGGAAAGGGGTCTTCATACATCTGTGCCAGATGTGGCGAGATAAGCTCTTTGAACACTACCTGCTTTGGACCTTCAGCCAGGCAGAGGCTGGGGGAAGGCTGACCAGAGCTCCCTTTCTCTGGTGGATGAATGGGTGTGCAGAAGACCCATTTCTTCCCCAGGAGCATCCCTCTCAGTTCCTCTCGGCCTCCAACTTTTGTAACTCCAGAGGTGTCACGGTTGGATGGTTTGATTCAAAGATAGTTATTTTTCTCCTGCAGAATTGCCTTGGACAAAACCAGTTGCTTGCTGAATCTTTGCCACAAAATGGAACAGGCTCCCCAGGGGGCAGGATGTACCCACCCCATCCCAGCCTCGCCCGCCCTGCCTGTCTGTCCCGGGGCTGCCCCCTTCTCGAGAAGCTACCCTGCAGAGGCAGCCTGCAGCTGCTCCCACACCAGGTCTGTGCCACCCGGTTGCGTGTGCACTTGGGGGGGTGTGGCTTTCTCTCCTCCTCCTCTAGGAATTCCAGACTGACCAGCAGCTACCATGACTGACAACAGTGAACAAAGGGCTTAGGGGTAGGAGCTACCTACAAAGACGTGTCATGGAAACCTTCACCATGCAATGCCTTGAACTCAGCTCTGGCTGCTCCCAAGAAGAGGTGGCTGGCTGGGGGCCTGGACACAAGCACAATGGGGCTGGTGGAGCCACTGTGCAGAGCTACTTGAATAATCACTGGGTCTTCATCAACTTTTATAACACAGACCACTCAAGGGCTGAAGTGTTGGTAACCTGCATTTCGGTGTCCAATGCCTCACAGCAGCTGAACCACCCTGAGATGCTTGTGGCCAGCTGATGGCCACAGTCAGAGCTTTGAAAGTCAGTACCAAATGAATGCGTAATTGGACACCAAAAATCAAGTGTTACTTTCGTGTTTCCTCACCCATATCCTCTCATTTCTTCCTGCTGACTCTGTGATATCTCCACTAAGCTGACCTGTCAGGTTTTAGCTGGATGCATATAGGTGCAGGCCGGCATCGCTCTCGTTTTTTCCACCTAGTCTGTGGAAAGGAAGGAGCTTAGCGGGCTGTGTTGTAGCACTTGCTGGCTGGATTTTTCTTTTGCCTAATCGCTAACCAGAACACCTGGTTAGGGGGACCCAACTCAATCCCTTTGGTCCCCAGGACCAGACAGAGAGTCAATTCTGGAAAATTCAGTACTTGAATGTACCTGCCTTATTGTGAACCAACTTACTGGAAAAGTGTTAGAAATGCTGGCTCCAGATCTCTACTTCATTCACAGGTTATTTTGGAAGTTCTGTAAGTTACACTTCCTGTTCTGGTTTGGTTTTTTTGGTTTGTTTTTGTTTCTGTTTTTTTTCCTCTTTGGCTGATTCCTGCTGAGTGGGACCAGTTCCTCGTCAGGCTCAGGGCAGGTGCCATTCTCAGGCATGGCCTCCTTTCCATCCAGCATAGCATCTTTGTCTCTGTTCTGTCTCCTCCAAATCCAAGATGATTTTAATTAGTACAGACATGTACAGTCTACAATTAAAGAGTGATTTGTACTAATATGATTTTGATTCTTCCTCCTCTTTGCTGTCCTTTCAAGACACTTGCTGGAAAAAGCTTTAATGCACTTAGTTTTCCTTTAGGTTTTCTATAACTCAGATGTAAAGGACTTTCTCTGTACAGTATATTATCCAATGCATGTTTGTTCTCTATCCTGATATATTGAACACCACACGGTTGTGAACTCGTGCAGTGGGGATGTCCCACACCCAACAGAGGCATCTAGGCCCCTGTGTATAAGGAAAGACGTTTTCCTTTGCTGTACTTGCTTGAGCAGTTTTATTGTCTGTACATGTGAGCTGTGTGAGATAGATGTGAAAAGTTAAATGAATGCAGTTTCCTGCCCATGTATACAGATCGCCATCTGTACAATGAACTGTATGTATGAAAGCAAATGTACTTATTTATAAATGGGTAACACTTGGAAAAACATGGCGTTGTGGTGCACTCTCCTTTCATTACAGTACCTCTCAGGGGAGCTGACTTGCGCTCAGCTACACTAAGGCCTGCAGTGTGAGGAAGCCTCCCCCAAGAACAAATGGCAGAGGCCAAATTCCTAATGATTTGGCTGGTCTCTTAAGGGATATTTAGGGTCACCCTTTCAGGCTCTGGTTCATCAGAGAAGTTACTGAGCACCTCTCTCGGGAGTTGGACACTGCGGTGGGCACGCAAGAACCATGCACAAGACAGTCCTGAGGGCCCATCAGCCAAGGCTCACTGCATTCATTGAGAAAGGGAGGCTTTTTCTTCCGTGGAAGAGTCTTTCTCCAGCCATGCCAAGGGAGCACTGAGTTCCTCTCCTTTGATTTTAACAGCTGAGGCTACACCCCAATCCAGCTACCGTACCAAAATCCAAGGCTGCCAGTTAGGACTGTTAGGTTTAGAGACTGCAGGCCCGAGGCAGGGGGACAGCACCAGCTATAGTTCCCAAGGCTAACTTGGTTAAAGTTGGAAGCCTACTGCTTCCAGTGACTTTATTTTTTCTTCAGAAATCCGGCCGGAATTTCCAATCCTCGCCATATAGAGAGCTAGGCAGCTGCCCTGTGAACGGAGAGGTTGCAGATTTTCTGAAATTGGCTGGAGACTCCATACCCTTCGTTAAGGACAGAGTCCTGTGGTCTTTCCTGCCTGGCTTCGACCTCTCTGTCTACTTCAGGCACAAGCAAGGAAGGAAACCACCTCCTCTAGACGCCAGACTTTGTTGAACAAACGCCCCTGCTGTGTAACTACATCCATTTCCCCCAAAGCACCAAAGCTGGGGAAGCAGGAAAACTCCAGGCATGCAGTCATCCCAGCCTGGACACCACAACTGCCTTTAAAGAGGAGAGGACTCTGGAAGGAACTACCTGCTCAGTCTGAAAAGCATTCCTGGGCTGTTCCAGTTATTTCATTAAAAGTTAAAAATGGATAAGTGGTTGAAAGTAAAACAGGGTTTATTTTTTGGTTTGGTTTGGTTTTTTATAAACTTATTTTATTTTTGGCTGCATTGGGTCTTCGTTGCTGTGTGCGGGCTTTCTCTAGTTGTGGCGAGCGAGGGCTACTCTTCGTTGCAGTGCTCAGGCTTCTCATCGCAGTGGCTTCTCTTGTTGCGGAGCACGGGCTCTAGGTGTGCAGGCTTCAGTAGTTGTGGCACGCGGGTTCTAGAACACAGGCTCAGTAGTTGTGGCGCAAAGGCTTAGTTGCTCCGCAGCATGTGGGATCTTCCCAGACCAGGGCTCGAACCCGTGTCCCCTGCATTGGCAGGCGGATTCTTAACCACTGTGCCACCAGGGAAGCCCAGGGAAACAGTTATTTAAGAATTCCTGAGGCACTGAATGATTCCTAAAAAGCTAATTTTTCTTTAAAATAAATTTATTTATTTATTTATTTTTGGCCGCGTTGGGTCTTCGTTGCTGTACGCGGCCTTTCTCTAGTTGTGGTGAGCAGAGGCTACTCTTCGTTGCGGTGCGCAGGCTTCTCATTGTGGTGCCTTGTTGCGGAGCACGGGCTCTAGGCGTGCGGGCTTCAGTAGTTGTGGCTCACGGGCTCTAGAGCACAGGCTCAGTAGTTGTGGCCACGGGCTTAGTTGCTCCTCAACATGTGGGATCTTCCCGGACCAGGGCTCGAACCCGTGTCCCCTGCATTGGTAGGCAAATTCTTAACCACTGCACCACCAGGGAAGTCCCAGAAAGCTAATTTTTAAAAGCTGTTTGCCCTGAACCTAACTAAAGAGCCACTCAGAGCAGCAGGAAACAGCACATTCTGGTAGGTCTTCCCCTAGTCATTTTCATTCCCTGGTAGGTGCCCTTTAGTTGCTCTTTATATAGCTCGACACACCGCTGTGCACACATGCACGTGGGCAGTCAGACTCCCCTTCCACAGACCAAGGCTGAGGGGGGAACATAGCATCATCTTCTTTCACCTTTAAAAATGAAAGCTGGAGGAGCTTGAAGAAACTTGGAGACTGAGTCTTCCTATTGCCAGGAATAAGGATAGGACATTCATACTAAGGACATCATGTCTGGAAGGCCCTATGATAAAAAGGGCCTCATAGAAGAGACAGAGCTGAGTCCATTGTAAAGGGCCGTTCTCTTGAGATACCCCTTATGTCCCAGACACTGTGATGGGGACTTCCCACACGTTCTCTAACGTATTCCTCATCCAATTTCTGACAGACATTGCCGTCTCCAGAACACAAATGAGGAAGCAGATCCTGAGAGTTTAAGTTGCTCAAGGTCATGGAGTCAAAGGTGGGACTCTGAATCAGATCTGCCCAGAAAGCATTTTCCCTGTACCGTGCTGCCTGCCAGCTTCCTCAGAAGGGGGTATTCCAAGACAAGCAATCTGGATGACCCCGGAAGCAGCACAGGCAGTCGTCCAGAAGGAAGCTTAGAGAATGCTACTTTGTGCTCCTTTAGAGAAACAACTCTGTACCATGGGCAAGAGGAATAACTCTGGATCCCCTCGAGGTTCCAAACCCAGTGAGAAGGTAAGTTGGTTAAGGAGTAGCTCCCTGGAGGGAGAGGCAGCATCTGGGATTATGTGAATATTCAAACACAGAGAGACCCTTAAGATTCAGAGGCTAGCACAAAAGCCGCAAGGGAGATGTCACCCTCACAGGGTCAGGATGCCTCTGCCCTCACGCGGAGAGCCAACCCTGACCCTGACCGAGAGATCACCTTGTGACATGAACCAGGCCATGCTTTGCAGGCTTTTAAAGCAAATGAAGGTCCACATAGAAGCCTTGATCAGGAGACTCTATAGATGCATCAAGCAAAGACCTCTCAAGCTCTGGCTGAGACACGCCAGAAACCAGATTCAATACAGAAAATAAAGTAAGTGCTAGGAAGTAAGAATCCACGGTCCCTTTCAATAGTGAGCCCTCTTAGTAAGTTTTTCAGCTAAGTGACAGTGCTTTTCAGGAGCACACGGTAGATCCCGGTGGGATCTGAGTCGCACCCAGCTTTACTGTAAACACATCTGCCTGAGCCTCAGGAATTGACCTAAGTGGAATCTCAGCTTGTTCTCAAAACTTTGCTCCTCTTCTTAAGGAATGAAGAGACACGTTTTTGAAAGGAAAAAGGTTAATTGAATACTGGGGAAACTTCTTGCCAAGGCCCTTGTCAGGCTCTTACGGCTCCACCCTCCAGGCCACTCTGTCTGGGTTGAGAAGAGAATTTCTCTAACCGTGTGGAAGAGCCTCCCTCACTGGGTCCAGAGTCAGGACAGCTACTGGGCTGTTTCAGAGCCTGTGTCATCATAAATATCATTAATCACTTTACCTTCTGTGCCCAGCCTGGGGATATGCAAATTCTTTCAACCCTAGTAGACTAACTTCATGCATGTGCTAAAAGCACTGGCTCCTTTTATTGCCACAGTAAATGAAGATAACAGACAAGACACCTGCTGTAGACATTTATTGAATCATCTGTTGTACCAACACTACATTGTACTTCATAGAAGACTGGCCACAGGCAAAGTAAAATAAACCACCACGGAAGAGCTTGGGGGTGGGGGGGAGGCTTTTTGGCTCATGAATCATCCAGCATACGCTTTGGCAAACAGGCCAGTTTATAGACTTTTCTTGCAAATCCAAGGTTCCATTTCTCTCTGTGCCTTTCTGGCAACGGAGATATACAACTGTACTCTTGTAGTTTGTCTAAGGTGGAGTTTTCCCACGTGTAAACAATGACCATACCAGGTGATCAAAGAGTTGCCGGAGCTCGTGCCCTTGCAGAGCGTATGATATTAACAGGGTGCGGAGACACCCTGGTGCCGGGGCTGCAGCAGAGCCCGGAATGCCCACGGAAGGGAGCAGGGAGCCCTGCTGGTAAGGCGCCCAACACAGCCACCTGCTCTGAGAAGCAGCATCGCCTGAGGCAGGACCCACCACAAAAGCTGTTTTAGAAATCTGGGCATTAGGGGAGACAAGCTCCCTTTCTCGAAGGCAGCATTTAGGTGGGAGAAAGGCAGCCGTTAAAATAAAACAGTAGTCAGATTTGGAAATTTTATTAATGTCTTCATTTAAGTAAACTGTGTCTTGTCTCAAACAGTGTCATGCTCCTCAAAGCCCAGAAAACGAGGAAAACAAGGAGAGAGCATTCACCAAGTCCAAGAAGCACAAGATCGATGCTGTAATCACGTTATTTCTAGACAGAAGCCAAACGGTGACTCAGCTAACAGCATTACACACTCATGGGGTTGGGGGGATTAATCCGATTCTGACTTGGTCCCAACTTCCTGCAAAGATGGGCCCCAGGTAGGAGAGGATGAGGCTTTCCTCCTGATTAGGCAGCCCCTACCCTCCCTATGGAAAGGGAAAGGGGGCAATAGCGGCAGCTTTTTGTTTAAAGCAAAAAGGCTTGTGTCCTGGGCCTCTGTCAGAGCACCGCCTGAGTGAGCTCCGAGGGGGGGCAGCTGGCTCGCGAGGCCGGCCCCCGCGGGGAGGGGAGCCCCTGCAGGCGGCATACGGCCCGCAGCGCCCGCCGAGGCCCACCTCCTGCCTCTTCTTCGGGCTGCTGGGCCCCAAAGGCAAAGAAAGCCGCCCTCGGGCTAAGGGGTTAAAGAAAGAGAAGGCTGCAGAGCGCCGCTGGGCCCAAGCCACGCGTCCAGAGCTTCCCAAGGGCCAGTCCCTCCCCTCTGCTGGGGAACCCTGCCCTGACACCAGCATATTTTACACATAATATCACTTGCTCCGCTGCCAAAGGCTGGGCCCGCAAGACTCCTGGTTGGAGTTCCGTGTCACACAAAGCAAGTCTTGGCCTCGCCGGGCCCGGCGCTGAGCCCCGCCTTCTCCGCGGACACAGCCCAGGCCCCGCTGCCCCGAGCGGGGAGCCGCCTCCCCCTCTCCAACCCCTTTAAGGATCTGTGCTTCTGCGACCACGCCCAACCGCCCAGAACCCTACCCAAAGCTGCTCCATCTGAGGGGGTGGCAGGGGCAAGGGGGGCGGGGGTCTGCGCAGGACTAACACGACGGCAGCGGCGGCGGCAGCAGCAGCGAGGAGGGGAAAGCGGAGGGGGCCTGAACCCCGGAAATCAGCGCTCAGGGAGGAGGGCTGCCCCACCCCCGCTCCCCACCCCCGGAGCCTCGGCGGGTGCGGGACAGACACCTGTCGGGGCCCCGAAACGGCGGAGACCGCCTCGGGGGACAGGACGGGATGGCACGGGGCGCGCGTCACTGGGAGCTGGGGCTGTCGCCCTCCGTCAGCGTCTTGAAGTCCATGGAGAGCGCTTGCTCTTCCGCCTGGAGGGGCCGCTTCCAGTCGGCGCGGCTCAGGATGTAGAGCACGACCGCGCCGAAGGCGGCCAGCAGCAGGCCCAGCACGTTGGCCAGGACGCCCTCGGGCTCGAACTTGCTGTACTTGGTCCTGCGGGATTGGGGCGGAGGGCGAAGCCACCCGAGGCGTCGCCGTTAGGCCGAGTGCCATTCGCCCCCGGCCCACAAGATGCAATGCGATCCCAAGCCCAACCCCGGCCCCCCACCCCCACCCCACTGGGAGAAAAGCCGCTGTTCGGCGGCCCCACACAGAGCCGCCGGGAGGGGGCGCTCACCCGAGCTCGAACAGCAGCGCCTCCTTCAGGCCCAGCAGGGCGGTGCCCACCGAGAGGAGGAAGATGGCGCCGCCAAGGAAGACGTGCTGCGGCCGGTAGCGGCTCCGCAGAGAAAACGACGCGCCGGGGAACAGGAAGAAGCTAAAGCCCATGAGCCACTGGGAGGAAAAGCGAGGTGCTGCCGGAGGCTGAGCTGCGCTGGAGACGGGAGCCCGAGGACGCCCCAGGTGGGCCGCCGCCCGCGAGGACCAAAGGCCCCGCCACCCCCGCGCGGTGGCCTACGGCCGGAGACGCAGCGGGAGCGCTGAGCACGTGGGGAACGTGGGCCGGCGCTCTAGGCCGGTCTCAGCCCCACACTTTGCGCCCCGAGGCGGGGCCTGGGACCACATCCACGTGCCTGTCGGCCAGAAGGGCGCCGGAAGGGCGCCGGTCCGAGGCAGCGCTCGGCGGGCTGGAGCGCCTTTCGCCTGTGCGCACACCTGGCCCCGGCCCTGTTGGGCCCTGCTCCCCGCCCTCCCCAGCGCCGTGGAGCCGCAAGGACTCACCTGCACAAAGAAGAGGACGAAGACCAGAATGCCACACCAGCTGTGCAGGCTGTACAGGTCGGCGTAGCCTTTCTTCCTGTGGTAGTCGAACACCGCCACCAGGCCTAGCCGGAGGGGGTCGCGTGAGGACTGGGCTGATGGCGACGGAGGGGGTGCGGTGACCCAAGGGAAACCCGACCCGCCGGGACTTCTGGGCTCCAGTCCCAGCTCGGTGGCTGCCAGCACCAGTGTCCCTGCCCGGAAGGGGGAGGAGGGGTGGGGAGGGGGGACTGGACAGTAAAGCAGCTCCTTCCCCAAGTCAGCAGAGGTGGGGGAAGGAGGGCGGGCCCGTGCCTGGAACTCACCCACCAGGGCGATGACGAAGGCGAAGACGTGCAGCAGCCCGTGCAGAACTTTGGTGGTGCGTTTGGCCTCATTCCTGAAGACACGGTAAACCAGCAGGGCTGGTGGGCCGTGAGAAAGGGAATGTCAGGGCGCTAAGCCGAGCACGAGGCCTTCTTGCCAGGGCAGCGAGGAGACACCCCCGGCTGGAGAGCGGAGGGCTTGTCCAGGTACCCCAGCCACAGGAAGTGGGGGAGGAAACGAGGCTCCGTATGCCCCCGCACCGCCCACCCCCTTCTTAGCTGTCCTGTATCCCAGGCTTTGTTTTAGGCTCATCGTGCAGTCACATCAAGGTGTCACCAGGCTTCTGAGTTCACCTCTTAGCTATGATGGTACTCAGATTTTATAGCACTGAAGCCAGATCAGACCTTCACTACTCTTAGCCAGCAGGCTCCCTGGTTGGGAAACCCCAGGTTCTCAAAGAACTTTGCAACCCCAAGCTAACTCCCCCTCTTCGGGCTGAAGCAGTCAGGGCCAGGGGTCGGGCGGAATGCCTCTCGGGAGTGTGCTGCTGAGGAGGTGGCTGTCACCAGGACCACATCTAGGAAGAATGCATAGATCCAGCTTGCTTGTTACCAGAAAGAGAAGGCCAAGGCCCCCTGGCCTTGAGGCAGGGTGGGGGCCTGCCACGGCCTGGATCCTACCCCAGAGAGAGGAGCTCTAGCTCCTCCAAGTCCAGCGTCTACACGCACACACGCACGTACCCTCACGCTCACACTCACGCTCACTTTCTCTCCCTCAATTTCAAGCCGCCTCTGCAGAAGATGGGCTTTGCTCACAGCCCAGCCCCTGGGCCTCCGTGTGCAGCTCACACACCTTCGGATGCTCCTTGTTGAAGCACGAGGTGAAAGCTCTGGGATAAGTCAGGAGTTGCCACCCACCAGCCGTGGGGCCCTGGATCTGGATTCCCAGTGTCCCCAAGGTCCAAGCCAGCTTCCTTCTCTGACTGGGCAGATTCAGGTGTGAAAGGGTTCCTGCACATCTCCTCTCTCAGGTGGCATCGCCCAGGGACTCACCATCTCCCTGCAAGAAGACCAGGCCTATGATCATGCAGAGAGGATGCACGTTGAACTGCAGGGCGCTCTCCCAGGCGATGCCTCCTCGGTACACACCGAGCCAGGTGCCAGTCGTGGCCACCACGGCCAGGCCCAGCAGCTGGGAGAAGGCCACATAGTAAAGCAGGGCCGCAGGGGCAGGTGCTGGGCGGGCAGGGCTGTCCATGCCGAGGCGGCTCTATGCCGAGGCGACTGCTGCAGGGAAGATGGTGGAGCTTAGAGGAGCGGCCCACAGCCTCCAAAAAGACATCGCAGGCCTCCCTTGCCCACCTCTGCCTCCTCCCTTGGCCCACAACCCCAGGCCTCCGTGAGAGTGCTCCCGGAGCACCCGGCGGGGGTGGGGGCGCCTTCCTGCAGAGACTGACCCACAGCTGGCTGCACTTCCACCTGCAATGAGGGAGCAAGTCAAAGTCCTCCAAGTTCTGGCCGGAGCAGGAGGGCCCAGTGCCAGTGCTTTACTTTCTGTTTCAGGAGGCCCTGGGTTTTCTCAGGTGGGGTTCACAGGTGAAACAGAGAAGTGAGCAAATTCCTTGAAGGTGCTGGAATTTTTCCTCCAGATGAATCATAAAGGACATCTAGGGTGAGAAATGAGGAACCTGACTCCCCTGTGCCTGCTTTTTCAGCTCCCAGCTGGAGATGAAAGAAGTCCTGCCCACAGAGAGCTGCAGGGCAGCTGCCGGTAGAAGGAATGTTCTGTGAGCCGCTTCAGTAGAAAGGACCAGGCGACAGGAGCCTCCGAGCTGCCCGTTTCCCTTCCTGCCTCGTCTTCCCCTCCACACCTGGGGCGTGGGCCTGCCCCCCTCCCTCAGGCCAGGCTTCCTGAACTGAGATCTACAAGGTGAGAACTCCTGGGGTCACTTAGCGCACAGGGATCCTGTGAGAAAAGGTGTGTCACTGCTCCCGTTGTGCAGACAGGGAACCAGGGGCTCAATGGGGTTTGGGGAAGCAAGGCTCAGGGCCAGTGGGAGGCATTTCCTGGCTCCTCTGCCCAGTCCCCAGTGTCTCCACAGCCTCGCCCGGGCTCAGGGTGGCCTGTGTGCCGGCTCTTCCCGCTGAACCAGGCGGGAGAGGCACTGGAAGATGGGAGGAGAGGAGGCGGTTGATGAACAAGTATGGTCGCCGTTTGCTGGGCCTCGGTGCTGGCGGCCTGGGGCCACAGAAAGACGCTGCTGCAGCTCCCAGAGGGCCGAGCACTCCATCCCATCTTGCCTCTCCCACTGCCCCAGCCTCTCCCAGCAGCTCTGGAGACCCCCTCCTTCTCCTTCATTACCAGCAGAGGACAGCAGCTGAGCAGAGATGTTTAACTAACAAATTCTGGGGCCCCTAAAAGCGAGCGCACACCCTGCACCCTGTGCGGCTCAAGAACTAGTTTCCAGCTGGCCTGGCCTTGGCCTCCTGGGGACCGGGCTGTCTTTACCCCCAGTTCTCTCTGCCACCTTTGACAACTGTTGGCAATTCCATCATTTTTTAAAAAGGGGGGCAGGCAGTGTAACACACCTCCCTGCAGTAAAATACAGATAAGCAAAAAAAGAGAAAAATTACAAGTAATCAACATTTTGATTTATATCCTTTTCTTCTGGAAATACATGTACCTTCTTTCATAGAAACATGACCATACCAATTTCTAACCTGCTTTTTTCACTTCATTATAGATCGTGCACATCTTTTCATGTCAGTACATGACAGGCTATTTCATATTTTAACCAATCCCCTAATCTGTTGTTAAATATTTAGCCAGCTTTCACTAAATAACACTGTGATCATTTCTGTACAACACTCGTCTAATTCCTAAGTGAACAAATAGAGTCCTAAGCAAGGGCTAGGTTCTTTTTTAGGTTTTGGATACATTCTGTCAAATCATCTTCCAGAAAACACTCCCAAGGCAGGTGGGAACACCTGTTTCCAGAAGCCGTGGGCAACAGTGAAGCCGTATTTCTGGAACTCTTGCCCTCGTGCTTATCTGTCACCTCTACACTGATGACTTCTAAATCTAGTGCCAGTCTGTCCTCTCCCCCAAATTTAAACCCCATTTCTAACTGTCCACTAACATCTCTACCTGGACATCCCTCCAACACTTCAAACTCAGCACATCCAAAGTTACACTCCTCCCCTGACCTCCCAGGTCGCCCTTCGAGTCCCAGTGCCGAGTCCTTCTGCTTCACCCCCACGTCTCGCCATTGCTTCCCTCTTGGCCATCTTCATTTCCACCACCCAGCAGGGCCTGGAGCTTCTGCCCCCGTCTCCCTACCCTCCTCAATCTGCCTGACCGACAGGGACAAAGCCAGATCCCAGTCATGTTGCCCCACTAGGCACAAAGAGCCACCAGCGTATGGTGGTCAAATGCCAACTCCATAACTGACCCTAACCCAGAGCCCACCGGCAGCCCCCACTGTTCTCCTACCACGTCCACTCGGAAGAGATGCTCCCAGTTCCCCAGCTCTGGCAGCACGGCCTGTTGTTATCCCCTCCACCTCACACCCCCGCTCCTCCTCTTCCGCCTCTGTCGATTTGCTCCACGACCTGAAATGGGCCTTTTGTTCACCACTCTGTCCCCCTCCTCTCTGTTCCCAAGGCTGGCCAGGCGCTTACTTACCCTCGGTGTCCTGCCTCGCGTTAAGCCCTGTGAGCCTCTCTGCTGCAGGGCCCTGTGAGCTCCCAGAAGGCGGGGAACGCATCTACCTCCCCCTTGGGGATCTCATCCCTGGGCTGACTCTTACAGGAAAAGTGTACTGAACTGAGAAATCCCGTCCTCCTCTGCTTTATTAGATTCCTCCCCGAGAGCCTGGGGCGCAGTCAGAATCCGATTAGCTCTGAATTAGGAAGACTGGAAGGAACGTGCTCTGCCCCGGCAGACCTGCCACAGCGTCCCCACCGAGTAGCCACTGAGTACAGAGGGGGAGCTCAGGGCTGCAAAGACTGCCACTCCTGGGTCCCGAGCCGCTCTGTGGTGACGCAAGCCAGAGCCAGATTCCCCCCCACCCCCAGCCAACCTCCTCGTGAGTCGGGCAGAAATCAGACTTCTCTTCACAGCCATGATAATGTGATATTAATAAGAAATATATGGGACTGAGCCTGTAAAACCCTAGGAATTTTCCAGGTGACAAAGCAACCGTTTCTTTTGTTATGTTAATATTACATCTTGTTACTGAAGCCGCTCGGAAACCTGAGGGTGGGGCTGGTTACCAGGGGAACCAACCACGTGACTGGAGGGTTGGAACGTTCAGTCCCTCCCTTGACCTCCAGGGAGGGAGAAGGGCAGGAGACTAAGTGCAGCCACCAGTGGCCAGTGATTTAATCAATCGGGCCTGTGTAATGAGCTCTCCATAAACCCCCTAAAGGACGGGCTTTGGAGAGCTCCCAGGTTGGTGAACACATCCACATGCCGGGAGGGTGGTGCACCCCAGTTCCCCGGGGACAGAGGCTCCTGTGCTCCGGACCCTTCCAGACCTTGCCCTACATACCTCTTCATCTGGCTGTCCCTGAGTTACATCCTTTTATAACAAACCAGCAATCTAGCAAGTTTCTCTGGGTTCTGTGAGCTGCTCTAGCAAATTAATTGAACCTGAGGAAAAGGTCGTGGGAAGCTCTGATCTATAGACTGTTGTTCAGCAGCACAGGTGACAACCTGGACTTGCAATTAGCATCTGAAGTGGGTGGGGGCAGTGTTGTGGGACTGAGCCCTGTGGGATCTGACGCCGTCTCCAGGTAGGTAGTGTCAATGTTGAGTTAAATTGTAGGACACCCAGGAGCATCTGCTGAGAAATGGAGACTCGCTTGGTGGTGTTGAAAAGAAAACACGTGGGAACAGCACAGTGACTAAATACATGGCTTTAATGTCCTCACTGAAAACTCACAGCCTGAATTCCCTTCAGAGTCCAAACCCTAGTGCTGTTTGCACCCCAGGGTGGTGGACTGGAGTTGCGAGCCTCAGGGGTAGGGAGCCCCGCTCTGTACTCAGTTCAATCTTCGCAGTAACCTATGGTGATAACAGGAGTATTACCCCACTTTGACAGATGAGGAAATTGGGACTCAAAGAGGATAAATGACTTGCCCCAAATCAGCCTCAGCAAAGAAGTGCTCAACTCAGTTGTTTATCAAGCGCCTACGATATGGGGGTGACACTGCTGGATAGAGATGAGCCAGGGCCCCGCCTTCCAGGACCCTGCAGACAAGGTGCAGAGCAGATGCAGATTCTAGAGTAAAGGGCCGTAACAACTCAGGCACTTACCACAGTCCACGCTGGCTTCACCACACTGGGGTGGCCACTCCTTTGGATTTCCTACAGGGGTTGCCTGCTTGGGGTGTGGCTCTGCACTTTCTCAGGCTAGTAACTAGGGAAGAAAGGAAAACTTCCTGAATACTGAAGCCAGTATTCAGAGGATCTGAATCTGCTTGGAGGCAGGGTTCCAGGAAGGCCTCTCCCCTCACACGCCAGTCCTCCTGGGCCCTCCTCACCCCTTGGGGAACCATGCTTCTAAGGCACTTTACACCCACCATAGCATCAAGCATTGGTGTCCCCCGTGGGCTCTCCTGGGAGAAAAGGCTGCAGGATGGAAACAGGTGGGTTAGAGAGGAGAGGGGATGGGGACAAACCAGCTGCAAGATCTTCATGCCAACTGCTCCAAAGGCATCTCTCCTGGTCCCTGTGCCCTGGTAACTAGGCATCCCAGAGGAAGCCAGAGATAAAGAATGACCTTTGGACTCATGGAGGCCTCAGCAGTCTCCCCTGTGGCCCCTTCCAATTTGAAGGTGATTCTAAATCCAGGTATGAGGGATGACAGGAAAACGCACACAGACCAGTCCTCCTCGGGCAGGCCTGTAGCTTCCCCATAGGTGACATCACAGCCAATAAGATCTAAGTGAAAAATCCAGATTTGCAGAAAAGACAAAGCATCAAGTGGTTCTGTGCTTCACAGAAGAGGAAAGACCCCTTCAGCAAGCCATTGCCCTATTGCTTATTCGGTTCAACATAATTGACGACGTACCTTTGTACACAGAGGGCCTGCTTCTGATGATGGGGGGATACAAAGAAGACATTTCAAGGACTCTGGTTGGAATCTGACTCACCCACAAACACATTTGCAAACCTTGAAATCAGTTGAGATTCACTCCCTAGTAAGCAAATATCTTTTTTTGTGTGTGTGTGTGTGCGGTACGCGGGCTTCTCACTGTTGTGGCCTCTCCCGTTGCAGAGCACAGGCTCCGGACGCGCAGGCTCAGCGGCCATGGCTCAGAGGCTCAGCCGCTCCGCGGCATGTGGGATCTTCCCGGACCGGGGCACGAACCCATGTCCCCTGCATAAGCAGGCGGACTCTCAACCACTGCGCCACCAGGGAAGACCAGCAAATATCTTTTATTCTGCTCCCTCATTTTCCAGTCTAGACAGTGGGAACATTCTCTTGCCCTTCCTCCCTCCCTCCCTCCCTCCCTTCCTTCCTCCTTTCCTTCCTCCTTGCCTCCTTTCCTCCTTTCCTTCCTTCCTGTGGAACACCAGAACACTGGCTGCTTTGGGATCTCCTGTGTTCCCAGTGCAGCAGTACAGGCAGCAATGTCAACAGTCTGGAAGCAGCCCATCTACACCCCCAAAGGCTTCCTCAGCCCAGTAGACCAGAGTCTCAGAACCAGGGCAAGCTCTTGTGGATCCTTACCCAGCCACCCTCCTTCCTGTCAGAGCCAGGATGGGGATGTCAGATCTCTGGCAGCTTTTGGAACCTTGGGCTGTGACAGTCACCCCTCCCCTCCCACACACACCTGCAGCCAGACTCCACTTAATGTGATCAACCAGGGCCAGGAGCTGCCGCAGGGCTTGAACGTGCTAACAAGCATCCCTCTCCCTCCCTGAGCCCAGGGGGTTTCATTGAAAGGCCACCAGGCCTAATCTCATTATGGGGACCAGACACCGCACAAGTGCCACAGCCTGGAAGCAGGGAGCCTGGCCTGACCACAGCCTCCTTATCCGAAGCAGGGTTTTAATTGGGTTAGAAAAGATTGTGTTGGGGGCTAGATCTTTTCTTGATGGGTCAAGGGGAGAAACGACTCAATTGTCCTAGAATGTCCTCGAATGTGATCAAAGAAAAGGCAAAATGAGGGCTGAGCTGTTAGGTGGGGCACTTTCTTACTACCCACACCCAAGTAACCCCTGGGTAGAAAGCGTGAAGTCAGACACTGAGCCCAGTTCTCCACTGGGCCCAGGGACTCAGTGTTGGGGCTCCCAGTACTTGCAGGGACTCACAAAAAATGTTTTGATTTCTGTTAAAATCATAAGAAAAAACAAACTTCTAGGGTTGAAGAAAATTTTTTAATCCAGCCTGGATTATATTCATCTTTATACCAATATGGTTGTAAAATATAATTCTCTTTTTTTTTTTTTTGCGGTACGCGGGCCTCTCACTGTTGTGGCCTCTCCCGCTGCGAAGCACAGGCTCCGGCTCCGGACGCGCAGGCTCCGGCTCCGGACGCGCAGGCTCGGCGGCCATGGCTCACGGGCCCAGCCTCTCCGCGGCATGTGGGATCTTCCCAGACCGGGGCACGAACCCGTGTCCCCTGCATCGGTAGGTGGACTCTCAACCACTGCACCACCAGGGAAGCCCTCTCTTTTTTTATGGAGGAAGGGGAAAGTCACAATGCAGCCCTGGTCAGACGGATATGATTTCAAAGCCAGCCCCACTGTTCATGACTGTGTGCGCCTGGGGTGGAGGGCAAGCACCCTCTCTGAGCCTGCTTCCTCTTCCATAAGGTAGGGGGATGTTGAGATCCACCTTACTGGCCTGTAGCAAAGATTAAACAGGATAAATATGTACCAGTGCCTAGCACACTGCCTGCCACATAGTAGGTATTCAGTTAAATAGCAATCTAACAAAAACTAAACCTGTTCCTAATAGCACCTTAGGAAGAGTCATGCATCCGAAGCTGCTGACACATGAGGTTTGGGGCCACAGAGAGCCAGATGGCAGCAGACAGCACAACCCCCTCTAATAAATACATACCCCGCCTTCTGTCTACCGTGAATCCCCGCACTGGGCAGAAACCCCTGGATCTGGGGTGAATTCCTCCACCAAATTCTTCCAGTGCTGCTGAACCCCTTTGTATTAGAAGCCACCCAAGCTCTGCCTGCCAAGGGAAGGTGGCGCAGGCAGGGAAGAAGTGGGATAAGCAGGGCATCCACTCAGGTCCAGGAGGCTCCTCCTGCCCTGGGGGCGGGGTTGTAGTAGCCCTTCTCTGTATGGGGCTCCCCTTGGCATTTACAAGTTGCCTATATTTTCTGCCTCAATCCAGTTTCACAGGAGAAATCAAGATATGTATGAGAAGGTAGCACAGCTCTGTGGGGGGGGTGGTGGTGTTTGTTTTGTTTTCCATTTGCTATGAAAAGGAAGGAACTGGGCTTCCCTGGTGGAGCAGTGGTTAAGAATCCGCCTGCCAATGCAGGGCACACAGGTTCGAGCCCTGGTCCTGGAAGATCCGACATGCTGTGGAGCAAGTAAGCCTGTGAGCCACAGCTACTTAGCCCACGTGCCCAGAGCCCGTGCTCCACCACAAGAGAAGCCACTGCAATGAGAAGCCTGCGCACCGCCATGAAGAGTAGCCCCCGCTCGCTGCAACTAGAGAAAGACTGCGCGCAGCAACGAAGACCCAACGCAGCCAAAAATAAAATAAAATAAATGAATCTATATTAAAAAAAGGAAGAAAACGAAGGAACAGAATCCAGATAAGATAGAGCTTCATTTAATAAGTCTTAGAAAATCCTCAAAGCCAAGGTAGAGTGAGAGTGGAGAGGGGCAACCAGAAGGGAGAAAGACTTGGGAGGGGTGCCAGCTTCTAAAGACATGTCTGGGACTCCAGGGTCCACCTGGATCCTCCTCTCTGTGGTGCCCTGGGGGGAAGGGCAGACAGGGGAGGTACCCCCCCACCATTCCCAGGTGTCAAAGGCAGCAGCAGATCCCTTCCTCAGCTCAGTTCTGCATCCCCTGTACCCAGTTCAGGGGCTACCAAGGCCAACCCAAGGAGTAAGGATTTCCCAAACAGGAAACTCCTTGCACCCAAGAGGCTGGAGATGTTGGGAGAAGAACAAGGAAGGGCTCTACTAGCTAGACATCTCACCCCAAGAGGAAAGAGGCAGAGGGAGGGAGGCCCCTCCACTAGCGAAGCAGTTTGGCAGCTCGGTCTCAGGTTTCAAAAGAACAGTCGTGGCAATTGTTGGTTGATCCACCTCTATGCCACCTAGTTTCTAGAGTAGGGCAAAACATTACGCCGTACAAAAAACTTGGGATCACCTGCCGCTCCGTGCTAACTTCCGCGGAGACTGGGCACAGAGGCAGACCCGGGGCCGACGGCTGACAGCTCCAGGCAGGAGTGGGATGAGCTCCTAAACTCGGGCCTTGCTCGGTGGCCCCGAGCCGGGGGAAGCAGGTGAGGTGAGTCAGGTGTGGCGGCAGGAGAGGCAAAAAGAAAGACTGGCTGCGGCGCCGGGATCCCGGCCTGTCCCGGCGCGGGCGCGGTCCCGCCCCAGGCCGGGCACACCTGAGCTCGCCGTCCCCCCGCACACACCCGGGGCCCCTCCCGACTCCGCGCCAGGCCTCGACTCTCCCCTACCCGCCCCGGCCACCTACCTGGCTGGACATCGAGCACGGACGTTGTCCTCGCTGCGCAGCGTCGCGCTGCCGAGTGGCCCGCGCCACGCCCGGGCTGTTCTGCCGGTTCGGCCAGCCTCGCGGACTTCGGAGCTACCGCGTCTCCATGGCGACCGGGTGGCTGCAGCGGGTTGGCAGCCCGGCGGACTACGCGACGGGCGTGGGGGGGCGCGGGGACCGGAAGTGCCCCCGGCGGGTCCGCGCACCTGGGACCGGGCCCGGCCCCCCAAGGTCCCGGGTCTAGGGACAGGGTCCCGCCGGACTCCGGGCCCGAGTCTTGACGCCCGCGTGCTCGGGCCTGCGGCGCGAGAACGGCGGCCTCCGGACCCGAGCTCGGGTAACCTTCGAATCCGGGCCTTACGACCTGGCTTCCCGGGTCCGCCACGTTTGGGGGCGTATGGGGTTCTGCGACCCACCCGTGGGTGTAAGAGGCCTCCAAGTCCAGGCCTGACTCGGAGGCCGAGGGCGAGGCTGAGGCGGGATGGGCTGCCGGGGCTGCCGGGGCTGCTGGGGCCGGGCCCCGGGCAGAGGGAAGGGGGATGCCGGCCAGAAGAACGGGAGTACAGGCCCCCTGCTCTTCCCGCGCCCTGCCCCGGACTCAGGTGGCCACTAGGTGTCAGGAGTGGCCGGACCTTGGCCTACCTTGCCGCTCCTGCAGCCCTGAGGGACTCGCCCCTTCCTTGCAGCCGATGGTGGAGGTGTCACTCTGCAGGGAGGCTGGGCTCACCCCTTCTCCAGGTCCGCAGCACCCCCTCACACACACACACACACACACACACACACACACACACACGGCGCGCGCACTAGGTGATGTTTCTTGCCCCCTTTCCCCAAGCCAGGGACCTTTGCCAGGCTATAGCGCCCACCCCACACACACCCCCTCCAGCAGCCTAAAGATAAATACCAGTTCTCACCAGCCTTTCGTGAAGGCCTAGACCTTGCCATGGGCAGCCTCCCCGGCCCCAGACGCTAAGAGAGGAAGGAACCAAGGCCACGGCTGGGAGCCAGCCCCTAGTACAGTCCCGTCCAGGCCCCCTATCCAGGAAGTGCTGTGGGTAGATAACAAGTCCAGCTCAGACTTCCTACAAGCTCAGAACAAAAGGTTCTTTCCTGTCGGCAGGACTCACCGAGGGCCTGATGGTAGTAGGGAAATGGGCTTTCCTCCCCTGGAGACATAAAAGAGCCTCAGCAAAGGGACATCACCCCCACCCCCTGCCCCAGCACTGTGGGCTTCCCAAGGGCCCTGGCCAAGGTGGGCCTCGGGGATCCAATACCTCCTGACAGAAAGAACATACTCTCAAGCCAAGGCAAGACACCTAAGGGTGCCCACTGCTCTGGGCACACCTTCCGATGGGGCAAACCCAGCTGGGCCCCCGTCCTCAGAATGACCAAGGTTAAACCCGCCACAAACAGAAGTTTTGTTGGGGTAGCTTTCCAGCTGGAGGGAGTTAATGGACATTTTAAATTAAGAAACAGCTTCCTTCACAGGCCGGTAGGCAAACAGCAGGCAACAAGTGTCTTGTGAGCTGAGTCCTTGGAAAGGAGCCATTTCCTGTTCTTTGGCCTGCGTATTTGAGGAGGACTGGGGTGGGCAGGGCTGCACAAAGGAGCAGAGCCTCACTGGGGACCTAATTTGAGTTTCCTGGTGTAGGGCTTTCAACCCGTTCCAAAGCCAGGAGAGAGACTCCTGCTGAGGTGAGATGGAGCCTTTTGCGTCCTCCCCACCCCGTGGCCCTGTGGCCCTGGGCTGCAGCATTTTCCCCTAGAAAGGAGAGCACACCTGGCTCCCAGCAGTGCTCTCAGGAGGGCATGGAGGTGGCTCTCCACAGGGACCAGTCACATGGGGTCTTAGCTCTAAGCACTCATGGCTCCACGCCATTTTTAAGAGCTGGAGATCCCACCAAACTGCAGTCAAGAACCAGGCCCCGTGGCTTTGCCGCTGCTGCCAGAACCCCTAACCCCAGACGGCAGACACTCACTCCCTTCCTCCCCCATCTTTGCCGCTGAGACTCAGCCTTGGAGGCCAGAGAAGCATCCACCCTACAGATGGGGGCGGTGACCAGCAAGGAGTGCAGCCTTAACTCCCCTTCTTGGAGACCACGGATGTGGCCCAAGGTCTTCCGTGTAAACCCCTCCCTTCCTGCACTCACTCCACTCCACAAGCCTTTATGTTCCTCAGACTCACCAAGTTCACACCCACTCTCCTTTGGAACGTTCTTCCCCAGTCACCACTTGGCTCATTCCTTCAAATCTCAGCTCAAACATCCCCTCCTCAGAGAGGCTTTCCCTAACCATCCAGTCCAGTAGCCTGGTTCAGGGGTTGAGATGTAGGGAGATACAGTGGATTAAGTGTGCGAGTGACAGCCCTGGGAAACCACGTCTTGAGCTCACCTTGTTCTTTGCCCAAAAGCATTTAAAGAGCAGGAAGGACCCAGACAGTGAACAGAATGTACCTTGTAGAAGGACCTCAGACCCCCTAGCACCTGGCGCATCATGTCTGCCTTGCTAGGGTTCCCAGACTTAAAAAGAAGGAAAATACCCCAGGATGCCCCATTCCATTTGAATTTAATATTTTTTTGGCATAAGTATGTCCCACGTATGACATGCAATATACTAAAAATGTATTTGCTGTTTATCCAAAATTCAAATCTAACGGGTGCCCTGTATTTTGTCTGGCAATCCTACCCTTGCTCCTGTGTGGGAAGGACAGAGGGCCTCCCAGCAGTTCCGGCCCCTCCCAGCAAAGCGTCCCTACCCCAGCAGGTGGAAACACCCAGTTAACTCCTGTTCAGTGCACACTTCAGCCAGAGGCTTTAATCTTGGGCTGCAGTGAATACCAAAGGCATTGGAGGTGGGGCTCCCCAGTCCTAACACACTGTAAGATGCAAACACACACAGTTCGTTCACTCTTTACAACAGTTTTTATCTAGTCCCTTCAGTGTGCCAGGCGCTGGGTGACACTGGGCATAACAGTGAACAGGACAGGCACAGCCCTGTTCTCTTCAGGCCCTAACAGCGCATAGAAAGGGCGCTTAACCCAGGTGTGAGGGTCAGGGAAGGCTTCTGGGGCATGGCATAGAATCGTAGAGCTGCAGGGCGAGCAGGGGTAACCTGGCGAAGGGACAGCAGGGAGAGAGCAGGAGTGTTGGCTGGAAGGCAGGTGAGGAGGCCCAACCAGTACTGCCGGACTAGGAATCAGGAATTCATATGCCTGAACCAAACCCTGTGCCAGCTCTGGGAGGTGGGCGTGGCACTCGGGTGGCAAATAGTCGAAGGGCACATCCGCTGACCTGTATTCTGAGGGGGTGGCATCGTCAGGTCCGCTTCCTGGGGGACTTGCCCCAACTTGCTGGAAAAGAAAACTAGTTTGAATCTGAAAGTACATGGCTACTTTGATGAGTTTAAAATGGAACAATAATCACTCAGGGGGAAAATCCTATCTTCCAGCCTCAGGGGCAGCAAAGGAGGCCAGAAAATCAGCAGCCTGAGCAGAAGCAGCAGCGATGGTGGCGGGAGCGGCAGCACGCGGGGGACTAACCACAAAGCTACCAGTGAAGACGGTGAGTCACCTGCGACCTCCAGCATGCGCGGGGATGGGGCTGAGGAGTGTCACAGGCTGTGGGTTCCCGGCTGACCCACAAAGTTGGTCCAAGTCTGGGAAAACAAGACTTAGATAAACAAGAGTCCACAAGCCAAGAGAACACTGCAGGTTGGATGGAGAAGCGATGAGAACGAAACAGTCAGGCCAGCTTTCACTGCTGCTGGCCCTGAGCAAACAGACGTGGGAGGCATAAGCGGCAGGGGTGGTGCAGGGGACTGGCCCAGTGCAGGAGGTGGCAAAACAGCACTGGGCACCTGAAGTGGGTGGCAGTGGAAGGGGTGGGCTTTCCCAGCTCTCAGTGAGCTCTGTGCAGCCCCCTGGGAGAGGGAGGGATCAGGAGGAAGTCCATTTTTCCTCCCTCCCTCCCTCCCTCCCTTCCTCCCTCCCTCCCCTCCCTCCCTC